>NW_016690229.1:2618933-3038206 GCF_001604755.1 Lepidothrix coronata
TCTATTCTGTTCATATTTTGGAAAGTGTTCCCATTAAAATTACTACATTTCAGAAAAACTATGCAAATTCTATGAAAAAATACAGACTAGTCATAGGAAAAAAAAAAAAAAGGAACTCTTTCGGGTCTGGTGGCCTAACATTTCAGCTTTGTAGTAGTAACTTTAACAGAACTTACATTTCCATGACATTTTGTTGTAAATTCCAATGGGGAGGAGTGAGGAAATTTAGAACAAAGATTCTCTGTAGTCCTTGCTTTGTGAGAAAAGATGTGAAGCCTGAGAATTTTGCAGTGAGAGTGACTTAAAGGCAGCCTGGGTGGACGCTGTCAGGAATTCCTGTTCATCTAAAGGGATGCTGCTCCCATGCTCTCTCCAGCAAAGGGCTGGAAAGGCACCATTCCCTGCCAGCCCAGAAGAGGATGAAAGCCCAGAGCAGAAATCTCTGAGCTGGGTTTGAAGAGTTAATTGCTGCAGTCTGGGCACACTTGCCTGAACTCTGGTCATCTGAGGGCCTGGGTTTGGGTGCACTCCAGGTGGCCAAGAGCCAGGGTTCAAGCAGAACCTCACTGAAGTCATTCGAGTCTGTGCGAGTTCCACCTCGTCTGGGTGCCTATTTCGGGGTCATGAGCTCTTTTCCAGTAAGAGAATGACCAGCAGAGAATTGCTCATAGTGCCAAGTCAGCAAATAACTGGGTGTAGTTCACAGATGTGAGAAAACTGAGACCTGTCCTCCATAAAATCAGCTGAAAATCCCAAGAGGTTCATCTTCATCAACAACATCCTTCTTCCTTTGTAGGGCCTATGGCAGAATTAGGGACCGGTGGCAGAATTCTGGCTGCTCAAAAGAGATCTCCAGGCCGTCTGTGGAAAGCAGGTGCTGGCCTGTAAACCAGGAGAGAGGCTGAGAAGATTTTTTTTCCAGTGAGGGTAGATTTCTTCTCCTCAGGTTTTTCATGTATCAGAAATATTTAGGCATAAATGTGAATTTATGACAACAAATTCTAAGTATTTCTGCTGAACTCACAGCAGCATGTACACATAAGAATGGGCCCTAATACAGATGCCTATCCCGTTTTTCCCTACAGCTCCCTTAGCTGGGAGACCTTTCATCTGCTCTGTATTGGAGGAATAAGAAGTGCTGAGTTACACATGGTATGAGGAAACTACAAATATTGGAAGATAAAGTCAGGCTGATTCATACAATGAAATGGGAACAGGAAACATAGGACTTAAAGCTCCCACCATACAGTTCATGTATCATGCCTTGGTTTGGGAGACTTCTTCAAAGACCAACAAATGGTTTTCGTAGTCCTTGCAGTCCCTCCAAAATATTTCAGTTAATCCAAACCCCATTTTTCTCTCCCAAAAAAGAGGTTTTTCATTAAGCCCCAGATAGAACATCATTCCTACATTAGGAAATCAATGCTGATATTGAAGACAAAATGAAATACAACACTATTTTGTAGTGAACAGGAATCTTCCCTTTATGAACCTTCTGGTTATCTCCTACTGAATCAAACGGAGAATCTCATGGCAAAAATTCAGGTAAGAAAGCTGGAGGATTTTTTTCACATAAAAAAACACCCCTGCAGTTGATTGCCCCAAAGGGCAACAACTCTAAAAGTGTTCTCAAGAAATACATGGCCACGGAGGTATTCCTTCCTAGTTTTAATCAACTTGAAGTACCCTTTTAAAAATATTTGTTAATACTTATTTGGCAGCAACACCAAGGGGTTCTGATAAGAACCTGTGTCAGTACCACCCCGGCGAGGGCACAGCGTGGGCCTCACATTGGCATTTAGTTTAGTCTGGGGTTGGACCATCCAAAACCTGCTTGAACCTCTTGAGAGAACATTTCAAGGACACTTTTAGGCAGACTTTTAATCACAAGGGGGGGGGAAAAACCCAAAGTATTTGAATTATTTATCCCCGACAGTGTATTTTTAGAAGGAAGAAGTTAAAATAAACTTTATCTGTAGGAAGCCTAAGCAGGATTGAAACCCTCTCCATCCATTTGGAGTCCTGTTAATAAGCCATCCAGACAGAGGGAGCATTCTTCTGGAAAGCCCGTTTGGCACAGCAGCCTGCAGCAAGAGCTGAGCAGGCAAATCCCACGGCAGGGGAGAGACAGCACTTTTTGACCCAAACAATGTCTAGACAGCCTGAAAACAGATAAATTAACAGGCAAGCAGCAGCAGCATCACCCAGCAGCAGAGCGGTGGATATTTGTCACCTCAGTGATGGGTTAAATGAAGATTCAAGGTCCCGGTATAGTCTTTATGAAACACAATGTACTCCAGCTGTCTCCCTCCCTCCTCCTGAGCTATTTACCGTGTTAACAGCTCCATGCAGAAAGTTCACATCCACTGCCATAGGACACATTTCCCATCTTTTACAGACTGCCCTAATGAGGCAGCAGGATCAGAACAAATTAGGGACAGAATTTCCCCCGTCCCCTCGCTCAGGGTGAAGGAACAAACGTCCTTTCCTCCCTGTACACCCTGCAGGCTCTGAACCTGAAGCAGAACACAGCGGTTCCCGGCAGATGAGAGGGGCTGGTTCAGCCTAACGCTGTAATGATATTTGTTAACACAATTCCTTGTCGAGGATGCTGCGTTTGCTCCACAGCCCGGCCCTCCTGGTGCAGAAAGCACATGGTTTGCTATATATAGTGGGGCTGGAAAAATAACTTCCGCTACTAAAACGAGCACAAATAGTTTCAGATGACACTTTGGGTAGGGAAGATTTGTGATTTCATTCGCTGTGTTTACTGAAAATTATGCGCACACAAATTACCTTAATGAGATGCAAACCTTGTCGTCTGCATTTAGTGCACCAGGATAAAAAAGCTGGTGGCTGCAATGATAGTACATTTAACATACAGAAAATAAATAGTTTGTTACATCAATGCTGTCAAAATGAAACAAGCCAAACTGTGATTAAAGCAGTTATCATTAAACCAGAGGCTGACTTCCAGAGCTGTTGTGAAAACAGCAAAAGAGCAATTTTCCTAAGTGCATTTCAAGTGATTGAGTAAAAATTGAACTTATGGTAGACTATGTTATAGAATACTACTTAAAGTGTTTGGATGATGATACTTCATAACACAGAAGCCTTCACGCAGCACAGTTTTAGTACTTTTTTGTTGCTGAGCTTGAAAGCACATTAAAGATTGTGAGACTTTCTGCCTGTGAGACTCAGCCCCACCACTCTCAAAGATGACAGCGAGGGAGTTTTGTCTGTGCGAGGCTCCTTGCCTACGGAGAGGGATGGAAGAGAGGGAGGCAGAACTTATATCACACAAGATGCATGTCTTGGCTCCTGCCAAGCAATATTCTGCGCACCTTCAGTATGGCAGAAGCTGTAAACATGTTGTGTAATCACATAACTGGGCTGTGACCCATTTGTTACCAGCATAGGAAAAATACATCAAAGTCACAGATAGTCTCTTCAGACGGGCCTCGACAGAGACCCATCTGGTAATAACCCCAGACTGTGAAGTGTGGATGATTTACAGAGGGGTTAAGGAGCCCTTCTTTTTATATAGATATAAATCCCTGTTTAAACTCTGAACTGATTAACTGTGACGCACCAGGAAAATGTAAGGAAAAGAACGCATTGTTTTAGGAACAGCAGAGAACTGAGTGATGTGTAAGAAGAGATTGGAGCCACACATAGTGTTGGGTATCCTTGAAGATCAGGGAATCCTAGAACGGCCTGGGTTGGAAGAGACCTTAAAAATCACCCCCATGGGCAGGAACATCTTCCAGTAGATCAGGCTGCTCAGGGTCCCTTCCCTTTCCCAAAGCTCTTTTGGATTTGGGAGGATGCATTACTGTTGGTAGGTACCTTCTGTAGTCTAGACTTATAAGTTCTTACTCTTTTTACACTGCTCCACTGGAAGGTTTATAAGTCACACTACTTGTCAAAGTTATGAGGATGCTGAATCATTTTTATTAGGCATCAAAGTCTCCCCTCACCTTTCATTTCTTTAACTGAAAGCTTCATTAGATTGCAAAATGGCACCTCTGTGCTCAGACAGGGCTGTGGGCAAATCAGGTTCTTTCCTTTGTTAAATCTGATTGATTTATTTCACATATAAAATGAGCAGTAAATGTTCAAGTTCTAAAAAGTTATTTAACAAGTGTCTGAGTGGAATGAAAATAGCTTTCTAAAATAGTGCAAATACTTATCATAAGCATATTAAAGAGACTTTTCATTTTCAGACGCTACCAAATGCCCATAAATTCTTAGATATTCAAGCAGTCAGGCACCTGAGGAAGCTTAGGATAACAATTAATTATGGGACACGCTGCTCAAGCAGCTCTTTGCAACCCTGAGTTCTGCAGCACTTTGGGAAGAGGGAAGGTACCATTCTGCTTATTTAGTAGCAGGGAAACAAGAGGCAGACAAGGGGTGAGCTGGAATATTCCCTCAAGTCTCCCTCCAGCCAACCCAGCAGGCATGTACTGGACATCACTGGACCTCCAGAGGACTCTGGAAGGACTGTGGAGTCTGTTAGTAGACCCTTATTCAGGCAACCTGTCAGTGATATCACTCATTGTGTTCTTTTATTTATCCACTTGGCACTTTGTGCCTCATATAAGCTTGTTAAGATTAATGAGAAGACAATCCCACTCCACACTGAGGCATCTCTCTGTCCTCTGCAGGGGGCTGTCTCTCTTAGGACAAGCTCTGGAAGTTCTGCACCTTACCTTGATAGGTCTTGGAGCAGGGAGACCTTCAAAAAAGCAGGAAGATGAGTGTGCACTTTGGGCTCAGCAGAGACCTGGAGGGAAGAGCAGAGAAGATTCATGGAGTTGCAGCTTGTAAATGAGCAGAATGTGTCAAACACAAACTTAGAGAAAAAAGCAAAGCCTAGTTCCCATTTCATGTTAATTTTGCTACAGAAGGCTTGTCCAGCCTCAGTTACTGTGCTCATAACCAGTTTCTTTTCTAATTTCCATTGACTACATAATAGGAGAAGAAAAGCAAAACAAAGAGGAGAGAAATGTGTCAAAGATGAGAAAGGATCGAAGAAAAGAGAAAAATTCAGCTGAGAGAAGGTGGCAGAGGACACCTAGGGATTATGCTCTGCAAAAAAAAAAAAAAGCTAAGAGCAGAGACTTTCATAGCAACTGAAGGGGAAAATAATAAAAAAAAAAGGCACAACAAAAACCCTGTCTCCTGTGGTGAAACTTCAGTGAAATGCTATTAAGGATAAATCTTTTATTGTATTGTCCTGCAGGCAGTCTGGTAAAAACTGTATTCTCAGCATAAATGAACTCTCCCATTATAAAAAAGGAAAAAAACGTCTGCTTTCAGGACTGGCTCCATGTAATGGCTGCTGAGATACCCACAAGGGGATATTTAGGAGCTGTAGCAAGGAGAAGTAGGTCCAGATATTTCCTGCTGAAATAAGGTCTTCTGACTGAGAAGACTCATCAGATGTGTTTGCCACCAGCTTCCCATGGGCTGGCAAAAGACTGCAGTTCACATAAAGGATTTAGCCCAGGGAGAGCTTTTAGTGAGGAAGTAACTCACTTTGCTCTGTGATTTGTCAGGATGTCTTTTAATTGGGTCTTTGGCTGAGAGATAGGGAAAAACACCAGCCTTGGACTTACAGCAAGGACAGATCTGACCCGCAAGCTGTGGAAGAGAGAGAAAGGGTTTCCCAAAGGAAAGGGGAAAGAAAAGCTTTTTAAAGTGTTGGTCCAGAACAGGAAGTCTCCATTTCAGAGAGATGTAGTGGGCTCCTGATTTAGCCCATCTTCCCCAGCAATGGCACCCCCAACAGCCAGGAGCCACTGGGACACCCTCTCCTGGAAGGGACATAAGTGGGACATGGACGTGGGGGTGGAGACTCAGACAAACAGCACATGGGGCCAAAGGCAGGGCCACAAAGTCATCAAATCCCAGAACAAGATCCAGGAGGGCTCTCAGGTCATTTGCTCCAGTCAGGTTCCAGGCCAGCTCAGGGCTTTATTCAGCTGAGTTTTGACAGCTGTGAGGGGTGGATTTCACTGCCCCTCTGGGAAGCCTGTTTGGGTGCTGCCCCATTCCCAGAGGGTGTGCCATCCCCATCCTCCAGGTTGCTGATGAAGATATCAAACAGCACAGACCCACAATAGACAACTGTACCAGAAAATCCCTTTTTCCAGCTCATCCAGTTAGTTTTAACCCTCACTGTTCCCACTGGAAAGCACTTCTTATAGTCTTGTGGTCAAACACTTTTAATTACTTCATTCTTATTTCAAGCCCTTAAGAATTCATGACAAATATACACTTGTTTGTACCAGTTTATGCCTGTGTCCTATAACAATCCCTGTTTTCCCTGGGGAATACGAATTCAAGGCCTGCTTCTGTCAGAAAGTGGCACTTCCAGCGTTCAAACAACCCTCTTAATCACCCATTCCATGTTTTAAACACGTTCTTCAAATTATAGGTTTTGGGCTCTCTGTTTTTGAACATGTGAGGAATTTACCTGAATGGGTTTTTACCCAATCTCTCATATTTCCAAACCTTTCCATTATTTAGGTCAATGTAGCCTCACTCCCTCTTTCCACTGAGGTAGAAGATCAATTTGCTCAGTACTATTTTTTTAACATCTCACACCTGAGATACTATTGCTGTTGCTATATTGAGTAAAGAATTGCTTTATCTTTTCAAGGGAACAAAGACCACATTTAAGATCTCTGGTTTCTGACGCTGCAAAACTGCTTTGTGTTGGTGTGCATCATTATTTCTTTACAGAACAGGCTCAGATCATGACTGAAATCTCCCTGCAGTTGGAAGTGTCCAATCTCAAGTTTAAACACAGTACTATGAACTCACACATTTCTTTACACATGACATGGTCCTAAAACCCCCTTTGCTGATTACAAAATGTTTTTCTGATAGAAGTTTTCCATGTAGGTTTTGGTTTGGGGTTTTACTTTTGCTTTTCTCTCTTGGACAATAAAAATCACTGCTGTTTCTATAGCCTGTTTAATTTTTAGGGGTGCAGCAGTGATTGCAAAGCTGGATGCTGGGTAAACTAGAATTCATAGTTTATCCCAAAGTAGGTTCCCTGCTGGAGTCAGATTTAAATGCATTTTTCTGTATTCAGTATGATTAATTCTGATGCTAGGGGGGATTCTTTGTACATTTCCTAAGGATAAATCCGTGGGAATTGCAGTCACTTGCTTAAAGACGATTGTTCAAAGTGCAGAACACTGGGAAAGAGGCCTAAAAGTAAAATATGATCAAAATTCTGCTGTACTTGTAGCCTGCAGAGATTTAGGGGTGCTGGATGTTTCAGAATCAGAGTTACAATAAAAAGAAATCTGTCTGCTAACCCAAAATAAACTGGGGCTGAGTAACACACAGTGGCAGGCACGGACTGGCAGTTATATGCTATAATTACATACAATTTCCTGCACAGAGAGGGATATTTCCAGGTAATTTCTGACTAGCCTTTAAAAACTGTATTTTGGGTATTAAAAAAACCTCAAATTTGATTTTAATGAACTTTAAAACCGTGTGACACAGCACAGTAAAGGCAAACTAAGTCCCACTCGGCGCAGCCTGTCAGGTGGAGCAGAGGAGAACACGTGGATGCAGAGGAATGTTACTGCTCCCAGCCTGAACCTGGAAGCAGGAATGTCAGTCTGTCGCTTCAGCAGTGCAGCTCCTGCTCACGTGGGCTGCGAGGAGCCCTGATAAGCTGAACCTGCAGTGTATCAGTGTCGTGATGCTCCACAAGAATAAAGATGCCTCTTATGCAGAGCCAGATGCTGCTCCCATCCTTGGGAACAGCTGGGGCACAGCAGACGCCAAATTCCCTGCGAAGGAAGAGCCTGTTAAAAGCCTGCAGAGGGGAAACAACAGCAAGGAATTACACTGGCTGTGCCTGGGTTAGCATTTTAGGCCGGGGCAGGAATGTGCTTTTAAAGCAAATCAAAGAGGAGGAAGCAACTGAAACCAAGGAACTTTTTCCAAGCCTCTGCTGGAATCGCTCTGTCCGGGGGATGTGCACAGTGGGGCTGAGAGGCTGTTCCTGTTCTGGGCAAGGAAACCTCTCTCAGCACAGCATTCCAATCCCTAGCATTAGAGTTCTCTCTTCAAGATGTTCTGGAAGATCCAGTTTAAGCCAAAGAAGCCTTTCATTAGACGCTTGAGCAAGACAGTGACATTGTTCAAGCATTTCCTGAACATTTGCAGAACGACCTGAGTGCACAAAATTAGAGACGGTTCATCCTCTCACTTGAAGGCTGTTTTCGTGCCTTGTAAGCAGTACTTATATTTTTGTATGAGGCTTTAATACCAACCTAGACTTGCAAGCATGTAAGTATAGAGATGTAAAACTCCGTAGGTGCATTGTTTAAATCCTGAGAGAATTTTAGACGAACGCACTGGTGCATTTCTGAATTTTCTGACAGTGTTTCGTGAACTGTACAAGACTCAAAGCCGTGCCTGAGGAGGGATTTCTCATGGCTTAAAATAGAGCAGAACTAGGGACTAAATGCACCAGGCTGGACAATCTGAGTTGGAATCTAGGGCAGCCCACCCAGCCCACCCGTGGGCCTGTGAGGTTTCACTCCCCAGGCCATGCTCTCCATGAGCCTGTTTCTACAACTGCATCCCAACTGCAGTGAGCTGGTTATGATTTCCAGGCTTTTCTTTCTCTCTCCTCTGCTTCTACTGAGCTTTCAGGTCTCAGTATTAGCCCTGATTATCTGTGATTCACCATGTGTCAGACACCCTGGGAAAAGGGGAGAGAGGAGATTGCTAGTTATGGTAGGAATAAAATATCGCTTTGATTTTTTATTTGCATTCCCATAAATTCTTTGCAAGTTTAATGCAATTCAGAAGGGGTAAAACACCTCTGCAGTATCACACCTAATCTCAGAGTCTATAATCTGAAGCAGAGGGCTTGTGGCAACCCGAAGAAAGGTGCCAGAGACTGACTGAGAGTCAGAACAGGGACAAGATCAGGTGCCAGTGGTGCATCTGCAGCTTCCAGATGGACGTGACAGGGAGAAGGGGAGCAGAGAAAAAAATTATAGTTCAATGTGAACTTCTGTTGCTCCTGTGGGATATGTAACCTCAAAGACCACACTTGTTCCCTCCAGCCAGTCATTATGCTGTGTTTTCTGTTCCCTTCCCTGCTGGGCATCCTTTGCAGAAAACCTTTTTCCAGAAGGCATAATTGGGCCTCAGCAGAAGTGTGGAATACTTAGAGAGAGTATGAACACTTTTTGCCCCTTCCACTGTGGCCATGCATGGGAGAGTTTTTTCTCAGATGACTTTTAGGAAGCAGAGAGCAGCTTTGCCATTGTGAGAAAAATACAAGCTTGTTTCTGGGAACTCCAGGTAACTTTGGTGATTGCTTCATGTGTTCACACAAGTTAGGGTTGAGCCATACTTGTAAAATCACCGGGAATCACATGCTAAATTTTAGGTAGATCTGTTACAATCAGTTATAAAGTACTCCTGCAATTTTCATTCTATTCCCTTCCCTTCCCTTCCCTATAAACCTTGGGAAAAAATCCCGTCCTGCTTTCATGGCATATTTTGAGATGGCAGCTTTTCCTTGGTTTCCCTTCCCTTCCCTTCCCTATAAACCTTGGGAAAAAATCCCGTCCTGCTTTCATGGCATATTTTGAGATGGCAGCTTTTCCTTGGTTTCTCTCATGTTTACCATGGAACTGTCTAGAGCACAGGCACTATCTCAGTGTGGCCTGATGAAAGTGCAGATTGCTCAGCTGAATTCTTTACCAGGATGTGGTTCACAGACACCAGAAGGATGGGCAGCACCAAGCGCTAAGGGACCAGTTATTCCAAGCCAGAGCTGTGCTCCAGTCAGTGAAGTTACCAGAATTTTACTGCTCCTACAGGTGGGAGAAGTTTACTCCCAGGGTGCTGGAATTACGATTGAGACATTATGGGAAAGTAAATTTCACATCTGAAAGAACTTAAGGCACAGAAACCAAATTGGCAATGTTCCTCTTGCTCGATCCGCTCGCAGAAAAACTTGTAGATGCTTTCAAAGACACGTTTGGTCCCTTCGTGCTAAAGCAGTGCCAGAGCACACATTACAGCCTTGGATTTACCCACAGCAACTGATGAATTCCCTATTAGGAAAAGAATCTTTTCAGCTCCATCAGAGTTAATTCATTGAAAAAAATCTGAGTTTAGATGGAAAACACAGGCTCAGATAGGTGGAATATCCTCTGAAAGTTAAGCAAGGGTATTTTTTTCCTCTTTACTTACAGCTAAGGTGGATTAACAGAGGCATATGGAGAAGATCAAATATACCTTGAAATAATGGATGTATAAATCTGCAGACTAAATCTCTCTTGAGTACTGGACGAGGGAGAATATAAAAATGTGGAGATCATTTACTGAGGGGATATAACACTGCAAAGCCAGAGGGGTTCTAGGATCTTCAATATTTTATAAGAGGAAGCTTAAAGCTATTTTAATAAACCATTGAGGCCAGTTTTTAAAGAATGTAAATGTACAACTGTGCACACAATCTGCATATGCAAATCACCACAATTGGACAAGCAAATCAGATAATTGCATGCAAATATGCCCACTCACTCCGTGCCTGTGTCTACAATGGTAGTAACTGTGCATGCAAATAAGGTACACATTTTGTACACATAAAGGTGCAGCTTAAGTGGCATATGGCATGGAAATATGGCATATAATGTAACAAAAGAGGGAGAAGGAAATAGCAAGGGATAGAGTTAGCTGTAAATAATAACAGGGAGCGTACACAAACACACACACATGATCTATAAACACCACATTAGGAAGAAGGAAATACACGGGTCTTTGGAGTGCTTGAGGAACCAAAATGACACGCGTTGTGTGGAGAAGGCATCTGTGCAAGATAAAACAGCTTCCCAGGAGACCCAGAGCCCACTCCCAGCCCAGGCTGAGTGTGGCTTTTCAAAGCCACCCCAGCCTTTCCCTGGTTTGACCCAGTGACCCTTTCTTTGAGGAGAAGAGGGAGTTCAGTGTCTCTTAGACTTACATGGGCTGAAGACTCAGCTGCAAATGCTGCCAAATGAACATCAAAGGTGGTGGTGGTTTCTTGTGACACGTGGACAGATGTCTTCAAGGGAAAAGGCTTTATAACCCTCTAGTCTTTCAAAAGTATTGATTTTGCTTCAACTACGCTCTTTTCTGCTTTGAAGGTAACCAGTGTAACACCATGGCCTTTCTCCATTAGGCTCATTTGGATTCAACTGCACGGTAGTGAGAGGGCTGGCAGACAGGATGGATGGATGGAGAGGAGGAAAGGATTCTAACCTCTCCTGTCCCCTTGAACTCAAAACCTATGTTATATTTTTAAAGCACTTAGACCTTTAACTTAATAGTTAGCAGATTAATGAGATGCACAGACTGACATTTTATTTGAAATTTTCCAGGCAGAGAAACACGAAGTGCTCAGCAGGAAGAGCAGACCGAGCTGTGATGGCAGCAACCCCCTCAATCCCTTCAGCATCTCAGATACAAAACAATGAGCACAAGTTGGAGAACAGAATAAAAGTGTTGATCAAATTTGGATTCAGTCCCTTTCATGTGTGTGATTCCACATTTGTGCTACACTCAAACAGCCACAACAGCAAAAATCCACTTGGTGCCCTCAGCACTGGGCTCACGGCACTCAGGGGTTTGAAGAGCTGTTTGGAGGCTCAGCCCAAAAAGGTCTTCATGGTTCAGAGACAGGTTGGGATCACAAGAATCAGTCTGGCCCATGAGCATCTGAGACACATGTCTGCACAGGGAACTTAGATGGAAGTGGACAGCCACCCAAAATCTCCTGTCTCCAGCTTTTTCCCTGGTTTTGATGTCAGGCTTTCCTTTGCACCTCAAAAAAGGCAGGTTTTGCCCTTACCCACACAGCTCTGCAAATTCCCTGCTCAGCCCCACCATGGGGATCCTTCTGGCCATGCTGTTTCCTTCATGAACCCAACTGCCTGGGGGAGGCTCTAGAAAGTGGCCCTTCTATGGGAAACACAGGTACTGAAAACAAGAGAATGGCTCTGTGAACCAGTTGGGCATCTTCCCATCTCCTACATGAAAAAAGATTCCCCGGCCCCCAAATCTCAGCCCTGTTTGGCCTTCTTTTATTGTTTAAATACCATAATCTTCTAAAAACCAGAGGCAGAAACCGTGGAGGTGTTTGTGTCACGTGCATAGTTGGCTCTGTCCATCTGCTGATCCACTGAAATGAGCAGCCCCTCCTCCATGTGACCAATACCCTCGTTGTCTGTGGTTTTATTTCAGAGCAATGCAGAGTTTTAAGGTTTCTAAGTCAGCTTTGGCCCAGGTTCAGAGCACATATTCTCCCTCACAATTTTGCATATCCTTACAAGCCGCAGCAACAGAAAGTTGGAGCTACTTCTCACCAGTGAGCTCATGCTCACACATCAGAACATTCACCTTCCAGTACATACCTAGGCTAAACTGATTTCACGTCCAAGAAAGAAGGAAACTCAGTGCCTAATGGATTTTACTAAACTCCAAGGTAGTTTGGAAGCACATTCTGCCATGCAGCATTAAACACTCCTGCAGCTGCACTCAGAGGAATGGGCGAGTGCGTGCAAAGCTCACAGACCAGGGCTTTTACCTCACTTCAGATTGCTGCCTGAGCCTTGGGGGCTTATCCCAGCACCCAGTGGAGTTAATGAGAGATTAGCCATCGGATTTAGGAAGACCTGAGTGAATTTGTACTATAAATCTCCTTACAGAAGCAGCTATGTGGGTAAAGATAGACATTTCCAAGCTAGAACAGGTTTATTGTACACCCACCCCCCCCAAAAAAGGCACAAAACTTTGTGAACAAACTGTTTCATTCTGATCAGATTTTGTGTCTGTTGGTGAATTCCCAAACCTATGCAAGGCATGCTGGGTGACTGATGGCCATGTGTGGCTTTGAAATACATCTTAAGAAACACGTTGGGCATCTTTGTCACAGACTTGTCTGCAGGAGCTTTGTCTCAGCTGACAAACTATACTTATTTCTTCCTGTCAAAAGTAACAGTCAGGAATTCAACTCATCTAAGCAAATATAGGTAGTAAGAATTCCACTTTTATAAAAATTAAAATAAAATCAGATAAACCAAAGACTTTACCCAGCTTGTCCATCTCTCCCTGTCCATGCACATTCCCACTCCCGCAAGCAAGCTTTATTATTTTTCCTCTTCTTCTCTTTATAGATGCACACACTTTAGAGCAAATATTGTCTCTTTATGTTTTCATAACCTCTAAAATAAGGGCATTCTTCTGTTTGCAGGTATATTCTTAAGGGAAATCATACCAAACCTCAGTGTTGGAGGCACACAAAGGGACAGCCAGCAGAGTGACACCCTCCCTGCTCTGCTCACTGCAGTTGGGCAGCCAGCCCAGGAGCCAGCACTGCCACCACAAGTGACAGCAGAGGACAAGTTTTGATTAGGAAGTGCCTTTTTAATTTTATTTTTTAATTTTTACAGGCTTTCCCACTCAGCTGTCTTTGATACCATTTACCCTCAGGTACTTTGGAAACAAGCTGTACCAATCCCAGGGTTGTTAGCAGTTGTTTCTGAGAATTCCTGAGGGACAGGGAAGGGGCAGAGTTCTGGCAGGAGACCAGCACAGCACCCACCGGAAAGCAGGAGATGAAGAACTGGGAAATTACTGTCTGGCAAAGAAATTTCAGCTTCTGGAAGGATTCAGAAACAAAAGAACGAAACCACAGAAGATAACAGGAAAATCAGTAAGCACAAACATCAGCTACTGGGAACAGATGATGTCAACCCAAGCTCAATTCTTTCCATGACAGGATTAAGGCTCAGGGATAGAGGAGAAACAACAGTTGTCATGGCTTGTTTTAAGCAAGTCTTTTGACTCTGACTCACAAGACATTCTTATAGGCAAGCTAAGAAATTTGATCTTCAAGTAACTCAGCAGTGGATGCAAGAGGCTGAAAAACTCTGCAACAGAATATTTAGTAGGAAATCATTGTCAAATTGGAAGCATGTATTGAGTGGATACCCTGCAGGGCTGTTCTAGGTCTAGTTCCATTATTTCTGTTGGTGTCTTGGAGTGTGAAATAGGAAAATTGGCGGAAGACAGAAGGGTAATAGGGACCTGTACATGATAAATTAGAGAAACAGAATGCTTGGCAGTAAAGTGAAAGGTATTGCTACAACTTCAATAACCAGAACCAGAAATAGTGGTACATAACAGCAGTGATTACAGCACCAGCAATTTGGGGTGCCAGGGAAGGCAGCTGATATCAGGGGGGACAGGTAAGCACCACGGCACACACTGGCAGAAAGGAAGGCTCCCACTGAAGTACTCTTTCCATGCTTTAGAACATCCTAAAACTTGGGGCAGCCAGGGAGATACCAGGAGAAAGCAATCACAATTAGTGTTCTTGAGGGCAGGGTCCCTAGGTCTCAAATAGAAGTCTGACAGAACCAAAGGAATTCCACTTAAGAGGCAAAGACAAGAACTAAAGTTTACAAAAGGCTGCAGAAACATGGGGGAAAACCACACTGTCAAGAGGACTAGGAATCCTGGGCTTAAAGAACAACAAGGGGAAGTTTTCTAACAGTAAAAGCAGGGAAACACCGGATAAATTATCTGGAGTGGTCTTTGAGTTTTTGGTTTTCGAAATACTTAAGAAAGGATGGGCAAAGATCTCCCAAGGGTGATGTAAATAAAGCTCATCTTGCTATGGGGCGGAGGGTTGGGCTGGGCAGCTCCCTGAGCCCCTGTTCTTATGCTGTTTGTGCATGTGGGTAAAATCTTTGGTCCCAGGAGAAAGAGATGGGAAGCTGGAAGTGAAGAGCTTGATTTTTGAATAGGGCAGCCACAGGAACTCAGAAACACATCGCCAGGCAACCCCTCCCATAGTCCTTGTAGCCTCAGGAGATCAATGGCAGCTGAGGGCAAGGATGGGGGGCAGGGGATGATCCCAGAGCAGGACCTGCACAGCACTGGGGTCCAGGGCCGGCAGAGCTTGGGGTCAACTAACCTGGATTATGCACCAGTGTCTTTTAATTTTGATCTAAGCACATGCCAGACATCTGCAATGAAATATGGATGTGCACAGGCTCCAGAAGTACACCCAGTTATCACAGGCCTAATGCAATCCAGGCTAAATCCCCTAAAAGAACAGAGAGCAGTGCCTCGTCCCTTCATTGCAAACCCCGAGCTTGCTAGCACAGAGTGAAAGATGAAGTCCTGCACGCCTTACAACCCATTCCAAGTCCCTGTGGGATTACTTAATTATCCTTTGCAATAATTAAGGCACAAACAATTGATATAAGAATCTCCATTTGTTTAGAGCGCGAGGATTCCCTTCCCCCCAAGGCTGGAGCAAGCTCTGAACACATTTATACTCCAAAGCTGCCTTCTCCAAAGGGAGATTGTTCTGCTTGGCTGGGAATGAAAGCCATCTCGGCACGGTGGCAGGTATGGCTATATTAAGGCAGCAGTTGGGGGCCCGCAGGAGTTACTTGATTACACGTTGGAACAGCTTCATTCTTCAAGGACTGGCACCAGGCCAATTAGTCCTATAGGAAGACTGATGTTCTAACCAGGCACATCCATCTACATTGCAGCTTTATAAATGCACTGTTTCCTGGGTATGGACTGCCTGTGCAATCCTATTTCTGATATTCTGGAAAGGTCAAAGGACATCAGGCAGATGTTCTGGAAACCTGAAAAGCCTGTCAGTGGAATTCGGACTGTCTTTCATGGACTAATTACCTCCAGCATTCATTAAAGGACAAGTAAGATCTAGAATTATTCAGTTTGGCCTTCACTTGATAATCTACTATAGATTTAAGGAGCTAGAAGCAAAATAGTTACATCCTAAAAGGTCCTACTCAGAAAATCTAGCCAGGAAAAAAGCAGCCTCTCAGCAACCTGCAGATGCTCAGCAATGGAAGAAAAAATGTACAGCAGGCAAAGCAACAAAACCAGCTGCCTCAGGGAAAATCCACAGCCCCAAAGGCATGACCCTGGACACGTTCAGACTGACAGTGTCGAGAGGGAAAGTCACAGCACTGGCTCTGGTGGCAGCTGTGGTTACAAACACACCTCCCTGCCTGTGCCAAGGCCTCTGTGGTGGTGCAGACACGAGCTGCTGATCCCACGGCTCCCCATGTTGGGAGTCACAGGGCAGCAGGGAGAGGCTGCAGGTGGGAGCTGCCTCCCAGGGTGTCCTGCTGTCCCCAGGTTGGAACTGCTGCTCCTGCTGGTGGCTCTCCAGAGCTTCGAGGTCTGTTGACCTTTCCCTCTCACCTTCCCACCCTTTCTGTGACCCGACACAAAACTTGTGCACTGGGAAAGGAAGGAACCTGAGAGGCTTTTTTCCAGTCGTTGACTTGATTCACGGGGTGTGTTCCAGCATGGAAGGCAAAGGCCACTCCAGGCTCACTGGGAGTGGGAGTTGCAGATTCTTAGAACTCTGGCAAGGAAGATGCCTTTGTCAGCCTGCCTTGCAGCCAGCAAATGGGAGGGAACAGCCCTGAGATTCCAGATTCATCCCAACACACACAATGGTAAATGAGAGCCTCTGTAGGTTCAAACATTATGCAACCAGTTACATCAGAAAAAATAAATTAACGATCACCAGTTTTAAGATCTACAGTAAATATAAAGAAGATAATTTTAAAATACCCTAATTATACTACAAAAAAGTTAATCCTCTTAATGCCAAGCTTATAAAAGTTGGTTGCAGATTGTAATTGGGCTCCAGTTTTACAAGTATGACTATAAGCTACAAACTTTGCTTCTTCAGAGAACCACGAAGATGGTGATGGGGAAGAAGTTCTTGTTTCTGTAAAAAACTGCAAAGCTGAAAAACTGCTCCAAAGCATTTAGCAGCATCCTATGAATTTATTCTTCTACTTTTGCACAAATACAGAGTCCTCAAGTATCCTGCAGCAAAGTCTGATTCTTAAATAATTTAAATTTTCCCCCTCTGTTGGCAGCACTCTATTAGAGGAATTGCAGAACCACAGTGCTTATTTTCTGGATGTGCCTTATGTTAGCTTGCAGCAAAATTTTAAAAAATTACTCCCTAAGTGGAGTTCTCTATCATCCCTTTGGTAATTAATTTCCTCATTAAATGTTGACCATGAGTTTACAACAAAAAGTAATTAAGAGAGGCCACAAGCTGCAAAGGTTGGATGAGCTTTTGTGCACTCTGTAATTGAAGGCCTTGCTTCAATTCAAACGTGCCAAAGGGTAGTTGGAGCATCTTTCCAAAGGTGATATCAACAACTTTCACTGAAATGACAGCTGTCAGGAGCAACAGCCTCGTTAACCTCAGCCCATCCCAGGGCTCCCTGCCATTATCCAAGCACTGCCAAGCCTTTTCCTATTTGTCACATTTCAAATGGCTCCAGTCCCACGAAGGGCACATCTTCTAATTAGTCACTACTTGCACTGTCAGGTATTTTGCTCCCAAAACTGCGTGAAGAAATGAGGATTAGCTCCTAAATTATCAAAAAATACGGTTAACTTGATTCTGCTCCTCCTTTTCTACCCAC
Source organism: Lepidothrix coronata (assembly GCF_001604755.1). Lineage (NCBI taxonomy): Eukaryota > Metazoa > Chordata > Aves > Passeriformes > Pipridae > Lepidothrix > Lepidothrix coronata. The sequence continues at coordinate 2,636,483 of NW_016690229.1, forward strand.
AGTTGTCCCTGTTTCCAGTAGCATGAGGGAGCATCTTTCTAGTAAAGCTGCTCACCTTCCTGCATGGTTCTGGTGAAGATTCTCACCTTTAGAGGGAAATGTGTCTCAATTCAAGATGTTTTCACGTACATTCCCAATTGTTTGTGCCTCCTTTTAAAGCACCAGCCTCTTGTTTACTCACTGATGTATCTCAACATGGGAATCTCCTAAGTTCAAAGCTTATCTGATGTTATTTTTTTGCTGATACAAGTATGTCTTTCAATGTTTACCCAGCTCGTGTGAGCCCCTATAATTTTGTCAGTATTGCCTTTTCAAAGGCGTTTTGTCTGTTCAAATACACTGAATGTGAAATGCAAACAAAACCTGCATGCAGCGTGAAAATAAAAGCAGCAAGGCAGGAACAGCCCTGCCAGAGCCAGGGGTATCCACAGGGCATCCTCTGTGCCCATTTCATGAGGGATCCAACAGCTTCCTTCCAGGGCCCCTCCCAGGGGCTTCATTCTGACAAAGGCAAAGGACAGGCCCTGCAAGGAGTGGGAGTAAAAAAACTCCAGCAGGAAATATGTGTAAGCTGGTTTTAAACTGCAGTACAACACAACACCTTTGACCTGTGGGCTCTGTTCAAAGAGAACGCTGAAGGATGATACAACGTTCCTCCAAGTATGTAAATGGCTGCTGCCAAGGGAAAAGGAATAATCTGTCCTCTGATGGGAAGGATGGGAAGACTGGGCTGCTCCTTTAAGAGGTCAGGTATGAGGGAAAACTTTCCACCAGTAAATGGGGGGTTTGTAGACAGACAGTGTTGGAATAGTGTGGACTGCCTCGGACAGCCGATGGATAAAACCTTGGTGTGATGCACAAAACAAATCTATAACCACCATCTCTCTAGAAAGTCACAGTTTGACATATTCAAAATGTGGAACCAGCATTAATCTGCAAAGCAACTCAAAACCTACACCCAGCTGCAAGTCTCACGGTAGTTCCTGGGTCTGCTTTTTCAAAGCCCCAGCTGCCAGATTCATGCATTGCAAAGCAACCTCATCTTTCATTTTTAAAAGTTATATTTCCACTTCTCAAAGCTGTGGAAAGAAGCCTGAAAAGATGAAGTGCCAGTACCCTTAACAGCTCCAAAGAGAGAAGGCAAATAAAAGGAATTCAACGTTTACACTGGTTTAAGCCAAACTCATGATTTCTTTTCCCCAGGCCTGGCTCATGATTTTTGAGAACTGGCATTTGGAAATGCTGGAAACATAAAACTCTTAATAAGGAACAGGAGGAGTTACTAAGAAGCATAAAGAAAGATGTAAGATTTGTTCACTACAGTAAAAATGTGAGCATTAAAGAATTGGAGAGGGAAACTCGTTTAAGGCCACCAAAATTCTGCTACTTTCTCACTCAACAATCAGCTACACAGTCCCTAGTGACTTAACTCAGTAAAGCATTTTTCCCTGACTTTAGGAAGTATATTTTTATGATAAAAAACAATTATGGAATCACTTTGTTTTTTAAACAAGCTTTTCTTACAGAAGTTTTTCTTCTTTAATGAGCTTGAATAGCAAAAACATATCATCAAGCTTCTGCTGATGTACTTAAATATGTCCAAATAAATAGCATATTTTCAAGTTAAGTAAATACCCACATACCAAATCTGTATCATATTTAAGCCCCAAGAAAAATAATAATATTGTCTATCCATGTTGATGAACATGCTAGAAAATATTATAGATGCCTTGAGACTGCCAGACAAAAGCCTACATATAGAACCCAATATAACTGAAATTCAGCAAGACATGTTTTCCATTCCTTGGAAACTGAAAATCCACAGCATATCTTCAATTCTCCCACTAGGACAAAAATATTCCTTTATTGCCTCTTGCCCATCCACCAGCTGAAGGGAACTAACTCCACATGCACACTCTTATCTCCACACAAGCTGTACACTTTAGGGAGCATATGCTGAATAGATTAAATGAGAAAACAAGTCGTTGCAAATATTTTTCCTTAAAACATCCCAGGCAATTTTCGATTTAAGATAACCTTGCATTGAGTAAAGGCAGCAAAATTAAAGAGATTTATTAATTTTCATGAACGAGACATAGTACTTAGTGATTAATTCCAGTATTACTGTAGGTGCAGAACTCAGCTTTCCTACAATCACAGAGGGTCTCGTTCATGATCATGTAGAGACAGAGACCACAGATCAAGTGATTCCTTTACCCAAGATCTTTCCAAGCAGTGGCAGGTATTTGTGTTCCTAAAATTCCCTGCCTGGCGTTTTCAAACACACGAGGAGAAGTAAAGGAATGTGTAAAATAAAGGAGGACTCTGCTCATACTGCGTGTGTGCAGCAGTGTCCCCATCACATATGCTGCTGCATTCGTGCTGACATACAACGAAATGCAAAAAAAATTGATGCTTAAGAGGCTTTTAAAGACAGTGCTGTGACAACTTGGCCTGCACAGGGCACTACCATGTTTGACTACCTGAATTAGATCTAACCTGGCTCCCCCAGCGGTAATATAATACAATATGCTGTAAAAAGGAGGCTAAAAAATCTTAAATTGGATCTGTATGTTTACTAAGAAAGTAGCTGTGTCGGCTGTACATTGCAAAAATTTTAATATTTTCAGCAGGCAAGCAATACATCTTGTCTAGACACTGGAGAAATTTTCAGACACAAAATTATTTTAAATTCTGAAACAAATAATGTAGCCTTCACCCCCCATCCCTAACAGATTGTGGAATGTCATTTACTTTAAATTTGCAGCCAGACATCACATAGCCAGAGAAATTGCCTGTAAGAAAAATAGGCTGACACTTATCACTGCATTCCAGGGGGACCAGGGGGTGATGTCAGCTCTCTCTGTTTCTCCCAGACAATTGAGCTTCCTACAAATCAATAAAAACAAGGTTTATTGGTATGTTTGCTTTATCACACTTGAGCCACTTTCATTGTCCTAGTGACAAAGTCTTCCCAAATTGAATCATTAAACACAGTAATTGTGTTTCAAATACATTTTAGAGGGGAGGAAGGGAAGAGAGGGTGTAAAAGATTATTTTTCTATAGCATTTATGGCCGCGGAATTCAGATTTGGAACAGTTGGCCGTACCTATATTTTGTTTTTCAATATGGAAAGAGGAGCAGGGGGAGGGGGCAGAGGAGGGACCTCAGTAAGTGGAACAAACAGTCACAAATTCACACAAATTCACACCAGCGAAGCTTTTAATATTTCGCTGAGCTGATGTTATATAAGGAATTTCTCAGCAGCTCCTCGCGCAGAACGCCAAACTTATTTTAAAATTATTTTCACAGAAATAGACGGTCTCGGGGAAAAAATCCCAAAAAACCGACAACAACCAACAACAAAAAAAAATAAACCAACAAAAAATTGCACCCCGGAGTCAGGATCTAAGGACTGTCACCATCCCGGTGGTTAAAATAATTCCTTGCCGGGCGTTGCTCAGCCCCTTACGCAAAGGCTGCAAACCCGGTTCGCCCCAGCCCTCCCGAAAGCTGCCTCGCTCTTTGCATATGTGGCTGCGATTTACAAGCCACCCACATTTAAAGAGGTATTGACATTTTCAAGGCGGCTATTTTAGCCCCTGGATTTAAAATGGTATCAATCACACTTTATTTCTTCGCTCGGGAGCTCAGACCTGTGTTTGCCGCACACCCGCCTCCATCCCTGCGGCCCCAGAGGCGGCTCAAAGCCGGAATTTGCATATTTATCGTCCCTTCAGCAATTCCAGTCATGGGTTATTGAACCCTGGCAGGGCTGGGTGCCCCAAACCTTTGGGATTTTGGCCTCCCCGTTGTCACAGTTGCTATGCAGAGCGAGCCCGTGGCTGTTGGGCGATGGCACAGCGAGACAGAGGCTCATTTCACAGAATATCCAGCATTATTCAGCAAAATGGGGTGTGACTGGAGCTCTGGGGCCGCAGAGGCCCCACTGAGGCTCCGTGTCATGGCATTGTTGGGACTCAGTGGCCCTGACCTGTGCCGGGCAGGGTCAGGTCAGCGGCAGGACAGGCCCAGGCAGCTCAGAAAACTTCCACATGCTCCAAGCGGGACTTGGGAGTAAATCGGGGATTGCTCTAGACAATGGCATTTGCTCTTTTGTCTTAGCCAGCATCCCTCTGGAGTGGGGAGGGGGAGGAGGGAATAAGAGAGGCCTTGTTGTTGGAAAAGCCAGGCTTAGCGGCACCCACACAGCCACGAGTGTGTCTGAGACACCCTGCAGGTGAACACTGCCCTTTCCCCTCATGAATCACAGAACAGTTCTCCCTCCCCTCTTTTTATCTTGTTGCATTTTTCTTACTCAATTAGCCCGAAAGAGAACATGATCATGCTTCCAGCTGCACTCTCCTTCCAGCACAGCGGTATCAGACCTTTCCACACATTATATAAATCATACTTTATCACCGAAAATTAAATCTAGAAGGCAATGATGTCCAAGTACAACAACTGCAAGGATGTACAAGTGCTTTTCCCCCTGCATTGACTCTTAAGCTGAATGGAGGAATGTCAGCCAGGAGCTGCTGCTCCTCCAGCAGCTCTCAGTTATTCAGGACCCCTCACCACTTCCCACTGGCACTGTCAGGAGTTATCAGCAAGGAAGGGCTTCAGGAAAACCCAGCAAAGCAGACGTAGTGCCCAGCACACATCCTGGGTGGGAGATCTCCAGGTAGGGCATTTGCAGACTCTGTCCTACCTTGGCCAGCAGCAAAACTACAGCTGTGTCCTGATGGGATGCACGAGGCTGTTTGGCAGGGATGAATTGAAGCTTCCCTCACACCATGGGTATCACAGCTCCAGAACTACGGGTGTAACTTTTGTTCTTTACATAACAAAGAAATGAAATTTCAGTCACTTGTGCCCATTCCAGATCACAGCAGCTGTGGATTTTTATTCAGCCACGGAACAGCTACACACAATTGTTTATCCTCATGCCCTTGCACATGAACATACGATGTTGCAGAGCTGTTTGCCTTAATGCACAGCTAGGAACAAGAATCTGGTGCTTTTCAGTGACACTATTTCTTCTCATAAAGGTGTTGTCTTGCACAGAAACAGTCCTCTGTGGGCTCTGTCAGAGATTTCTTTAAGTACAGTAAGTGGTTAGTGATCTACTTTGATCCTGCTAGGGCAGTGTGGGCAGGATCACTGGATTCGTTTGGTGACCCTCCTCCCTTTCCCTTTCTGAGGTAGTTGTTAAGGCAGTAAAAAGTTCCTGCTGAGTGTAGAGGAAATATTCTCCAGGGGTTCCCTGGCACCACTTCAAGAACCCCACATGTAAGGGGGAGCACCTGCAGCCTGCCCTGCTTTCACCAACTGCAGCCCAGTGGTGATCCTGCGGGGATCCTGCTCCCTCTCTGCCTCTCGGAGCAAAATGCCACCCATGGGCACTAACTACAGTAAAAGCCTTTTTGAAACTTAGAAGGGTATTCATACATTGTTCACGTGTGATAAAACAATCACCTACATTTGGATCATTTCCTTCCATCCCAGCATGTAAAGCAAACTGGGCGAGCACACAGCGGACACACGGACTCGCCGACGGTCACACCTCGCCTTTTAAAATGAGCCTGGTGCAAATGAATTCAGTTGGCTGCATCACACACCATTTATCCTGGAGAAGGTCTGCTCCAAAAGGAGAGGCTGGCTTTGGTGAGTCTGTCAGTGACGGCTCTATTTCCCAGTATATATTTACACTCCCATCAGGCTCGGTGAGTGGGTTTGCTGTCAAACTCGCACGGCACAGACACGACAGTTTGGTTTGAAGTTCCCTTCTCCACACTCGGGTCACACGAGAACACTGAGTGGATGCATTTGCTATAGGTTATAGCAATCCTGCCAGTAGTGAATGAATGATTGCTCCTAAAAAGTACATCTTGTTCTGACATTATCGCTTCGTTGCATTCTAAAAGTGGCTAAAGCAGAGACATCCTTCCCCGTCCCTCCCCACCCCGCTGCCACTCAGCATCTCTTCTGGTTCAACAGTTTGGATTTTCAGACTGATGTGAAGGGGCTTTGGATTTACACCGGTGGGACGTGATGCACAGTGGTAACACTTAAAGCATAACAACCATTTATTTTTCCAGAGAAGCATTTAGGTTATTGGTGAAAGAAAAAGTATTTTACCCTCTTGTGTGTCTAACTAGTCAACATCCCTATTGAAATGAATAAAATTACCATCATCTGTTCCACTGGAGCCTATTTCTATTATAACTAAGACCAGGAAATGTTGCTGCAGACTTCCATGGGAGCAGCATTTGCCTCATGAAGAACAACTGGTTAAACATTGCATAATTTAGTAACTCCTGACTTAACAAAACTCAGAGCCACACTCCCCAAGAAATCCACACTGCTGGTACCTGGGGACAGCCTGGCTGGATCAGCAGCACTGGCAGCAATAAAATGCTGTAAAACACAGATATGAAAAATGATTAATTGACTTTATATGACTATTTGTACTTAAAATTAGGGCAGGCACTCGAGAACTCTGCTGAATCAGGGCCTTGATTATTGGTACCAGTAATGAATGCAGACATTTGGGAAGGTATGTTTCATTGCTGCCATCATCTTTTATTTTTGGAGATGTTAAAGAAAGATATCAAGAAGATATAAACCAAGTAATTAAATTCCTGTTTTGTGTAATGCAGAACAAATATTTGCTTCAAGTTTAATGGGCATCTTGCAAATCAAAATCATAAAGGCAGACGTGCTTTTGTTTAAGAAAGGCACTCTGATGGCTCAGCAGAAAATAATAGGAGTTTGGTTTTGGAAGGGAAAAAACCCCCTGACATGAACCACAAACACATTTCATTAGGTGACACTAATAGGGGTTGTCAGGTGCCTTCAGTAACAGCAAACATCCTCTCATGTCTCAAGTTTGTGAAGAAGTCAAGAGCACAGACTTAGTTCAGATAAGATATTTGATTCGTGTTTGCTCAGGAAAGTGCTCTGATAGCTTAGCTAAAAGGAATTTGTATTGAATTGGAGTAAAACTTGGACTAGATAACAGCCAGGAGAACACTGGTGCTGGAACAGGCCCAGCATGAGACAATGGAAACAAGGTGGTGAACAAGTTACTGGGGAATGTTTGCTGAAGCACATTCTTTGTAGCATGAACCTTGCAGAAAGGGAAACTCAAAATGCCAAAACTGCCTGTTTTAGAAGCAGTAAAAAATTGATTTCCAAAGAGCACAACTCCATCACTTCTTTCTTTTCTTTTCCCTTTTCCCTTTTCCCTTTCTCCTTTCCTTTCCTTTCCTTTCCTTTCCTTTCCTTTCCTTTCCTATTAACTCCCTAAGTGTATAAAATAGGGGATTTACTGCAAAAACTGTCCGACATGGAAATTTTTTCCCTGCCCTATTTCAGACTAAACCCACATTAGATTTTCACCACTCTATTGACACCCCAAAAGCAGAAACACAGATTGGTATTGTTGTAATGTTCATATTTAACATATAGATAGATGCACAAGAAAGATACAACGAGAATAAAAATCTTTTCCTCGGATAAATTAACCCTGTGGTGCAGTATTTCAACACATCCCCCTTTGCCTCTGCCTCTTCATTCAGCACTAGAGGTGACAACGAGAGAAGGTGAGGTCTGTAAGCAGGGGCAATGTTTTTATCAGAGCAGCTAATGCAGATAAAAACAAGGAGACCAAACACACGAACATATTTTCTGCTGTTCCCTCTCAGGGAGGGTTTAAATGATGAACTGGCCTAAGGAATGCACGGAGCAGACGAGTATTTATGGCTGGAGCACCATCCTTTACCTGCTGCATGGGCTGCACTGACACCACTGGATCCCAGCCCTTCCCTGCTGCAGTTTCCTCTAATCCATCCCAGCACTAGAGTAACAAATGTGGCCATTAAACATTCCTGCCCCAGCACAGGAAACACTCGGCTGTCCCCGTGGAGTAGGTAAGTCAGAGTCTCTGCCATAATGGCTTTTAGCATATGGTCAATGGACAGAATTTGGGAGGGTTCCAAAGGAATTTGTACTTCCCTGGCTTTTGTCATTTGTTACACTGTAGTACTACGCCCTGGGGGTAAATAATCGGCCCCATTTTCCTAACGAGGAAATTCATCCAAGGTCACCTGGTAAGTCAGTGGCACTGCAAGGAATGAAATTCAGGTCACGGGCAGGAATTACCTCTGCTGCCTCTGCAGCTTAATTGCATTTCACAAACTACATTTATTTGCTACGATAATACACCGTCACCTGTTGTAACAAGACAGTACAAGAAGAGCAAACAAAAGGAGGCAGAAATATGTCACAGAAGCGTGGCAAACACCAGTGACTAATAGGAACTACAATAAGCCTCAAGAATTAGACAGCAGCTGAGAATATTTCTGGGAAAGAGTATTATGGCAAAGTATTACTGATCAAAGCCTGCAGTCTCTAAGCCTGCAAATGCTTTCTTATATGTGGAATCACCTTAGAGGAGTCTCAGCAAATTCAGTTTAGTCCCAAATTATAAGGCTGTATATAATCTGTCAAAACTCTTTCTAAACTCACCTAACTAGACTAGTTACAAACGTGAAGTTACCAGAGGGATAAGTGGTCTTGAGTCAAGACAAGAACTGGTCTTTTGTAAAACCAGCCAATCCTTCTTATTTGGACATTTTTCCCTCACTTGTCATTGATATTAAATTGATACTATTGACACTAAAACTTTATTGTGGATGTTACCTTGTTAGTCTTAAATTATACAGAGCTTTTGCATTTTCTTTTCACGTATGGATACGCAAAATTTGTTTTTCACAGTGCTCACATTGCCAAAGCATTTTATTATTAGGAATAAAATATATTACAAATCCAGACATAAATTCACAGGAATGAGGTGGGAAATGTCACTATCAATATCAGCACATCTAGTGCACTTTAGAGGTGTAGCTTTTTAAAGGAGGTGGCTGGGTGGGTGTTTGACCTCCAAATAAACAACATCATCATTTGAACTATGTCAGAAAGTGAACTAAATATATCCCAGATTAATGATGCCTGAGTTATTGAGAAATATTGAAAAGCAAGTCCTGAAAGTTCTTTATCCTCCCAGATCAGGCATATTCCACAGCAGAGCTCCTGTGACCAGTCTGAATGCATTTGGCTGCTTTCACAGACTCCAGTGACACTGAAAAAAGGAATTCAGTAGAGTGAGCTCAAAGTTTGCCTGCAAGTCACGTTTAGTTTCTGGAGTTACTATTTTTGTATCCTAATGGGGAAACACCCCTCCTCAGCCAAAAAAAGAACCCAGCAACCCACATTTTTTGTGTCTAGCTACAAGTAGGCCAAGCTTCTAATCTTCCCACCACATACTGGTGTCTGGAATGATGCTTTAGGTACAGCTACATTTAGCTCCTGACCCCACTGTACTCAGAGTCTTGGTTTATTAATACACCTATTCTTCTCTCTGCTGCTGCCCTTATTGATTTCCCTTTACTGTGAAATACTGAGGTTATTTTCAAACCTGTCTTACACCAAAACACTTAACTTCTCCCGCTTGCACTGTACGGTGACAGACCTGCAAGTACGAGAGATGAATTCAAACCCAAACCCAAAGGATGTACTGCACTAAAAAGCAAACAGAGAAGCAAAGATCTCATCAGACAACATTTTTTTTTCTAAAGAAAAGTTTTAGAGTAGGATGCATGCTTAAGTTTATATTCCAGGAATACAAACAGGCACCAGATGCTTGAACCTGGAGGTTCAGGTCACAGTAACACCCTGGCCAACTGCAAAGCTGGTTTTGAGCAGAGTTAAATACTACTCAGCCCAAAATGAAGACAAGAAACAAAACCATGAAAGCCTAGTTCACCTACCCCAACTAAATGTTCTGGGCTTCTACTTGGATTTGTTAAATTCCAAGCTTCCCTGAAGGGTTAAACACTATCAAGTGTAATCAGGTTTAACTGCTGCCCTTGTGCTGGTGTTAGAGGTTACTTTCAAAATCCCTCTTTCTCAGGAAAGGACACTTGTCAGGCTTTTAGGACCAATGTGCAGCTGGAAAACTGTTATCACAGTTGCAAAAATCTCATTGTTCTTAAAACAACAGGTATATTCCAGGGGACTTCTCCTTGGAAATATAGATCACTGCTGCAGGAGGCCTCTAAGCTGCCATTGCCCCTTTTATTGCCTGGTTTAAGTTGGATTTCACAGAACTCTCTCTGTTCTGGTTATATCCCACCTGCTGGTATATTTTTGTTCCTAATCATGGGGAGACTTGCAGCACATTAACCTTGCAGAGGAAAAGTATTTCATCTTGCTGTACCACACCAGCAATGAGACTCGTGACTTACATAATTTCTCTATCAAAAAGAACTGAAAGCACTGGTATGGATTCTAAAAGGTGGAATAATTGCAACAGAGCCACTGTTGTTACCATCACCAGACATTTGTAGCAATAAACGCCACTTAAATGGGGAATGCTAATGGATTAATTGTGATTAAAGATGTTCCAGTCCTCGGAACACTCACAATATTGCACAGATTTCTCATCCACCTGCTTTAAAACTGTGCTCAAACCCCTCTCCAGAGCTCCCAGGGTGCTGCAGTCCCAACCAGCAGTGGGATTTAGCCCTGGACATGGGGACAGCAGGATCCACCCCCCCCCCAGAGCCTGGCAGAGCTGGATCCAGGCTGGAGTGCCAGGACTTCATCCCAAGCTCGGCTGGAGTGAGGGAAGGTCACTGCAGCATCCCCAGCAAACTGCAGAGGCCACTCAGCCTGTTTATTAAATGCAGCCACTTATTTTACTTATTTTTCTTCGTTCTCAGAGTTACCAGTTGCTTTTTTTCTTTGCAATTGTCATGTTTATGTCTGCAATTCTTTACTGTGGTTGCAGAAAGAGGCTGGAAGCTCGGACCCCTGGGCTCTCCCTGCTGTGCCTCTGTCTGGCTGCCTATTTATAGCCTTTTTCTCACTAAATTGCAGAAGTGTTGAGAGTTTTGCAACTACATTTCGGAGACAGAATCCTGAAATATTTACTGCCAGACAAAACTTGAGTTAGAGAGATTTTTGCCTCATCAGGAGTGTATATGAAAATAAAGCTTAAAATTATTTTTAGTGATTTTTAAGGTGCTTTTGCTTTATTCTACATAAGTGGTAAGTTTTCAGAGGAAAACACGTGCTATTTTCCAGTAAACCCATACCTAGCAGTCCAGGGGACACAATCCACAGGGCTTGCAACTATGTGGCCCTTTCCATAGTGCTCTGTAAGGGGAAGATTTTCAATAAAAGAGAAACTGAGGACACTGCAGTTAAAATTCTATAATTCTGCACCATCCCCACCACACATCCCATTATAAATCCTATATCCACAATCAAAGAGTTTATTTTCCTTAGCTCCGCTCTGATAATATTCAAATCCAAAGTTTTAAATAACAGGGAGGACAAATTGTGCTTTCTGAGCAAGGGAACTGGTACTCCTGCTTGAACAGATGTTAAGAATGTTTCTGAGTGTGCTAGACTCATTTACGAGTCTTTTTCACACATTTGAGTCTTGGGGACATCAGCAGTTTGTTCAATATTTTCAGCCTCCATCCTAAATGCCACACTGGGAAATGAGGGGGGGGGGGGGGAGGGGGAAGAGAGAGAAAAAAAAAAAAAAAAAAAAGGAAAAAACCCACATACACAGAGCTAATCTTTCATCAGTGTGACAAACTGTAAGCAAGAATCACAGCAAAACAGTCAAGCCAGACAGTTGGTGAGATAGAATCAGGCTGGAAAAATAGTGCAAGATGCTTTTAACACCCAGCTGAGAGCAGTCACCTTCTGGACTGTGCTCCCGGGTGAGTTTGCAACATGAGGTTCTCCCTTCCCAGGGAGGGGGGAAGTGGCACTGGCTCAGCACTGGGGACGCTGTCTGTGGTCTCTGCAGACACGACATAAAGAGCAGCCCGAGCAGCACCCTGAGCTCTGATTCTCCTCTCTCCCAGCATATTTTAGTCACCTCTGGCAGTGCACTAAGGTTTCCTGGACTTTAAGAGAGGGTGGGAAGAGAAAGCATCCTTTTATACCAAGTTCATAGAGGGCCCAGAAGCGCTGGGGCTCATCTGTGTTCAGCACGGAATGATGGAAAAAAAATCATTAATGACAGAGCACCAGTTTGGAATCAAAAGAAGGATCAGCTTTGGCAGGTGATGAAACTCAGCCACTTTAGTCTCTCCAAAGCCCACTGATGGGCACAGCTCTGAGAATGGGCTTGCTAAGCAATAAAGAGGTTTTCCTCTTGTTAAAAATACTGAAAGGAAGGAAGAGAGGTCTCTATGGAGACTATGGTTTTGTAAGACTTAGAACAGGAAATAAACTGCTTTTCTTCTGTCCTTTATTGATGCAGATAGTTAGGCTTGTAAAAGCTTTAATATTAGCAGTTATTATGGAATTCCTCACCAGATTATGACAGATCCCAAAAGACCAGCTGCCCTTTGTTATTCCAGCTGAGCAGACCAAGCCATCAGCCCCATCAGAGCCACGAGTGCTTTGAAGGTTCTGTGCCTCAGCAGCAAGAACAGTTCTCTGAGAACCAGAAATCCTCAGTACTATTCCTATCCAGCTACTGATGTGCCACACCATTGTGGAAAAAGTCACTTCCCTCATCCTTGTTTTGTTTTCCTTCTCATATTTGGTGTCTTGTTTCTAGAATAAAGTATCTTTCCACCCATGTTCCTCTAGAAAGGACTGTTTAACTTTGCTTCTGTACTGAGCTAATAAAGGATGATTTTTGTCAAGCATCCTTCTTTCCTCTCATACATTCTGATATAAAGTCTTCTAGTTTATATAGAAGACTAATAAAAGTTTCCTGCCATAGCTAATGCAGAAGGTTGAGACTGGTGCACACAAGTAAAGGGACACTATCAGATAATTTACTCTCCCTCCTACATTGACAAAATATAACACCAGTTTTATTTGTGTGTGATTTCCTGTTTTCAGCTGGAAGTATTTCACCAAATTTAAAAACACACACACCAAAAAATTTCAACAAATATTTTTGTTTGGGTGGAAGGTTTCTTGTCCCTGGTGATTTTCCATCCTGCTTCGAGGGCCAGCCCTTGAGCAGTGTATTATCAGTGACAAGGCACAGTGGTTGTGCATAATGGGGCCAATTTTGCTCTCAGGCAACCCTGGTGACTTCATTGTCTGGTCTATCTGATGAGAGGGTATAAGCTGGTAGAATGACTCATCAAGAAAAAAAAGAAATAGGAAAAAAAGCAAAGGCAGCCAAGTAAAGACACAAGGCTGTCTCCCAAGGATAATTTAAATAGCAAGAGAGCTTTAAATTGCAGCAGGGAGCCAGAAATCTCTGCAGAGTGGGGTTCAGCAGAGAGCTATAATGCTGGGATCCACAGTGTGGAGCCCAGGGGTTATTTAGTTTTGGCTTTTGAGGGGGGTTTGCATCTTATTTTTTTGGCCGTTCTTTTAATAAAGGCCGTCTCTTCTTTTTTGTTCCCAAATTGCCAATTTTCTCCCCTTTCCTCTGAGCACCCAGGCCAAGAAAGGGAAGCTGCATTCAGAGCCCTCTGTCTGTGTGTGTTAACTGGGGGTGACAGCAACTCTTGAGGCACTGCATTGGTTGGATACAAGCTTTGAAAATGCTGCTTCAGCAGGTGAGGGGGGGATTGTGCCCTCTTGCCCCTCCTGCAGAGCTGCCTCCAGCTCGGGAGGCCCAGCACAGGAAGGACAGGGAGCTGCTGGAGCCAGTCCAGAGGAGGCCCCAAGATGATCAGGGATGGAGCAGCTCTGCTGGGAGGAAGGGCTGAGAGAGTTGGGATTGTGCAGCCAGAGACAGAGAGTAGGTTTAGATTAGACAGTAGGAAGAAATTGTTCCCTGTGAGGGTGGGGAGGCCCTGGCACAGGTTGCCCAGAGAAGCTGTGGCTGCCCCGTCCCTGCAAGTGTCCAAGGCCAGGTTGGATGGGGCTTGGAGCAACCTGGGCTAGTGGAAGGTGTCCCTGCCCATGGCAGGGGGGTTGGAACTTTAATGTCCCTGCCAACCCAAACCATTCCATGACTCTACATAATGATTCTATTCTATTATTACTTCATTCTCAGAAACACAGAAGGCCCCAAACAAGGTCAGGATCCCTCCTGCACTGCACTGTGCAAGCCCCTGCTGAGAAAGAGTCCCAGTTCTTATAGCATTTAAATAGATACATCAATCAAAGAGAGAGCAATAAAATGGCTCACAGCCAAATTAGATGAGCAGGACATTTAAATTCCTGGTGCTCCAAGTCTCCTGCCCAGTGAACGTGGTTCCAGCCCTCTCTGCAGAGGTACGTGGCAACCTGGTGGGAGAAGCAGCCCAGTATAAACTATTCTGCCTGTCTCTGAAAACATTTCTAAATGTCTTTAGCCACAGCTGGCTGGGAGTTGTCTGGTCACTAGAATCAGCAAAAAACTAAGGGGGAAAAGCTGCAATATGTTTCCCCTATGACTGGGAAAAATTCTGCAAGTCTTAGGTTTTCTCAGCTCATCCCACTACATCTATTTACTCAACTCATGAAGATTTGAAGGAACATGAGTAAAGGACTGGAAAATTACACTGAAAACGAATCAGAGCAACTGAGTGTCAAGAGAGCAAACACCACAAGAAACAACAAAGAAAGAAAAACACTCATGTGATGAGACTGATTCTAATTAGTTTTTCAGTTCCTGAAAAAATGTTCCCAAGCTCAAGGTTTGTAATGTCACCTCAAGCCCACTTAAAGTTTTCACATCACCTTTATAAAATCCTCAATATGAGGATCTTTAACGGGATTAGAAGTCAGAACACAGACAACACTGCTCAAAGATCCACAACAGAACATACAAAGCCTCAAAGAATTCCAGGAGTCGTGCTCTAATGTACGAGATGCTTGAGAACATACTGCTGGTATCTGGAGTTATTTAGATAATGTTCTGATTGTGGCTTGAAGTCAGTAATAACAAGCCATATGTTCACTTTTTCTGAAAAATTATTCTTTATTAATTCTATCAATAGCTACCCAATGAATTTTAAGGCAAAAAGCATATAATTTGTGCCTATGGCATTTAAATAAATTCAAGTTTACTTTAAAGGTCAGATAATACTACAAGGTCTCTTCAGAATGCTTCTTACTGAGAATCTACTGGATACATCTCCAAACTTTATTCCATTTATTATTTTATGTACCAGTAATAGATACACAAATCTGCCTTGATTTAAGTTGAGATTTTCTTCTACAGAATCCTCCTGACAAAGGAGAAAAAATAATACATGGAACTCTCACCTCCTGCCAACCCAAACCCTCACCCATCGGGTTTAGATGGAATATCTCAATTAATGAAGCTGGAAGTCCAGCTGTCCATTACCTTGGCTGTCAAATACTGAAATCATCCTGAAGGATGGAGAGGATCTATCCCAAAACAGAGCCCAGGCATCTGGATTGGGTTTGCCCACACTGACAGCTTGGGGACCTCAAATCATCAGAGTCCATGCTGAGGATTTTTCTACATCTCCTTCCAATCAATTTATGTTGAGAGAAGACCAGATTAAGTGGTTTGACATACTTTATCTCATCCTCAAACCAGAATTTTGCTACAGATAACTAGATTAATTTGATGCTCAGCCCCTTCATTTAGAAAAAAAAACACACAAGAAAAACCCAAATAAAAATGCAGCACTCGGTGATAATCTCTCTCTAATCATCGAGGACACTTACTGTTTGAAAAATTTTGCATTTCCAAAGTAATGATCCATGTAGGACAGAAACCCAATGTTCTCAGTGCTGTATAAGACAATGCTTAACAAATAATAATAGTTATTACCAAGTCTTATGCACCACTGCACTTTCTAATACTGCCCTGGAGTGAAAAGGACAAGATGATGATATAAGAAAAGCTGTTCCCAGGCTATTTCCTTCTCTAATGGAATCCCCAAAATCCAGAAATACCACACAAAACCTTGTTTGGGGAGGTTTCCTCTTTGTTTCTCACTAAATTAATTTTAAAATTGTTTCAGGGAAGTAACCCCTCACATAAATCTGACTCACACATTACACCCTGTGCCAAGTAGGATCGTCACAGTGGAGATTCCCCTTCATTCCAAACCTTCAAGGACAAGGATAGTGAGGCAACATGGGGGAACCACAGGTTTGTTCATTAACTATTCCATGATTGCATTACAGCCTTCACACTGTCTGAGCACAAGGAGGGTGATTTTGTTGAGATGGCACCTGATTATTGTGCCAACATAACCATGGCAGGAGCCTGGGAGCAGGCAGAGCACTCAGGATGAAAAGTGAGGATGAAGAAATTGGAACTGAAAATCTGTAGACTCAACTTGCTTTGACTACTGGAAATGGTTGATTCCTCAACAGGAGGGGGACAAAATTGAAGGAAAAAAAACCAAGAAAGGCCTAAAGCCTTCTGGATAAAGACTTAAATCAGGAGGTAGTAGCTCCTTCTTCCTTCACAGATGGAAAAGAGCTGCTCTAAGTAACACACCTACATATGAAATGAAGAAACTGGGACAAAGATTTTAATTAAGAGCCACCGTGGCAGGAAGAGGGATCTGCTACTCAGCTGTTTAAAGATTCCCTGTTTGCAAACATTAAAAACCCCACTGCTGTAAATCCAGTTTGAATATCCACACAAGTTCAGCCCTTACAAGGACTTCTGTCCCCACTCCTTTGTAGGAGAAACAGGCTTGCAAAGTGTCCTTCCCTTGGAAGGCACTAATAGCCCAAAAATTAAAGATGCAGGGCAGTAAAATATCCACAGCAAGGCAGCAGTGGTTCAACCCCAGAAAAACACATAGAAAAGGGATCAGGAAATAGTTATTCTGACCCCACTTTGTCAGTGGGGAAAAAAATATCAAATCACAGATTAAGTGACCTGGACAGACTGGGCTTAAAATCAATGACCCTCTCTTAGTCATCCCTGAATATCTGAGCCACCTGATCGTCTTTCCACTCTTCCACTTTTCCCCCACAATGTCCAACTACTTAGATCTGCCTCTCTCTAGCAAAGAGCAAAATCTCTTCCAAAAATTAATTTGCAATTTTATGCCAGACATCCCTTAGTGAAAAGGACAGGCTGTGGGCAGAGCATCCCAGAGCATTACTGCAAAAATGATCACAGCAGCCAGGTGCCAACACACAGGGGTTCATTATTTACAGGACAGCAAAGAAATTTTGTTCAGTGGGAAAACTGAAAGCCTCCCAAAGCACCCAGGATGCATCAAACCAAAGGCATCTGTTGTATCAGCACAGACATTTGGCTATTGAACTATCGGGTACCTTTTAATAGAAAGCAGATTGGGGGATTAGTGCAAAGTCTGCACCAACTACACGTGAAACCACGAGATACATCCAAGGATTTCGTTCCTAACGGGGCACATCTCTGGTGCTGAGTGTTTTGTGGCTCCTCCAGAGCCAGCTCTTCCCCGGAGCTGATGCACAGGCACGGACAGGCAGCAGAGGGGCAACAACTGGGAGCAATCTCGGCGCGATTCCAGGGGATGGGAGCGACACTGCGGCAGTCAGGGAGAGCTGGAGCGGGATGTGTCACCCTGGAGTGACAGCGACGGTAACGAGGGGTGAGAGCCGGGGCTGGGCTGCAAATCCAAACAGCCACGCACTTGGCAGCGCACGGGAGCGGGGCCAGATCAGCTGCAAGGTCACATAAACATCATAAAACATTGCCCAAGCTGTCAATTAAAGAACAAACAAGCTCATCATAATTATACAAGATAATTGTTATCTGCTGGGTGTTAATTAGATACATTTTATCAGAGTTGTTGTCACTGAATGGAGAGGAAAACTGGTCAAAGATATTTTTTTAATTGTGATGATTTCATAACCAGTTTTGTTCTTCCTTCAGATGAGACCAACATCTTATTTTCCCTGGGTATGTTTTCTCCTTCTAAGAAGCTTTAAAATTTCAAAATAAAATTACCCTTCTGTGTAACTAAGCCTAGCAAGGAAAAGCACGTGTAAAGAAAGAGCTAAAAATAAAAATTGTAAGCAGTATTTTCACTTTACAATGGAAATGAAAAATAACTTTCCCCCATATAGATTCAAAAAATGCAACGTTCCATTTTATTAATTTTAATTTAAATGGAAATTTCAACACACTCTGAACAATAAATAAGAACTGAAATGCCTGAGAGATCAGCATGTGGGTACTGAGCAATGAAGGGGAGATGTGGCCCATTATCTAAGGCACTTTCCTCAAGAGTTACTCCTGAGTCAGGTTTTGGATAAGGCAAGTGAGGAAGACGGGATGGTCCAAGAGTCCTGCACTCCTTCCCCTGAGGGCAAGAATAGGAAACCACCTCAGAGGCACAGAAGGATGGAGTGAGTGCTGGAAAACACACAGGCTGTAGTTCTGTTCAAAGTCTGATTAATAAAGTATCAGGTCAGAATCAAACTAAAGGGAGAAAGAGAGGAAGAACATTGCAAGGTCACGTACCTGCTTCTCCCCACTACCTTCCCATTACTACAAGCCTCACTCCAGGCCTAATTTCCTTATATCCTCAGAATTCACTCTTTATCTGTCCAGGAAACAGTTGCCTTAATGTATCACTTTCTGGTGGAAAAAGATAAATGTCCAATATTTATCCAATCAATACAAATACCTAAACTTTCAGCCATCAGGGCAGGGACCTTTTGTTCTCTATTTGCACATCAAACACAACAGGAACTTCCCAACACCATTGCATTGACCAGCAGCAATAAAAGGAGGGTCAGTAGGCCAGCAGAAATACCAACCTGCTGCACTTCAGGATTTAGTCATTATGGAGATAACCAACACTTATTGCAGAAGATAAAGACCTTGGTATAATTTGTATTGGGTTTAGGACAGAAGGAAAATAGCAGAATGTTTTGAGGAGAAGAGTGGCACAAAGGTTTACCACACACAGCCTAAAATAGTGTGAGAAAGGAACTGACTTCAGCTTGAATAATAGTCATTAACTCAAAACACTGGAAAATGCATTCCTTGTAAGAACAGAGCCACTGGAGCCTTGCCCAGTCCTACACAAAGAGTAGCAGTTCACAGCTGCAGGGGACACACTGGAGGTACACACCAGCCCAGGGTTCAAAATACACTTGTGGGATTCCAGGGACATTTCAGGTTGCATTCATTCCTGTGCTTGACAAGGACATTTCTCTGGAGTTCTTTTATCATCTCTCCTATCACCTCAACTGGAACAGTTGCAGGTTTCAGCTTTGTGCTGAAAAAATTTCGGAATGAACAACTTCCAGAGTTATATATGCATGAAACAGTAAATGCACTCACAGACTATTTCAAGCAATAGGGAGTGTTTTTCACAGAAAAAAGCACTGTGGACATATTCCAAAAAGCACTCCTCCAGTGCAGTGACAAAGTTCAACGTGACTCATGTGTGCAGGTAATTGATATTATTAACACAAACAGAAAATTTGAGGTCACTACTGGCAAGCAACATAAAAATCAGGTTTGTTTTCTATGAACACCGAAAAGGAATTACAAGAAAGGAAAGCTGAACAAAGTTCAAGTTAAATATTTAATATATACATGTATATTTAATATTCATCTAACAATGCCTCATTCATAGCTTATGCAACCCAAATGGATCACAGGTTGAAGACATTTCCTCTTGTTTCACAAGTTAAACATTATAATACAATGTCCTTTTTTCCTTCCTTCCTACCCTAAATGTCTGTGTTATTGGTTAGCAGTAGGTACAGCTCATACTCAGGTGAAGAGCTGAGACCTTTCATATCTACAGAGTTAAGGAACTCAGAAAAACTGGATAAGGACTTGGAATAGAGAACACAAATCCTTTGAACTGTGAAGAACCAGACCCAAAGCTTAAGTGAAGCTAATGGCATGATCCAAAGATTATTGAAAGCAATGTGGACCTTTCTCCTGCTGGATATTGAGAGATTTTGCATTAGCAAGATGAGAAGCAGTCAAACATTCCGATTAAAAAAATAATCTGGAGAGGAGACAGCAGAGGAGGGAACAGAAATAACAGCCAGCAGAGCCTGTTACTTTCCAGATTCCTTACAAGTTTGGTCTGAGACAGAAGAATTGCTCCTTCCCATTTGGGCTTCTTGCCAAAGGAGCTTTCCAGAGATATTTGAGATAAGAGGCTCAGGCCTGGAGCCCAGGCCACCTGTCCAGCTCTGGGATGTGTCACTGCTAACGAGGCTCAACAGTCACTGACACAACGGGCAAGGATGGAGGGAGCCTGAGCAACATTCCTTGGTGCTTCTGCCTCCCCTCCTCTAACCTGGGAACTCTGCTGCTGGGGATCCAGTCTTCCACAAGTGACACTTAAAAATGTCCTTTATGTTTAGAAATTAGCAGATACTTGGCCTGGAATTCAAACTTGAATTCCCATTACCTTGTGTCTTTCGAGGACACAAGTGGAAGAAAGGCTGGGAGATACAAGATTCTGGTCTGTTCTAGTAGAGGAATCCCCCACCTGTGCCCTAAAGGAGCAAAATGTTTGACTGCATTACTTGTATCCCCAGAGATGGGAGTTTAGTGAAGACAGAACTAAACAGAAGTTACCCAGGATCAGAACACAGTTCCTGTTAGTTCTCCTGTCCTGGTGCCTCACAATCAAATTAAAAGAAACCCAACGGAACAACAAGAAAAACTGATTTCACTGCAAATAGGAATTTTTCATTTTTTTAACTATCATTTGCTTTTCTTCTTATTTTACAAAGAAGACTGGAAGGCTGGAGCTCAAAAGACCAAAGGACTGAAGAAAATTAGAAGTGGTAGTTGGTTTTATAAAACAAATGGGTTGTTCAAGTTCTTTTCCTTCTCAACAAGCTCAAGCAAAGCAAGTTCCATCTTCACCATAAGAAATGGGCAGGTTTGGTACTGGAAATCTCTCTGGTACCTCTCCCACAGCCAGGCAACACTTCCCATGAAACCCACGGAGCTCTGCAGAAGGCAACCACAGGGTCTCTCCCTTTTCCAGGGAGAATGGCACCTTCCACAGAGATGGAGGTACTCTCTCAGGAAGGTGTTTTGTATGCAAAAAAATACCTGGCAAGCCAATCTGGATGACATTCCATACTTTTATATCACAGTTGGAATAATCCAGGTGACTGAATGAAATTCTTTGGAGTAGGGAGTTTTAACAGCGACAGTTTCATCCCTTTTCTCCTCCTATTTAAAACCCCTGATTAAATGCCATGTCTTTGACCCACACGAGTTCAGTTGTTCTGCTGTCCTGAAAATACACCTGAGGGCCAGATTTTTGGCAATTTTGGAACAGAAACAGAAGCTCATGCAAAGACAGAAACAACCCCGTGAGCTCCGTCAGAGACACCAGTGTTGACAGAGGGAAGGTACAGCTGCGACCACCAAGTTTGAAGGCAGCATCAAGGAAATCAATAGCAGACATAAGGTGCCATCTTAGCACTGCATATACTGTAACAATGAAAAATCACCTGGTTAGCGTTGATGGAAACCTTTGCAACCTAAACAGTATAAATGTTGCTGGTTTTTCTGCTAATTCGGTAGCAGCAGATTTTTCACGCGTGTGTGACACGCACAGAATATCAAACCCTCCCCAGACATGCTGAGGAGTGGACACCTGATTTATTGTTTGCCTGGATCTTAGAGCATCTCCACTGTCCTGCTGCTCCAGTTAAATTTCTTCTTTCTCAGTAGCTGGTGAACTCATTGGAAAGAAAATACAGTGTCTGTGGTGTCAAACACAGCCACCCTGTGACACCTCAAAACGAGCAGAGTGGAGTCTGGAGTGTTTCACACCCAGCACGTGCTTTCCTAGTTGGTGAATAAAACTCACAACTGGCTTAACTTCTTGACAGGAGCAAACTATGTAAAGCTTATTCTCGTCTTCTCAAAGTGGGATTGTTGCAGGTGAAGTTTTACACGGAACATTTCGGTCCACCTGTGCAACGCTGTTCATTTTTTCCCCTTGGATGTTTAACATAACACCTACCTCATGCTGCACTAATTATGATTTCATCCACGCCACTGCCTTCCCATTCATCAGCATTGGTGGCCATTAATGTGACCTTTAGCATGACCACGCTGTAATTAGGTAATTGCTGCTATTTTGGAGTGCTACTGGAAGGCTTCCCCACTGCAGCACTTGTGCTGCAGGACGATGGCAGTGACCTGCAGGAGGCCTGGCTGAGCAGGAGGTGATTAAACCTCTTTACAGTTTACAGACTGACTTTACAGACTTAATTGAAGGGCTGTAGAAAACAGAAGAACTCAGTGCATCCTACAATAGATATTGTTTAGTCTATTGCACTGATTTATGCTCAAGTGGGATAAAACCTACATTTCATCTCCTCCATAAGAAAAGTCCTAAATACTGCCAAGAACTACTTCTTGGAATAAAAATGAACATTTGTTCTCGTGTTTGCAATTCTTTTTATTCCTTTCACTAACAAATCATCTGACTATTTCATTTAATTTTTTTGTTCTATTTTTAGGAATGTTGACAGAAAATTCGAATCATGTAAATATTTCTCCAGCTCTTCTCCTCATTTCCCTCATTATATTTGCTTTGGGAATGATTTGTCTTATTGTCTTTATGACTCTTTCTCCATTTCTTCATAAAAGCTACAATTAAGCAGGCACAGAATAATAAAAAAGGCAAGAAGCCAAACCAAAAAAACCCCATATGGCTAAAATTGAAAACTAAATGCCACAAACCAGGCAATTGTGAAGGACTCCTGACCAGAGCAGTGATTTCAGGGTATTTGCACAAACCAAACAATCAAGTGGAGGAAAAACTAAGAAAATCCAGTCGTGGGAAATCCAACAGCAGAAAAGGGACAAAGCTATTGAATAAAGAATTTAATATTCCCAGTTCAGCCAGTTCTGCTCCCTCTTCCTTATCCAGAACCAAGGCCCATTCAGGTTTTCTGAATATGAAACGTGCTCCACAGTTATTTTCAATTAGTCTGCAGAAGTCTAAGGACTATAAAACATTTTACATAGCACAAAGGGTTCCTCCTTTGCCTGCTAAAAACATTATCAAGCAGCATTTTACCAGTGATGTTTTGGCACACACAGTGCACGGGTCAGTGCATCGAGAAGGCAGAAATGAAATTAAAGTAGACAGAAAACTCCAGGTCTCTCCCCTATCAGATCACAGTCCAGCAAATATAAATGGTCAACATGTAGAATCTATAGATTTTTGTATTTCAAGCTGTGTCCTGCAAATGTTTTTTCTTCTCTCCAAAGCATGAAGTACCTGCCCCAAACATAACGCAGAGTATATAATGTAAATAAATAGATTTAGGAATATAAGCACACGTATTTTGTTTGTAATGAAAAGGAAGAAGTAACAACAAGCTTGTGTGTGCTACTACAAAACAAATTTAAATTAATTAATCTTCTAAATCCAGCCCCCAGGAAAATAACTGAATAACCTGGCAACAGCTTTGGGATGATCCAATGCTTTAGAGATGGATTCAAGGTGCACAACTGGCATTTGAGTCATCTCTAGAAAGCACATCTGAGGCATTCAGAGCTTTGGGCCTGATTTAGGGTCCCCCACATTTAAGTCAGCTGCTCCCCTGGCCTATCAGCACCTCTGAACGATGTACCTTTATTTGGGCAATTCATGTGTAGCTGTGTTTGTTCCTCATTACAACTCAGCATTTCTGAGACATAAAGGCAGATGAGAACTTTGTACAACCCCATCACTTGAGTTTTGTCCCAAGTCAGTCAAAGTTTGTCCAAAATAAAAAAAAATAAAAATGTTTTCTGAGTCCTAGCCAAAGATCCTTCCCATGGGAGAGCTAAAAAAAGGGGTTTCTCATCACTTGCTGGGGTGAGTGACAAGAATTATGTGACTAGATGGGGGAATTGCCTTCTGAACAAGGCTCATTTTTTTCCACTCCTCCTGAAGGAACAAAGACATTCAAGGGCATATTTCTTTGTGCTGCTGCCAAATAGTGAAAATTTATCATCATAATTAAAGAAACAAATTGCCAAAAACAAATATTATTTGCAGATGGATTTCTCTGTCTTCTGTGAAAATTCTCTGTTTACATTTCAAATGAGTGGAAAAATCAGATTATACATTTGAAAAAGCCCCAGGCCAACTACTAGGAGAGATAGTGGAGCTCTGAAGTTTCTCCTGCAAAACACACCTGAAAGACTTTCTATTTTCTCAGCATGTTGACAGTATTTAAATTCCTGTCTTACTGAAATATAGGCAAAGCTGAAGCTGCAGCCTCCAGAAAATAAACTCTGGTTTAATAACGTGATGGGTAAATGTATCCAGGAAATGTCACAAAATAAATCTGAGATAAATTAAACAAAACTGACTTCCTTTCTGTGGCAGATGCCTCTAATTTTGGCAGGTTGGGGTAACAAAGGAAAGCAAGTACTTAGAAATGAAAATGTCTGTTTAGCAACAGAGCTACCAAGAACAAGTATCACGTTTCCAAACCTGTAACAGAACCCAACAACACACGACCGGGGTCCTCCTGCTACACTGCACACAAATCTCTTCTGCTCCAGCCAGAAGTACGTTATTATTTCTCATTTATTACAACACTGACTATTGCTCAGGACCAGCAGTGCAGAGAACACTGCAGGTTGTATTCACCTGTCCTGTCCAATGCCAGATATTCCTGTTATTCCCTGTCTTTCAGACAACATTTTCCTACAAACCATCAGCTGAAAGGGCAGAAGGTCAGGACAGAAGATTAACAGGCCCCAACCCCAGATGTTGTGGAGTTACAGAACACTCAAATAACAGTGGACATGGCTCTTCATTAATAGGAGATGTGGAGAATTGGCAGGAATTCTGTTGGTAAAAAGCCTTGTAAAATAAGAGATTAATATAATATATGGGGACACAGAAGCATTTAATAAAATACCCAAAAGGGTAATTTGGGGTTGGAGTAAAACATGGAAAATTGAGACTGGAGTCTTTCTCTGTGATAACCAAACTTCTCCTGCTCCTTGTTTCCTCCTCAGGAAACACTCAGCTCACTCTCCAATTCCTCCTCAGCAGAGCTGCATTCCCTTTGCAGGGTTCTCTCCACTGTGGTCACACACACACACCCCCCTTAAGGAGGACTCAATGCCACCAGAGGTGGGACCTGCAGGCTGCTCCCTGAGCCTGTCACCTTTTACAAATGAGCCTCCCAGATGGCTGAGCAGATGCTGCCTGAAATAAGGAAACAATTATCTTTGCACCTGGCTGAGTCCTTTAGATCTTGCTCAGAGATAGATGACCAACCCTGAAAATATGCCCAATAGTGGCCAAGAATATTTAAGAGATTAAATATAAAATTTGCCCAAGTCCTGTGGGTAAAGGGGGGGGTCTTTTTTTGCCAGATTCTCTCTGGATGTTGTAAAGATGCCACTCTGCCCTTACTCACTACTCTGGACTACTCTTTACAGCACCAGATGCTGCTCTGACTCCAAAGTCACATCCCTTTTGAGTAAGCCACACTTAGCAATATATTTTGGGTGGAGGCGGACAAGAAAATCTGTCAAATGAAAAGTGGGAACTAAGAGAAAAATACTTATCCATTGAAACAAAACAGGGTAAAAAAAAAATAAATCTCTCAGCCAAGCTTTGCCCCTCTAGAGATTCAAAGAATGTGCTGTTTGTGTTTAGTACACTGCAATTGCCCATTTTCTAAAGAATAATGCGATTTCGAGCCTTTTCCCCACTCCTGCTTTCCTCTAATCTCTTTTCCTGAGTCTCCACTGTTAGTGCCTCTCTGGGAGCACAGAGGTGATGCTGAATGCTAATGAGACAGTAACCACTGCAGCCCTGGACCAGCAGGACCCAATTCCATCATCCAGGAGCAGGCAGCTGACAGGTTCCCCATCAGGCACCGGATGATTCCCGTTGTCCAGCCATCGGTGAGTCATTCAGTGGGCAGTCCAGAGGCACTATTCCCACAGCTCTTACTTGAACCTGTGGAGCTGCTTCATCAGTACCTTAAACATGGCCAGAAGTGGGATGAGAAGGATACAAACAGTACAACAGCAACAGCAAATGAGAACAGTCTTTCCAGCAGATTACTCAGAGAGGGGGGGGGGGAAGAAAGGATCTCTAAAGTAGCATCAACTTTCCCTTACAAATAAATCAAGCACAGCAAGATGCTTTGCTCTCCCATAGCACCCAACAGCTGGCAGGGGACTAGAAAAAGAGCAGAAAGTTTTCACAACAGCCCTGGAGAAAGGAAATATCACCTTCTTCACATGGATGAAGAAACAAAGGGGGCAAAGAATGATGTCCTCAGGGTCATGCAGAACAGAACAAAGACTAAAGAAAAACACCCCGAGTGTGCTTGTTCAGCACTGGAGGAGTTCTTGGAAGCATGAGATAGTTCCACATGTTATGATCACAGAGCATCACATGGGGTAAAGGAGGGGATGGGAAAGTCTCAGTGCTTCCCACAAAAAACCCCACAGTAATAAGCCTGGGGAAGGAGTTTTCCCAGAAGACTTCTTCCCACATCACTTATTTGAGAGGGTGGGACATCAAACCTCAAAATATGCAGCTTGACCTGACATACTTGTTTTTGCACAGCCAGACAAGGCAGCTGCCTGCTAAAGGCATCTTGTTACTGCTGTGCAATTCCAGAAGTTTATTTGGAGGGTTTTCTTAGCCAGCTATCTCCATACCAATCTTCCAGTGTCTTGTTACGGGAGGAGAACTAGGGCAAGGGAGCTTTCCAAGGGGAGGAAAACCCCCTAAGGCCTGATTAGTGGAAGACATTACATGCCCCATGTGGTTTCTTCCTCTGTGGGAAGGGAGGAATGCAGCTGCCTTATGCACCAAAAGTAGAGTCCTGAGGGCCAGGTAATCTGTGCTTATCCTGTGTTTGACCTGACACCCTCTCCCAGGAAGCAGATCACTGACCCTGCCCAAGGCAGTCACAACTACAGGATCTTTAAGGTCCCTTCCAATCCAGACCATTCCATGACTCCACCACCCTCAGTTTTCTCTTTGTCACCTCAGTGAGCTGCTTCACTGTAAGAACAGCAGTGGCAGAGCCCATCCAGGATGAGAAAGCATCAGTCTTTTTTCTGGACTCTCTGTGCAGTTCTGCAGTTGCCCAAGGTAGGTCACAAAATGCCTCCTTCTCAAAGCAAATGAAATGAGGAAATTCCTCATTTCTTTCTTGAGTAATGACACTAATAAATGGTACACCACTGTGCACTAAATCAGCATAACCCTTCACGGCTCACGGGGCTTGAAAGTGTTTATTGAACCTGTCTTGAGCTGCAGAGGACTCACGAAAAAGAAGGGAGGAAGAAGAGGCAGGGAGAGCAAACAAATCCAACTTATTCTAACAAACAACTGCTCTCATCTCGCAGCGATGGAAAATTCCTGGAGAAACTTCTCTCACCCCTTATTTTGGCTCCCAATAAGAGCCAGACACCGTGAGAGGGAAGGTGTTTATCAGAATGCACGACTTCTAAAAGCCCAGCCAAGTGCGCCAGAGCAGCGAGGCAACTTCAGCCTCCAGAGAAATAACCTTCAAATCGCAATTTGACAAACAATATCAAAAACTATCAGGGAAGCAAGAGATCTCGCTGACTGCAGTGTTTTCATTCCCTTCTCAGCAGTGTGACCTCATCACAGTCGCACTCGCACAGAATCCTATTACTGCTGCCTCAGCTGCAGAGCTGCAAGACAAAGGAAGGTTACAGACATCCCTCCCCTCTGTGCCTTGCTAATCAATAGTTTTTATCTAATTTCTTTGCTTCGAGATACAGGAAAACAAGGTGCTGCATTTGAAATGGAAGGCTGGGAATAACTGAGCTTTGTGGAAATCAATACAAAATAGAATAGCTGACAATGTCATCCTGCTGAAAGACTATGAAGACAGATTTGAAGTTCCTCTAATTATCTGGATGTTTGTATTTTTAAACACTGACTTAAGTCTGCAGAAAAAAAAATTGGCTTTATTTAATAGCCATTGTGGTTTCAGAACTTTCTGTGCTACTGGTTAGTCTGCCCAATTTCCTTATATTTCCAGCCTGGATGGAAGTTTCCTTTTTGGTGTCAATTTAGGACTCAGCATGGAGCAGCTCTGCTGTCTTGCTGCATTTAGGTGGGTAATTTACACATGGCAACACAGTGGGCTGAACCCTGGCTGGCAGGGATCAACACAGCCCAGGTGATGGACAGGAGTTATTGCAGTGGACATGCCTTTTTCCCATTCATCTAAAGGCTTGGTAATTTTTAATAACCTCATATTGCTCCATTTCCTCACATTAGCTAATAAGAAACATGAAAGCCCAGCACTACTTAAACTAGAGCCAGGAGGATTAAGAAATCTCCTAAAAGTTAAAGTTGGAGCCCACAGATACTTAAGTCAGAAGAGGGCAAGAAGCCAGAGCTGAGATGTAAAATCATGCTCATTGTGAAATGGAAGTGTCAATATTAAGCCTCCCCGGCCCCTTCCTGAACACTGAAAGGCTTCTCTGAACTAAAGCACACAGGAACTGAAATGAAGGCTGCCCAGCCCACTCCACTTGCCTTAGTGCCTCTCCAGAGTCTCTCAGCCAGGTACCAACAGGAGCAGAACCCTCTCCTTCCCCATCTCGAACTCTTATAGTGCTCCTGTGGAAAGGCAATAATTCCTTGCAGCCCTGCTCTCATGACAGGCAGCTGTGTCACTGCACCCTCCCCTGCCCCCAGCAGGGAATTAACACTGTCCCAACAGCCCCTCAGCCAAATCCGTGTGTATTCCCACGTGTCCCCTCACCACGTTCCAGTGTTTTGCATCTCAAATGCGACAGAGGCAACAGAGGAGACTTTGGAGTAGAACATCTCCCCCAGACTCTGCTCAGCAAAACCCCTCTTAACTGCCTTCCAACCAAGGGACTTCAACAAGACAAGAACTTCCCAAGTGCCTACACTTTTCCCATTGAATGCCTGCATCAGTCTCTGCAAGGCTGAGAGGCAGGGCGCCTCTCCCACATCCCGCCAATCTGGGATTGCAAACTGAGCCATTCCTTTACTCGCTTCCCCTAAAGTGCAGTGGGTTTCTCTCAGCAAGCCCTGCCATACTCTCTCTGTTAAAGAGTGCAGGAGTACCCCTGATCCAATTGTTTAGTGGCTGGCTTGGCCAGGATGTGGATCCAGTTTCCTTCTGTGCTTGGAGGGATTCAAACCCACTTTCCCAGACAGCACCCCCTCATTGAGGTGAGGATCATCATCACTGGGCTGCTGCAGAGGAAGAACCATTCCCACATCCCCGTTGCCTGAACAGGATGGCACAAGTCCTGCTTTATCACAAGGGGGGAAAAGGGGACTGGATCCTGACCTCTCAACCAGTGCTCCAGACAGCCAATCCCCCATGGAAAGAGAATGGAGCCCCCAGTGCTGCAGCAGGGTCAGGCTGACCCTGCCCTGAGCAGGGGCTGCTTTGAGCAGCTCCATCCCAGCCTGTGCCATGAGCCATTCCCAGGCTCCTCGCTCAGGGCTGTGGGTCCCGCCAAGGGGGAAGGCGTCGGGAGCTCAGAGCTTTGGCACCCCCACAGCACTTCGGGTCCTGTCTGAGGTGGGCTCAGTGTTCCCTGGCAGTGCTCCTTGTCTCATGCTGCTGTTGGAACAGCACTGCCCTGGGCTTCGGCTGCAGGGATTGTGAAACCCAGGGAATGCGAAATTCCTTCTGTCACAAAAAGCAGTTCTTGCACAGGAACTGGAGCTGCTTCCCCACCGAAGCTTCTCAGCTACAGCACAACATTTTTCCTTAAACCACGAGTTTTAATTTTTGTATAATTATGTGTAATTAATATGGTTGGCACAGAGCACCCACAACCTCCCAAAAATGCAGTGCAAGCACCGACTGCTCCATGACGCCACTTCACTGCAGCTTGAGATCTTATTTTGGAATGCCCTGAGTTTGGGCTAGAAGGGGTTGTTTTAATTTAAGAATTTAGCTGTAACAAACTCTAAAGCTCATTCAGGATTATGGTTTAATGGATAAACCAATTTTTTCTGTAACGAACTGTCATAAATCCGCCACTAGCCAGGTTTTTAAATAAAAATATAATTTTAATGTGATGGGGAATTGCTCACTCGTTAAACAGTAATAATTTCTCTCCCTCTCACTTCTTTGTGGGCCATAGAACTGCTGGCAAAGTTGGAAGCTGGACATTGTAGAGAGTAAAAATGATGACAGATAGATAGATAGACACATACATACATACATACATACATACATACATACATAATGACTAAAAAGGCCAGATCTGAGCCGCAGTAAAGGCAAAAACTGCTTTAAAATACCTGTTTCTACAGTTTCTTGGCTGTCATTTCAGTGCTAACCTGGCAGGAAGATCAGCTGCTTATCCAGGGAAAACTACCAACGCAAGCATTTCTTGTTTTCTAGACAAACAGTAAATTCAATTTAAATTTGGTAAAGTTTCAGATTGAAAAAAAGGGAGACATTTTTCAAAACGTCAAAACATTTCATGTTGACATTTTTTATCTAAAATGTTTGTTTCAGAAATGCCAAAAAGTTTCATTTTGACATTTTCCCAATTGAATGTTTGGTGGGTTTTTTTTAAATTGGCATCTTTCATGTAAAAGTTCAGGTAATGTTTAAAAAATGAGCCTTCTTTAAGACAAGCTAAATAGCTCAAAACCAAAGTGAAATATTTCAGTTCAGGTCAAATGAAATATTTCCCATTGATCAAATAGACCTTTGGTGTTTCCCTGAAGAGATCGCTTTTGTTTGACCTCACAACAGTTTTTTCTCTAGTTTATTATTCATAAAAGAAAGAGAAGTTTTGCCTAAGTTTATAAACATCATATTGATGTTTAATAGATTTCTTTGGTCTTCATAAATCTTATGGTCAGGCTCTCAAATGGGTTCTTGCACCTTAATAAATCATTGTGAATCAGAATGACTTTACACATCCAGGTGCACCTTTTAGCCCATCACAAGCATGAGATAAAACATGTAACTTCAGCTTCTTCAGCTACTCTTTGGGCTAATGGGTTTTATTTTGCATTTGCAATGGGCTAAAATTTTTGCTGAAGATCATCACCAGCAGAGGGTTCAATTCACACATTTATCTGGGACTTGCTCTTGGCCGGGGAACAGCCCTGATTTCTTATTTATGAAGCTTTATTAAAACTCAGGAAAGGAGCCTAAACATTTTTCCTGAAATAACATCAGCCAAACAAACTGAGGAGCTGGAGATCTGGAGATGGATTAGCTCAATCAGCAGATGAGCTGGGACAGTGCATCGTTTCATGGCTGCAGGTTGAGATTCTGCAGCTACAGCAAGTTCGAGATCAGTGAAATATTTCATAGGCATTGTGTGTGATTTATTCTATATCAGGGTGTGTTATGAACTGGTTAAAGCAACTCCAGAGCTGCTGGTGGGGATCATGGAGATGTTGCCCCCTATGGAGAGCAGATCAAGTTGCAGATGTTTGGAAAAGGTCGATCCCAACATCCAGTCTGTAAATGGAGGGTGGCAGGGTGAGGGCAGTCAGAAAATAAGAGGTCAAACATCTTGAATCACCGGAGAAGTATTACAATAAACCACCAAATCTATTTTTATAAGCATCTAAGTGAAAAAAAGAAGATGAGGGTGAAATTTAACCCGATCCAGGGATTTGTCAGCATCAAGGAAGGAGGTCCTATTATTTTCCTCCCTTTGCTGCATTCCCACTGCTCTACTTTGCAGTTTGTCCACCTCTTATTGATGAAGAAAAAAGAAAAAAGGTGCAGATTTCATATTTATTGATATTAATAACTTCAATGTTTCATATGGTATGTCAAAAGTAAATGGGTAAAACATAATCTAGGTCTATAAAATTAATTAAAAACTGGCCATAAAATCTTCTGTTGATAGTGATGATCACTGGGATGATACGTGTGGTGCAAACCTTCATCTAGCAGTAGTCAATATTTTCACCACTGATTTTGGTGCTGAGAACACACCAAGAAATGCTGCAAAGACATGAGAATATAAACGGATTTTGACAAACTAGTGAAATGGAATGAACAAACCAATTCAGTGAGAAGAGGTGGAAGGTTCTATGGGGAGGCAAGAACAGCTGGTTACACAGAGGGGAGGCCGAGCAGGGAACCAAACAATCATTCCCAGAGAGCACAAGCTGAGCAAGAGTCACCAACAGCACAAGAACTTTTGAAAGGTGGAATAACTTCTGGGACATGGAAGGGAATCCCTCAAATCTAATAACCACCAGGAAGGCCCCACCTCACCTGGAGGCCCCACCTGCAGTCAGTGTGGCACTGTCAGAAGGCTGGGAGAGAACACAGGAGTTCCATCAGGGAATCACAGTTCAGGTGCTTGAGGAAACCTTGATGGAACGTAGAGAGGATGAGGTGGGAGGAGGATCCAAAAGCAGCCCACACAAAGGTAGATCCCCAGAAGATCCACTGTTTCTCATGTCCATGTTTAGCAGGATGAGAAGTAAATTGCAGCAAGGAATGTTTCACATGAATGCGAACTATTATTAATTAATTATCATTACTAATTTATTAGTACTATACAGCTTGTCTGCCAACATTCCATTAAACACTGCCAGGCTGTGGGTACTTCTGGTTAGTTACCACTCCCAAAGTCCTCCCCAGAGACCAATTCTGGGCATCAGCCAGCCCGTGTTGTCTTGCTTTAATTTACAAGTTGTCCCACTTGCCCAGCCCAATGAAGGAAAGTGTTCTACATGTTTAATGTTGGACCAGTAACGTTATGTCCCTTTGGCTGTCTCTTTACTGAAGGAGAAGAGGAGACATGACAGCTGTAAAATTCTTCAGTAATTTGATGGAGTTGTTTGGGTGCATCTTGGCCAAGGGAAGCAGCACAAGTGGCTCAGGATTTGGGCTCTGCTGCAGCAGTAGAGCAGTGGGAGCATTTCAAACTGCAACGTGATTGATTACAGCTAACAGATAGTCATTTTAATTAATGGGCAATCTCAACAGAGTTAAGTTTTATTTTTCCAAAGAGTGCCAGTTAAATAAAAACTGATTATGAATATTCGGCTTGGTGTCTCCTCTGAAAGATGTTTCAAGAAGTGAAAGAGAGAAGTAAGAAATCTTTGGGCAGAAATGGAGTTTGGGACACAATGTCAGAAACCTACTTAAGTCTCAGTCTGATTTCATCAGTAGTTCTGAGCCTCAGGAAAAAGAAAAAATAAAGGCAAAATTCAGGAGTTGCATTAACACTGTGACATATTATATAATTAACTTGTGGCATACTCTGACTCAAGAAGTCAAGAGGTTAAGAGCCTATGCAGTGTAACAGAGAACTAGTTATAGGATAACACAAACATTAGTCAGGATCAACATCTGTAAGGAACATCTGTTCCCGACACAGATCACTTGCACCTTTCTCCCACGCACCATCCTATCCAGAAACAAGATACTCAAAGTGGGGAAATTTTTCATGTCCAGTCTCTTTTCGGTGAAGAGGAAGAATCCAGCAGCAATGACACACTAATTTTTAATGACTATTTCATTTTAAATAAAGCTTAAGAGTTTAAAAAGGATCTTTACAAATCTTTATGTGAAACCATCCCCTTCTCTGTTTGAGGTCAGCTTTTGTTTCAAAGCTTTTAAATATTGGTTTAAAATGCACTTTTTTTTTCAAAGCTCAAAGTAGAACATCAAAATGACACTCTCCAAAGAAATGAAAGCTTAAAAAAAAATCATGTCATTGAAAATTTGAAAAAAAAAACATTTTCAAAATACCACAGAATTTAATTTCATTCATTTCCCATTCAAGTATTGCCAGGAAACCAAAAACATCAGATTTCTACCATCTCTAAAAATACTGGAGAATTCTGTGTGGTTGTGATTCATTAAGGCAGCACCCACAGAGCTGTGGGCAGGTCTTGTCTCACCTCGTCTGGGACATCGACAGTGTTGAAATCCCTGTCTGAGCGAGTCATCACAACTTCCTCTAACACCAGTGTGATGCAACATCATTTTATGGTAGGCATCTAAAATAGGTCAGGTTCTGCTTATCTCCACTGGCAATAAAGGGATCTAGATCAGATGGAGAACTCCTGCCTTGATGTCGCACACCAAGCATTCACATTTCTATAAATGAAGCAGTTTTACCAGTAGGAATCAGGCTCAAAAGGTATCACACGGTATCTGTTAAGACAAGCACAAGGAAGACAATGTCTACAAAAGACACTGCAGGATGGATTCTCTTCACCACCTACCAAGTGTGACCTGGAGGGTCTTCTCCAGGTCACTTGCAAGGCCATCTGCTTTCTCTTCTGTTGTCTCTGCACTTTATTTGTTGCTCGAGGAAAAGATGTGTAGGTGTCTTTTGCTTTTTGTAGCCCCAAAGACTTGGGCACAGAAATAAGATTTCACTTAGACATTGAAAGGATAGAAAATGTGTGAAAGATTGTAATGATGTTCTCAAGGTTGCTGGATTAATTTCCCGTTGCTGTCACTGACAATGATTTATCCTGGTTGTTTAAATTCTGCTGGTAAACATGACACACTGAGGTCAGCTCTGCCTCATTGTGCTGAGACAGAATTTTCCAAAACCAAGCATGAAGCTCTTACTTTCTCTCTCAGTGCTCTGTGGACCATGTTTTTAACCAACATGTGCAAGGAAAATAATCCTTGTTACTTAGACAAATACGTGTAGTCCCTTCTTGTTCCACCATAGTTCACTGTTGTAACACTTTAAACTCCTCAAATATCACAAGTGGAAGAAATCAGCTGGTGCATGTGGAGCAGGATCTCCACTTAATAGATGGGATAAGTGACATGGACTTTTCTACCTCAGTGTCATTTACTTCACAGAGTGTAAGTGTTTGGACTTTCCAAGCAACAAAGGACTCTGTCCTTTCAATGTAGCAGCTGGTACCATGGAATACGGGAAGTCAGTACTTAGGATGTATGAACACAGAATTAAATGAAGATAAGTTTTTTCTTTCCATCTGATGGGTGTTACTGGCTAAAGCCAAAGGAAGGAAAAGGTGTAGTGAACTGTGCTACAAAAACACACCCTGAGGATGCAGCAGAGAAAAGAACAGCGAGGGGTGGAGCAGGGGAAGGCAGGGGGTGGCAGTGGAGCAGGACACTGGTTCCTCACAGCAAAGCACAGCAAAAATGAGGTTATCCTGCTGCAGACATGAGCTGGCTCAGGCAGAGACAGGTTGGTCACAGCTCCTCCTGTGGAACCACCAATCCACCACTGCAATCAAGATTTATTTGTCTGGCGCCCAAATTCTGTCATCAACGTGAACAACAACAACAACAAGTGAAAAAATCCCTCTAAAGCCTTTTGATGGTTTTATCGCCCACGATATCAAAGGAGCCATTGACAAGAAAAACCTTCACTGTATTGATGTGATACAGGGGCAAATGATTAAATTCATCACAATAATTCAAAACAGGTTTGTTTTTTTTTTTAAAGTTTATGAACTATTTTTTTTTTTAAAACCTCTCATTCTTCCCATGATTGTAGTGCTTCTCTCCTAAACTCAGGCAGTGGCAAATGACAATGGCCCTCGGGGAAACCAGAGCACGTTCTCCAACAACCAGCACTCAATAACTCTGGCACTTGGTTGTGCCCAGGAATCTGAGGGGTGGATCAGAACTTGTGCCCTGTAAAGTCATAGTGCAAAATAAAGAAAGTGCTCCAGAAAAAACTACATTCTGGGAGGGCTCTCTGCTGAAGGACTCATATTCAACTGAGGGGGAATGGATTATCCAGATTTCAGAGGCTGTTTCTTTGGGATGCATGAGTCCATTTCTGGTTCACTGTGGGACCTTTTGTTGCCATGAGAAAATAAATTCCTCTCCACGGAGCAATTCTGGGACACTCCTTCCCAGTCCTGAGCAAGGCAATAAGATTTCTGCCCTCTGTGATTGTGGCTCCTTGTGGCACAGAATACCTGCAGTCAGCGTAAGCACCAGGACGGAGTTTGAACTCCCTTTTCCTGGCTCACCTCCAGTCCTGCCCTTTCCTCTAGGATATCACAGCTGGTTAAGGATCTGTCTCCCAGGAAGAGAAGCTGTTTGCCCTTTCTCCTACCTGGCTCTCCAGTTTATGGGTCAGGCCAGGAGCTGACTCATTGAGGACACCCAAGAGCACACGGGGTGGAAGGAAAGTGGTGGAAATCTTTGGCACAGGAACGGGGACAGTCTGTGGCAAACCAGTCCCCTTGTGGTGATGGGAACTGGATCTGCAAGTCTTGGTATGACCAAGAAAGAGAGAAGCTACTTCCTAAACTTTTACAGCCAGAATCCAGGAGGGATCATTCTCTCTTGGGTGAATAAAGGATGTTTGGCCACCATTTGGAGCAGGAGTGAGGCTAAAACCCACAATCAGCCAAATCTGCCAGCACTCACATACATGAATTTGCACTGAGGCTTAGTTGCCTGGGATTTTTTTAATGGAGAACATAATCAGCTCACTATATATTCTCCTTGTGTAACCATCTATCCATCATCTCCAATATGCACAGCTAAAAAAGCACAAACCAGATTGTCATTGTTATTTTTTGAGAAAACATTTCTTTGTTCAAGTGCAAAGCTTTGTCTCCTTCAGTTGTACTGGGTTTTAGTTATTCTAAAATCTGACTTTATAAAAACCTTCTGCAGAAGCAGATAAAATGAAGGCTCTCTCTGTGTAGGAGTGATTAGTATTCTGTAGTGTCGCAGTACATTTTCATACTGATTTTTTGTGTGTTTCTCCCCCATCAGAATAGTACACTTGTGGGTTCTGCATATCTTAAAATAGATTGAAGATAACATTTTTTTAAAAATCTGCACTTGGGCCCCTTAATTATCCAACTTTTTTGCAACTTTTGAAGGCTGATTATTCATTTTAGGTAATGAAAATGTGAGTGACTACCCAAAATCAAACATAACAGTGTTCGAAGGGAAGGCTGGAAACACTTGGTTCATATGTACTTTCCTTCTCACAGGTGCAGAAATCCTTGGGAATGTAAACACTGGATGGTTTAATTGTTTCTGTATATTAGAGGAAAATAGATATTTCCTAATTATATAAAATGACTGTACTGACAAGGACACAGCCTGGCACTGCATCCCCTGCCCTTCTCCCTGGAAAAGTGGCCTTTAATTGCCTGGCAGTCCATAAACACCCACAGAAGAGGGAAGAGGCTGGTGCAGGGCCTGGGCCACAAATACATCACTGGAACGTTCAGCATCAAGACCTGAGCAAATATTTAAACCAGAAACAACTCCAAGCAAGTGCACAAAGGGATGTTGGAGTTGGCCTGGGCCAAACGTCGGGGAAACAAATCTGAAAAGCAAAAATCCCACAAAGACAAATATCATTTCAATGACTTTACTACCTTCTGAGTCTGATGCTTCTAAAAGAAAAAATCAGAACTTTTTTTTCTCTTCTTTCCCTGTGTGCAAGTGAAAATATTTATATTTAAATTCTTGTTGCCCTTGAACAGTGGCTTCCTTTCTTGTGTTCCTTATGGATAAGCAGCTGCCTTCAGCCCCAGAATCACTGCATTGACTTCAGCTGTATTACTAATGTGCTTAGTGATAGGCACGTGCTTAATTAGCAAGGAGAAAAGAGACTTTAAATAGTTCCCCGATCTGGGAAAGCTGGTTTAGGTTAACTACAAATGTGATTTGCCTTTTGGGAACCTTGGTCTCACTTCCATGATTGAGGGCAAACCATAATGGAGTAATGGACAGATAATGCACTTAACTCCATTTTTTTAAACAATATTTTATTGATTTAACTGAAAATCTCAAGTCTGTGGATTTGCTCTCTTTACTGCCAGCCAATAACTGTGTTAAAAGAAAAAGGAGGGGGGGAGGGACAAGACACCAACGTCTCACTCTGAGATTTTAACCCTTTCCAGCTTTTTTCCTTTATAAACCTCCTTTGTCTCAGAGGATGGGAGGAAACAAAGCCAGAAGCATTTCTTTGGCACAGCAACGAAACACAGAGAGAGAAGAAAGGCAAAACAGGGACAGCCCAATTTGTGTCACAGCTCACTACATTAGAGCATGTCTGAGCCCTGGATTTTCTCTCTGTTCATGCCAGTACTCCTTTGATGATTACTTTATCTGAAACAGATAAGACATCATGAATTTGATTATGGCATCACTCCACGTGCTTTGACAGGGCCTCAAGCACGGTGGTAAATTGCTGTCTGAGCACTTCCATTCTTATTACATGGCACGGCTGCAGTTAAGGACTGAGCTGGAATAAATATAGAATTTAAAAAAATGATAACAGTCACTCAGCCTTTAAAGAAATTACTCCTTTAAAGTTACAGTGTCTTCTCATTACTTTCAATGTCATTCAGTTAAACATTAATAATTGCTGGCCTGTGCATAACCTGCAAGCTCAAAGCACTCCCAGAGCCCAGCCAGCTCTACAGTGTTGAAATGTCATTTTTGACCATCTTTGTAGAATTTAATCAGTACTTAAACTGTACAGGACTGACGAGGAGAACTGTTGACGGCAGTTGCTTTGAGACTGATCATATAATTTTCAATCTGAATTTTATGACTGCAGTATTTTAAGCAGAACAGTACAGTAACTGTAATTTTAACAAGAGGAGCATTTTACTGGGTTTTTTCCCTATGCACTAGTCTGGAATTCTACGCACTTAAACAGTCTCTTAGTTTAAAGACCTCAGTCTTGGTAAAAAGAAAACTAATGTACACCGCAGTTCAGAGTAGGTTGTCTGAAGAGCAAGCAAATACATCACTGCATTGTCACTGAAAGTTCAGAAATCCTATTATTATTATTATTATTATTATTATTATTATTATTATTATTATTACACCTTAAAAATACAAGATTTAAGTCAGAGGAAAGCCTACAGAATTCTGAGGTGAGACCATTGCATTTCCTTCTGACTCCTCAGAAGTCCAAACAGGGGAGAAGGTTTGTGGAAGACTTTACAGGATAAATGGAAGACATCCCACTGGAAGAGGGAAAGTTCTTTGTGAACGTGGTTGGTTCATTTTGTCCCGTAAGTTTGCAGGAGTTCACCTGAAGGAGGATGGTTTTCAGCCACCAGAAGAGCTGGGTTTTATCAGCTACATCTGGGGGAAGAGAAACTTCCAGTGAACCAAGAGGATGTAACAGGGGCAGAAAGGGGAGAAAGGAGAGAAGAAAATTTGAGTAAAATTACCATGTTTTTTTAAATCTATCTTTATTAATGCAGTTACTGCCTAATCATCCTTCAGCCAACCACGATGAGTGAAAGTCGTGGCAGGAATCCAAGATCAGTCCTGACCAAACTTAGGGAACACATCTGGGAGAGCAGAAATTGCAGCTTCACCACTGGGAAGAAGAAACTTGGATTCAGAAGGACTAAAAGTGCATGGAGTGATGCAGGGAAAGAGTGACTGTCCTCTCCTATATTGTAAGATACTTGTAAAAAAGGTGTGTGATCCAAAGGCTAAATCTTTCTTTAACTGGCAAATAATGCTCTTATTTTGCCTGATTAAAGACCGGGTAGAAACCCCTAATGGTGTCTTGAAAAGTGCTAAAGCATGGTCCTATAGTGCCATACCTAGAAAAAATTTATAAGGTAGTATACAGATATATTAGAGATTTTATTAGACATTAGAAAACATGTTTTCCCTGTTAGGGTGGTCAGGCATTAGAAGGGGCTGCCCAGGGCAGTGGTGGAGTCACCATCCCGGGAGGTTTTTAAGAGGTGGGTGATGTGGTTGAGGGGTTACAGTGGCTGTGCTGGGTTGACAGTTGGACTGGATGATCTTAAAGGTCTCTTCCAACCTTGATGATTCCATGATTCTCTGATTCAGTACCTCAGACAGACCGGATCTCACAGCCCAGCTGTTTGGGAAGCAGGGCTCAGAGCTCACGGAGCGAGTCTGAGGAGCCGCAGCAGCCTCCCTGGAGGGCCCACAGCCTTCCTCCCAGGAGCAGCTCCCAACCCTGCAAGTTTCCTGGGACTGCTTTTGTGTCTCAGGTTCACAGAGCTCTGCCCACAGAGCCGGGTCAGGCTCCTTTCCTCCTCAGCTGACAGGGTGTGCACGGAGCCAAAGCAAAGAGGGGCCCCTGCTTTGATGTGCCTCACCAGAACCCCAGAAAAGTGCATGGAGAGTCTTTCAATAATTAAGAGTTATGGATTTGAAAGCAGAGCTACTAGCACTGCCAAGCTCCACCAAAGTCTTTGAAAAGAACTCTGTCAAAATGCATTTCTAAGAAGAAATTATGTTATAAATTATTTTTATGGAATGTTCCAATGTTAAATGAATATTTAGGTTGCAGTTCATGAAAACCTCCCTCTTCTGAAAAAATGTTTTCATTTTTTAGATTTCTCTTTGTCAGCATTTCTAACAGTAAAAATGACAAACTTTCATGGGTAGGTGCCAATGGAGACAGCTGTATTTTATTATTGAATACTTCTGGTGCTTAGTTTGGCACCAGTCCTGTTTATATTGCTAGTAAGATTTCATGCAAGCCTTTGCAAGGTCTTGTGTTTAAACTTAAATGTCTGATACGGTTTGTAATTGATTCCACCCTGTTCCCTCCCTCCTCCTTCTCAGTCCAGTTTGTAAAAGAGAATTTATCACTGTGTGGGGAACACAAACCTTCCAGTGCTGCGGATTCAAAGACAAAAATTCCATAGCAAGATCCTAGAAACCTCTGGTTCTATTATGACTCTCTTCAACTGCTAGGAGAATGTAGTAACCCCTGCTGTTCCTGCCCTTGGATTCTTATTTTTTGGTGTGTATTTTGATGAATTGAGTTTGCTCAGGGTTAAATCACACCAACCCATGTGCTTCCCATCTTGGAGCAAAAAATCTACCTATTGGCTGTACCTCCCAGTCCTTTATTTCCCTGTTTGTCTGTGCCCTACCCTGGGCACACTGGGCAGTTTGCTGAACGCTTGGATGGGAGTCAGTGAGTATCAAAAAGCAGCTTCACAACAATATCCCTTCAACAGGCAGATGGATTTGCTTTGGTGCCTTCCTGAAAAACACTGAATGGCTGAACTTCACTTCTGTGAGGGCTCAAATTACATGAACACGAAGTCACTAAGAACAGAGGATTTGTTTTATATGAGTGAACTTCAGAAGGCAGCAGAGCAAAGAGTTTTTTAAAACCCATCCACTGGAGCTCCATAATGATAAACAAGGCAGGTTCATGTGCCTTGGGCTGGTGTGTACAGAGCCAAAGATAACCCAAGGATTAAACACCCACCGGCCGATTTAGCATGTAATGAGCTACTCCTGATGGAAATCAGGGAACTGCAGTTGGCCTTGAGAATCACTTGTCATTGCCAAGACCTCTGTGATAGCCAGTCTGGTCACACCTCCTTTATCACTGCCATGGCTTGCAGCAGATCCTGCTGGGCCTGAGATGCTCTTTTTGGT
Source organism: Lepidothrix coronata (assembly GCF_001604755.1). Lineage (NCBI taxonomy): Eukaryota > Metazoa > Chordata > Aves > Passeriformes > Pipridae > Lepidothrix > Lepidothrix coronata. The sequence continues at coordinate 2,677,800 of NW_016690229.1, forward strand.
GTTTGCCAGTACAGCCAGAATTACAACACCCGTGTCCTTGGCTGTGTCTTCAGGGTTACTGCGGTACAAGAAATGAGTGTGTGCTCTGTGTCACAGCATTCTCCTCTTGTCCCCACCAGATCATGCACAGAGTTTCACAATATTTAAAATTCAGCTTTGCTGAATTGTTTTATATCAGAACTGCATCCATGCCTTCAGAACTCATTCTCTATGTGCTGCTAATAAATGTTATCCAGATTTAAAGATAAAATGGGATATTCACAATCAACTCAGGTTCCCACATCACTCTGTATTCTGTGGTGGGCCCCTGTTAAAACTGTAAATATACTCCCTTACCTCATTACTCTGAATTTTGTTACAGTGAACTGCATGTGCAGCTTATCTCACCATAACAAATTTCTCTACAGCCATAGCTGGAATGACAATGTGTTTCTGTAGAGGAGGAAAAACTATACAGGGCTTTAAAAGTCAATGTTTCTCTCCCATCCACCATTAAAAAAAAGTGTGTAGAAACTTCCTGTAGGCATAAAACCATGAAGACACTTGCACAGGGTATGATTGTTCTTCAAGGGAAATGAAAGGATCCTCTGTAGATTTCAATACAGAAAGAAGGCTATAATTGCATGTTATGCAGATATCATTCATGACAGAATTACAACAAATATCCAATGCCAGGAACTCAGACGAGGAGCTGTCGCGTTTTGCTAATCCCGCTCTCTTGGGGTGAACAAAAGATGGTGCATCAGTAAATTGGCACCAGAGCTTAATTAGTGCTCTCATTCAGCCTACTAAGTAGGAAGAGATGGCAGAAGAAGTAGATAATATTCAACAAGCAGAGGGGCAGGCAGGCAGATCTGGATTAATAGAAATTGCAGACCGGGAGATCTCTAGAGAGTGCAAAACACAAGCGAAAATTTTATCCAACTTAATCGCAGTCGAATGCGAACCAGAATTCCCATAAGTTCTTTTGCTGCAATGGATATGAAGCCAAATGAACCCAGGTTTCCTCTAACTCTTTGTTTCACCTTCTGCTATGCAGGAAGGGGGGGAAGTGGGGCTCAGGCAATAACTTATCCTGAAACATTTTTGGAGCTAAAGGTCAGGTAGAGTTCCAGGAGAAGTGAGTTCCAGAGGAATGTAACTCTGAGTAAGAATTCCCATGTCCAGCTCCCACTCCCATCCTGATGGGGATGATTAGCTGAAGTTTCCTGATGAATGTAGGTGTATGTAACAAGTCAGGGAGAGGGAAGTGATAGATTAGGTCATTTAGCCCAGTTTAGCAGCACTACGTGGATAGTTCAACCCTGCAGATTTGACACAGAGCTCTTGGGCAGCACGAAGCAAATAACCCAAGATAATGAAGTTCTCTTCCAGCTGGAAGGTGCTTCCCTGCAATTCAGCATTTGTCAAAGGTTCTGGACAGGATTCAAGATTCTCCCCTGGCACGAAAGCTTCACTACAAGTCTGCATAGAAGCTGATAAGCTCCTTGATTTTAACATCTGAGGAAAATAAAAACATGTCAATTCTTGACTGGAGCAGATAAAACAACCATTTTGCTGGACTGGGATAACATTTCAGACTCTTGGGCTGGAGGTGCATCCAGCAGGACCTTGACATGATGCACATTTTGACAAGAGGCAGGTTTATTGATTGAACACTGGTCAGGCAAATGGAACTTGCTAAGAATTGACTCTGGTAAACAGAGCTTGCTGCAGTGCCAGGCAAGCCTGTGTTACAATCAATTTGATTTTGTTATAATAATAATCTGCATCAGACTTAGCATCCCACTGCACAATCATTGGAGTAACACGGCTCCAGAAACACAAGGGAAAAAACTCTCTTGGACTTGCTTTGGGGCTCTAGCAGTTTGAAAATATTCCCAAATCATTCATTTTCATTCAATTATTTATCCCTGATTTACACAATTGCCCACCAAAATGATTTTTTACCATTTTAATTTGGGCACGTGTGACAGCCCTTTTCACCTTTCACGCACTTTTCCTTGCTGCCTCCTCTTGCTTCCGAGAGATTTACTGCTCTACCGACACGAGTTTTCCAAATCCACAGCACACAGCACGGAAGCTGCAAGGGCTCTTCATTCATTTGGCAAAAGCCATTAGGATTTTGTGAGTGTTGCAGCAGTTTAACACCCTTCCCGAGGGAGGCGTTCGCAGGAGCGACAGCTCCGAGGACAAACCGCCACGCGCGGGGTTGTTGGCACCGGCGGATCCTGAACTTGGTGGCACTGAGGGAAAGCTCGTAAAAGCACGTGTCTGGTTTGGTTCTTGACTTTGCCACACTTTGTGCATGACCTTGAGCAGCTTCTGAGGTTCAGTGAGACTGAGGGCAGCTGAGAATTCCGGCTGCCCGTGGCCCGCTCAGCCACAGATACATCAGATATATGTGCTGTATATGCACAGTTTACTCCACCCACCTCCAAAACCAACCCAAACGCTGACCCAGCCCCGCTGCAGTGAATCTGCTCTGACAGAAAAGCTCTGAGCTGAATGCAGCTCCAGGGTTAGTTCAGCAACAACTCTTCATAAAACTCTTGGGTCTGGGTCTAAGAAACAACCACAAGTTATCCCAGCTGCAGGAGTTTCCCAACCTTGCTAACAAAGCACCTTTGTTTGGAGCATTGGCCAGGTAGAGATGGTGGGTTCATCTGTTACTCAAACCAGCTGATTTTGAGAACCTTTATCATTCCTATCCAGCATTCCTAAATCTTCTGTGCACCCATCAGTGGAAATTCCTGAAGACATTTTGCTTTGAATTGTACAAAAAAAAAAAAGTTCCAGAGAAACATGGGAAAATTAGCATTTGCTCCTCAGCCCTCTTCTCAATTTAATCTACCTGGGTACTTTAAACTTTCTAGAGAATGAGAAACAGCACCAAATGGAGCATTAATTCCAATGCTCCATTTAATTCTTGGTGCAAGAAATAAACACTCTTCAGTGTTCCTTGCATGCTGAAAGAGCTCTGCATTTTAACTTGTTTGATGCCTAAATTAAGCCCAGCAAAATATTCCTTGGCTTATAAAACTGTATTAATTAAGAAAGTGCCTGATATCCTTTTGATGAGTAGGTTCAAAATGACAGATTTGAAGGGAAAGTTTCATCAGATTTTAGTCTTAACCAGACACTGAAAACTGATTTTTTAAACTGATAGTGGAACCCTCACACTGCCAGCATGGACACCAACACAGAAAGGAATCAACAGAGTTTTAATTACATTCTGCAGACTTGGATCACCAGTGCTTTGGGTGCTGAAACATTTTCAGGTCTTGGTGACTGATGTGGAATATTTGAAGTGTGCAAAATTTTTTTCCATAACTTACAAGAGAAACAAGCATTTACTGAAGCTTTATAAAAAGATTTGGTGACGCCCCACCCATTTCTGAAAATTTTCCTGAATGAAGATTGTGCTTTGAAGGCTCCCTGAGTCTCCTGTCCACAAAGGTCCTATCTGTGTAAGGTTAAGTGTTTCAAAGAGATGTTCAGTACCAGGGAGGCTGCCTACAGTGTACACAGAAATTTAAATACTCCAAAACCCTGTGCAAGTGAAACTGCAGTCAGCCCCCCCCTTATATTTTTCTGAAGCAGGAGAAACAGTCACATCCAGATTTAGATGGACTTTGTTTTAAAGACATCAGTGTATCAAACGTTTGTAAAAGAATCAGCCACTATCTCTTGGCAAGTTCACCAGACAGAATCCTTAGTTAAATATGATGTGGTTTCTACCTGCCAGACAGAAGAACACATCATGTTTCATTTTGGATAAATTGCCATTAAAATGGTAGGTTTTTGGACAATGATGGAGGCTGTTTGCCAGGACCAGATGGGCTCTCCAGTCCCCCCTGGACACGGCAGACGTGTGTCCTCTGAGGGTGTCTGAGGAAGGCACTGCCAGCACTCCAAAGGAAAGCCCACGAGTCAACAGAAAATTTGGTTTCTCACCCTTGCCAGTTCTTTGGACTCTGCAAACACAAATATTCACTGCAGAAAAGAAGTGCATGAAAGAAAGATACTGTGGGTGCTTGGAGCTGTTGCCTCCATGCCACCCACTAGACTAAGTCTCAAAAACAGGACTTCAGTAAAGTAATCCCTCCACATTTCCTTTACACAGTGGTGGTTGCACACTGGGACCCAAATGCCCATTCCTCTTCCAGGGCATTCTGGTTTAAGTTAAAGCCACTTGATGTTAATTTTCAGCCTTAGCAATTACTGAACAATTTCTGTGTTTTACAGAAGTTGCAGCAGGAATATTCCTCTCGGGGTGAATCAATGTCAGCGTGTGCCAAGAAAGGGATTATTTTACAGGAGATAGTTACTTTTTCTTTTTTTTTCCTGCCTCATAGAGAGTCATTAATTCCGTGGGTGATTCTAATATTAAGTGTACATGCATGTGGTAGGTGGGTGGCAAAGACAGTTATTGATTATTATATGGACATATCTGCCAGAGCTCATCCCAATGTAATTAGAAATCCATGGCAATGAATATTGGAGTATGCACAAAGCTTAATAGCAGCCTTTGGAATAGCACAGCAGAACAGATACCCATGGAGAAGGAAGATCTCTGCTCACAGAAGGCAGAGTGTGGAACAAGCCAGTGGAGTTTGGTTCCTCTTTATAACACACCCATAACTGATTTTTCATTTACACAAAACCACCACAAAACTTTGCTGAGGTTTGGACGTGTGTCATTCCAAATCTCCTCCTTGAGGAATGGTTTAAAAATATAATGGGGCAAATTATATCTATGGCAGTTCCCCCCTGCTTTGACTCAAGAGAAATGAAGACCTACTGCACTTGGAAGAAAGGGCTTCAGTGCATGGGACCTCTCTGGGCCAGAGATGATTTTCTGACATCACAGCTCTGGGCTACCTCTGCTTAGAAGGTCCCTGTTTTGTTACAAGTTTCCAAGCCTGCCCATTTCCTTCACTATTGGGAATTACTCATAAATCACCTTGCTGCAATGAAATTAAGAGCCATCAAAAAGCTCAGGAAGGAATTGTTTTGCCATTCCAACACTACACAGGTATATGTTCCCACCTGCACTTTAAATTCTCACTGATTTCAAACCCTGAGGTGAAAACACACCCGGAGAAGAGTTGTGTGAGTGGTGGATACCCCTGGACAGCAGCTTGGATTGTAGCAGCTCTTAAATCTCTCCACTGAAGGGCAAAAAAGAGTCTAAAATGTCTGTTCTTAAAGAACTTGCAGAGTTCTTTATGAAACAGACCCTTTGGCAGAAATTTCTCTTCTACAGAAATTATTTTCTACACAAATCCTCAAAGTTGCTAAATCCTTCTGAGAACCACTAATGAACTCCAATATCTACTGCTTTTGGCAGATGTTCAGGGCACTGAGGATCTCACAAGGATTTTACCTTGACTCTCACTAGAATGGAGCATCTAATTGAAGCAAACCCAAGTTAATTTGCTGTGCTGCAGCCTGTGCAGCTGCCATCTCGTGAGAGAGGGTCAAGCCTCCCAAAGAAAAGCTGGGAATGCAGCACTGGGATATCCTCAGGACACATACCATGGTCAGGCAGGGGCACAAACAGCAAGATTTTAAAATGCTTAAATGATTAGTAAATATCCAAGCACGTGCAGTGACCATGAACCTCAGAGCTGACATTCCAATGAACTTGGAACTGGAATCTGAAGGACGGAGCTGAGCACAGTGAGATTTGCACCGGATAAAAGTCTGGCAACCATGTATTGAATTCTATAATATCCAGCAGTGGAGAACTCTGGAAATCCAGGTGAACCTCTGTAGTCACAAGTTTAAAAAGGGGCATCTGCTCTGCTAAATCTACTTTCTAAAACTTCAGCATTTATATTTTAAAATAGCAAATTCTACTTGTCTCTGTCACTTGTAAAGTGGATGCTATTACCCACCACAAAATGTCCATCTTAGGATGGAAAATTGCTTTTCCACATTATTTTTTGGGAAAACCTGTCCATTGGATTCCCATTTAAAAACAAATAGGGGAATGAAAGTGGCAAATGTTTTTATTTTCCACACTTTCATTAAAAAGGAAAAGCTATATTTTTACAGCAAATATACATATATATTACAGCTTCACTGAAGGAAAGTAAGTTGTTTTGAAAAAAAAAAAAAGCATGACTAGCTGCTGTGCTAGTAAAATGTTCTGAAATCCATGGAGACAGAGCCATATCCTGACAGGCTCCTTCCCACTCTGTGTCATGAAGGAGACCCTGAGCACGAGCGAGGCCAGGAGTATCTATCAGAAAATTACAAATGGCTACATGTGCAATTTTAATTAATGAACTGGTGACCTGAAAATGTAGATTTCAGGAAACACCAGCTGGTAAAACTCTGTACAACAAACTGAGGCCAAGCAACTGGAAAATCACTGACAGCACAGTGTCTTAGTGGCAGCTCTGGAAAGAAATCCAGGAACTTTAAAATGAAGCACGAAAGCAAATGTTTCAATGAAAAAGTATGATATGAACACCTTTGTTATCAGTATTTCTCTTGTAGGAAACATTCTTTTATTGCTACACTAAGTTTAATTGCATTAGTAACAGTGTAAGGAGTCTCTTCCAAGCAGTTGAAAACAATAATGAGTTCAGGCTGATCAAAGTCTTTACAGAGAAGGAAAGTGAGCCTGAGAAGAGCAATATTAGTGCTGTGTCAACACTAATATCAGAGTCACAGGATCGTTTAGGTTGGAAAAGACCCTTAAAATGATCAAGTCCAACCATTCCCCAGCATGGCCAAGGCCACCACTGCCCCGTGTCCCCAAGTGCCACGTCCACACGGCTTTTACATCCCTCCAGGGATGGGGATCCACTGCTGCCCTCTTACAATTTCCTGGTCTTTCATTTTTACACTCACACACTGTTATTTTTGAGCAGATCAATTTTAAATGTAAGTGCAATGTATTAAACTTAAAAGTGGAGTTTAAATTATTAAAATGCTTTCTATTAGCTGCGAGCAGCCCGGCTCCGTTCAAGCGAGCGAATTCAGCACGTGCTGAAGCACATTTCTGTTGGGTTGAGCTGTTTAGCAAATGCCTTCCCTGCAGGTCTAGAGAAGCCAAAAGCATGGAAGAATATGTAAAATTTGGGATAGACTGAACTCCATGGTTCTAATAGGGGTGCAACACTGAATTTGAGATTCATCTTGGACCCAGGATTCCACTGGGTCTAAACAAACGAGCAGCTGTGTGGCTTTGCTTTGGTTTTGCCCTTATCACAGTGTAAAAATACACCTGGTAAAGAAAAAAACCCCTAAAAATCCTTTCTAAGTATTTAGGGAAAGGTAAATTCCAGGAATGATTAATGAGGTGGCACCAGAGGCAAACAGACTCCAAAGCAGGGAAGAAGAAAAACCCCACAAGCAGCAGATCATTCCATCCTCTGTCAGTGCATAATAAACACTGTGGTATTCCAGCCTATAATTCACCAGATTCAATATTAGGTCATTTAAGAATCCCTGTGTGACACAAAGAGAAAAACAAGTTAGCAGCACAAATGCAATGATAAATTTTACATGTAGCAAAGACTTCTGCCTGTTCAAGTCTTCAGAAGACCCAGATTTTTTTTATTTTGATTTTTGTTTTCTTTTTAGTCTACAATTGACTCAGTGTTCCTGATGACTTGAAATGAAGTTGTCAAAGGGAATGAATGTCACTTATGAGGAGGTTTCACTGCCAATGGGCCTTAAACCAGCAGCAACACTGTCCTGCAGAAATGAATTAAATTAGTACTTTTTGTATCAGCACAGGCCGCCAATATATAAAAATAAACAGAAAAGCATGGAGTTAAAATGTCATTTACAGCAGCACAAAGACTGCTCCAGTCCCAGCAGCTGGGACAAATGCTACTTGCTGTGCAGTCTGTACAAGAATGAATAGAAAAATTCCCAAACAAAAAAACTTTGTAGAATTTCGATATATTTTTCTAATGGCTACTGATAGTTTCTTGCCTTCTGCTTTCTCTTCCCTGCCTGAGCTACATGTTCTTCTGCCCAGCAGTCGGACAACTGGCTCAATTCCAGGTTTGAGTCCAGAACAGGGATCCTGGATGGTCACTGCATTCCCTGCTCCCGAACATAAACTCCTGGAATACAGGAATTCAACACAACAGGGATTTTCTCTGCCTCCTGTGCTAAGGGAGCTGTTGGAGGGGGATCATGAGCAGCAGCAAACTTGGCCTTGAGCTCCCAAAAAACGACCCAGTTCAGCTGTGTGGGCTGTGCTGAAGGGCAGAAGAAAGGGAAGCTTTGCAGGCTCTGACACTTCTACAGACTCCCACTGGGAAAAACTTCTTGATATTGAACTTTTAACAATACAATCATGCAATTATTAACACTACTTACTAATACTGCCGTGAGTAGATACTGTACTTACTCACAGGCAACATAAGGGGCACGAATACTCCTTCTCTTTGACTCAACATTCCCCCTGTTTCTGTTCTGAATTCTCCCTCCTGAGATCATATCAGACACTCATCCATGCAATTTTATGATGCTGATGAAAGTGTAGTCCCTGATTCCAACTCAAATTTCAGTTTGCTTTTTCAGGGGAGCCCCTCATTCCCAGAAGCAGGCTTGCTTTCATTTATGATCTGTGCCCTGTGCTATAAAATAAATGCCAGGATGATGGAGAGCTGCTTTTCTAGGTCAAATAATTGTAGAAGAGCCTGGAAGGGAAATGCCTGTTCAATCAAGAAAGTTCACTAATGATTTCTAAAACGTCTTAATTGCTTCAGCACAATCTACAGGCATCCCTTTCATGCCTCAGACAGGACAAATAATTCAGTCTAATATTTCAGAATTAGCAACTTGCTGAAGTAACCAGACTATAATCTTCCTAGTCATGGGTTAGAATTTTTGAGGTCTCATCAGCACACCACAGCTTCTTTCTTTAAGTGTTTTGTGTAACTGCAGGCTTATCTTCAAAGAGCAGATGTATGAACTATCATTTTTGATTAAAGCCATCCAGTCAGAATTAAAAAAAAAAAAAAAAATCATCTGTTCACTGCAGTCAGAATCATCTATTTTAAATACATTTACATATTCCCTTAGCTGTCCAACTATTTTTTCCCCACTTTCCCTTCTTTTTGCAGCTTGGAATCCTGCCACATTTATATTTTGTACTAACTACTCAGGGTCCTAATTAGCAGAAATGGGATGTCAGCAGGGTACCAGCCAGCACGGGAGGGGTTTTGCTTCATTGGGAAGATGTGCAGCATGTGGCATGGATCAAAATCCTTGCATCCCATGCAGAGAACAGCATGAGGTGAATTGCAGAGCAAGGTAGATGGGAGAATTTGGGTATCTGGGAAATTTGTGAATTGACAAAAGGTACCAATTCACATGTTTGAGCTGTAGACAAAATGAAGGGGGATTTGCCAGCAATAAGGCAAATTGATTCAAAGTTTAGTGTACGAGCATGTAACACACTAAAAACTAACCTGCAGTTCTGTCTCAGACAAGGCCCCCAGTGATGTTAAGGGAGCTGATCTGGCAGCACATTAACCAGCAGCAAATGGCCAGGACAGAGATGGATCTCACACCACACCCCCTTCGGACCATGCTCCCACTGAATCCTGCCCCAGGACTCCACCACAGGGAAAGCACAGCTCAGGGGGAGATGGAAGATATCCCCTAATTTGGATGTCTGTGGAAGAGAACTGGGTGTCAGTGCCATGAACTGCAAGAAGCAGACATGGAATGCACAACAAAATGTCTATTTCTCACCACGTTTCCAAAGGTGTTTCTATCCTCAGAGCCAACTATGGCTTTCTTGCTTGTTCTGTGAAATCCCATCTTTTAACACATTTGAGGAGTTAGGAAGTATGACATGGGAATTCTGCAATATCAAGCCCATGGATCCTCAGTCAAGCATCTAAACAGAGCAAATTGTGTGATCTTATTCTTCATTCACCAGGACACTTGGGAGAGAAGGAATTTGTGGAGTGTTCCCTACAAGTGGTGACTGAACTTGATGTTTATCACAAGGTAGGAATTCAATGTACAGAGACCTCAATTGCACAGTGAGATTCACTGATCCATGGAAAGAATATTTCACCCAGGAGTCCCTCCATAAATCAAGTTCATTTAGGTCTGAAGGGCCTTCTCCTCAAAGCAGGGCCAACTTCATATAAAAATACGGAGTCACTTTTTCCCCGAGTGTGCAATAGGGACACTTCTGCTCCTTCAGCATGTTGTGTTGGGATATTGTCACAGGACTTGGCACTGATATGGGGCTGTGCCCAACAAGAGTCAGAGATGACTCTTCTGAAAGGTGAAGAAGGGCCAGAAGAAAACTGGTAGAGTGAGATACAAAGGCATTAAAAACACACCAGAAAGGAAAAGAGCCTGAGATCCAGGCCATAGAGTCATGCCTAGGGAAAAGCCAGGACAGAACAAAAAAATGTACAAAGAGCAGAGAAATAGTTCCCCATTCCTTCCAGAGCTTTGCAGTCATTTCCAGCCCGGTGATTCCTGCAGCCCACACCTTCCCTGGGCACAAACACAAACAGCAGCAGGGGGCAGGTGGCAAAGCTGCTGATTTCCACATGTGCAGGCATTTCCCATGTTATTCATTGCTTAGCCCTGGCATTTATAAAAATATAGAAAGGAGAGAAAATGAAGAGAAAATTACGTGTCCTTCCCAGGCCCAAAGTCAGCAGTGGGTGTTTCTGGCTCGTCTGTCTGTCCCTCCATTACCAACCACACAAGATGCGACCGGGGAGGTAAGAACTGCCAAAGCCAGGGGGTTTGGGAGGTCAGGGTGAGCTAAGAAATGATTCTTCTCGAAATTTATATCCCTTGCAGCTCTGGTTCTTTCCACTAGAATAGCAAGGAGGATTTCAGTTCTGCAATGGACAGGGAATCTTCTGAAGAGCAGATAAAATTTTCGGTACATAATGAACCAGAATGGATGATGTCAGGGGCAGGAGCATTTTTCATGTCTTTTAATACATATAAAAATATACATATATATAAATATATATGGAAATTTCTTGATTATAACTAGCCTTCCAGTTTAAAGTCCGTTCCATTACCAGAATTTGGGTTATTTCTATTTTCTGCTGGTTTGTGACTCTTCACATCTGCTCAGCACACCCTGCCCAGCTCCCGAAGGCTCAGGGGCCTCCTTTGGTTGATGTTCCAGGGCAGAAGTGGCACAATCAGTGCCTTGCACCAGCCCCAGCATTTCACCAAGAGCTTCCTGCAGCATTTCTACTTCAGCTGTGCTTTCAGAAGAGCATCTGGTCTTGCAGGAGCAGCTCTGAGAGGTTATGTCAGTGGTTAATTGCCTTCATAGTACATGAGTAGATTCTGATTTTCACAGTTGGTCATAGGCACTAAAAGGCTGTTTTTTCAATAGTTTAAGTGGAAGATATTTGTCAAAATATCCAGGCTCAGTGGAAAACTGAGCGGTTTTTCCCACTGGTCAGACTGATGGCTTTGGTGCAATTTGCTCATACACACTGTCAAAGGGAAATATAATCCTTGGAATTACAAGTATGGTCCTTTGAAGTTACAAATGTGGTGCTGTCAGTGACTTTCTAGAGGAATGCTGAGCATTGCTCACCAATGAAACATGAGTTATGATAATGGGTGGTAATGATAATTCTTCATATGCTAACTATATATCCAGCATTAAAATCTTATCTAAGCACTGGAAGGCATTAAAAGGTGTCAGACTGCCTTTAGTCTGTGGTGAGGTCTGTTTTTACTGTAGATACAAGAGGAAAAGGAAGACAAGACAGGAATCTATGACAATAAACAGTAAAAATAGAGATATTTTTTTTCTTTCCTTTTTGAACAGTTTTGGGTTTTTTTTAAATTCTCTCACTTTCATTTTTCTCTTTTTTGCTCTTTAACTTCAGAGTTTATGAAGTGACAGAGGTTAGAGTGGCACTGAAAAGAGAAAGGAACTACAGAGTACCTTCTACTCACTCTTCCTTTGTTTTTAGGGACAAAAATCAGTGAGAGAACAGAAGCAAAACTCAAACCAGAACAAATACCAAAACCTTGAGATTTCTGAATATGAATAAACCCCTCAAAAATCAAAGAATTAGAGGAAACTTTGCAGTTTTGAACATATGACCCTTTTCCCAGCGTTATGTGTAAAAGTGCCACAAGTGCTATTCCATTGTTTCAGGCTGGACCGTCCTTGGCTCCAAACTGCCAGAACTCCAGGAGGGAGGTGTCACATCCGAGCAGGGCTCACAGTTAGACTGAGTTCAGAAGGGTGGGGAATCACTCACATGGGTCAGAACTATGAGGGGAAGATATTAATGAACATATGGAAGCCACGGGGTTTTAATTAAAAATTCCGAAAGACATTAAATCCAAGATTTCTCTACCTGAAGCACAGACATTACTCAGCAGAAAGGATTGATTTGATCCAGTTGTGCTGGGCCTGCTTCATCACTTCTCCCTGGTGTAGTGCTGGCAGGATATTGCTATCCCCAACCCCAGAATTCCAGGTGATGAGGGTGGTGATGGAACACTGCTCTGTATCTGCTGTATTTACATCCTGTACCAACTCCAACGGGTTGCAAAAATAATAATACAGGTACCTAAAAAGAACAGGTTCTGTGGTCTTTTATTACTTTCTTTCAAATGACTGTGGCACAGAGTAAAAGGAGTGTGTTATAAAGATTTCTCTAACTAACCATGAATATTCTGATCAATTCAGGGCTCTTGGGCCATTGTTTTTATCAGCCCAGTGGAAGGCAGCTCCCAGCACTGCACATTCCCACCACCCTCCCTGTTTCCCAAGCACTTGGATACTATTATGCTGTCACTACTCTGCACTACAGCAAAGCTGAACTCTCTTGTGACTTTCTCCATGGAAAAGTTGGTCTGTGGCAGGGGAAATAAGTCTCTGGCAGTGTGGGATAACCCTGTGAACAACTAAAGAGCCACAGAGAGTAAAAGACACAAAGCCAAGCGGAGAGAGGCTGCACGTGGCAGGGACAGAGGGTCTCCTCTGGGTTAGGGATCAAGGCTGACCATGGAAAAGCACCATGACAGTGACAATACTGGCAGTGCTCCACAGGTTCTGAAGGGCCAGCTGGGGTCTGATGGACTGGAAGTTCTCAGAGCAGTGAAACATTGGCCTCAGTGCAAGAGGTGAGGCCCTGACCAGAAGGTGGGCGAGAAGAATTTGCTATGGATGAGCAACTCCAGCATAAACTGTCTTTTTGGAATAATTCCTTGATGATGACTGTTTTTTCCATGAAAAAGAAATCCTTGGGCTCTGCTCCAGGAGGGCACAATGAGTCAAGAGCACAGGCACCATACTGTGGAAGAGTAAGGTGTTTTACACCCCGGATGCAAACCAGAACAAGTTAAATGGACATCTTGGAGGAAGTTTTGGTGTCTGCAGGGCTGATCTCATCCAAGGGCTCTGTGTCGTGCCCCAGGGCATGAATAACTCCCATTAATAACTCACTGATGTACTTTATCCTGCAGGGAGACAGGACCCTGCAGCATCCCCAGCACTGTTATGTGCACTGGTATGACAGGGGCCATGGGACAAGGTGAGCAAGGTAAAGACTGACTCTGGAAGTTGTTGTTCCCCTAAACCATTGCACAAAACTGTTTTACCAATAGGTTACATCCAGAATTATCTGTATATTTTAACTCTGTACCTTAAGGATCTGTCTAATTAGCCCAACACAATGTCAGCACATTAACTACACTCCAGCAGACTGAAAGTATTTATTACTGAGAGAACTCCTACCAGAAACCTTGGAATTTTTACAATACATTTTTGTCCATACTTTTTGGAGCAATAATAATGTAATACCACATTCCCTCCCCAAATAGCTGCAGGGTCCCTTTTAATGAATAGGAACAAACAAACTATCCAGCTAAGCCCAGAAACATGACCCCTATCAAAAGCAGAATCAAACAATACCCTGAAACAATCTACATATACAAAGAACAAACTTTTCTTGTTCTTCCAAAGATTAACTCAGCAGGTATTTGGCATTCAAAAAATTCTATGACAACAGAAATGATTCTGTGTTTGAAGAGGTTTTCTTTAACATTATTGTTGCAATTATTTGGGAAAAGAAAAAGAAAAGTTTCAGAAAACAATTTTGAAATATTAATCTAGGTAACATTCTGTACAGCCAGTACTCCTGTGCTCCACTCAATAAAGTCTGCTATGTTTTTTATGCACAACTTTTTTCAAATCTCCTGGCCATCCACTCCCAGCTCCTGCTCGACATTTATTGCTCAGTCAACAATGGTGGCATTTTCCATTTCTTCATGGAATAGTATCTGACCCCTGTACTGGGTATGGAAGAAACGTACCCTGAGCTCACAGAGGAAAGGACACAGTCAAACGTCAGTGCTGGGCCCAGGAGGAGACACTGAGATGCCTGTTTGTCCCACACTGAACACCATAGTCTGCGATCCTTCACTCAAGCCCAGACAGGAATGACTCAGAAAACACCTACACCATCTTTTCACAGGTCCATTTGTTTCATGGGAGTGAAGTCTGGAAAGAAAACAGAGCATCTGGCAATAAGGTGTTGGTTGAGGTGATGCTCCCCTCTCCCCCTCCACACCGGCTGTTCTCCCCGCCCTGCAGACTGTCAGGATCCCAGAGCCAGGACCAGCACTGCTCCAGCCACCACAGGAACCCAGAGCACTGGGGAAAGGCAACTCTCCATGCTCTGTGTCAGAAAAACACTCCCAGCAGAAGCTCCTGAAAGCAAGAAACCTCTCTGGGCTGCACATCTCGCTCAGTAGAATTGAAATTATCTATTGAGACTGTCAGTGCCCTTTGGCAGGGATTGTCAGACATTAGTGTGGAGCACAGGGTGCTCTGATCTCCTATAGGATATTGATGTACCACCACAAATAAAGAAATGCCACATGTGCACGACAGAATTTATAGATCCTGGTGCTGCTTGTGGTGTCTGTGACCTTTAGGTTTAAGCACAGGCAGCTCCGTGTGCTGGCTATTGCTCTGCTCCTGGTCACCTGCACTTGTAAGCTCATGTTTAGAAGCACTAAAAACAGTGGAAACAGAGGCCAACCCCTCCCAGCTCTCTGTTAAGAGACTGGAGGACTACAAAGAAATCAGCACTGAACCTTGAAAGGAATACAGGTTGTTTGTGCAGACTGTCTATGCTGGTGTCTCCTCAGCACTCCCGTAGCAAAGGGTAACATTCCTTCAGTCACTATTATGGGAGGAGTTGGGATGGCAATGAAAATATTAAATAACCTGGTCATTTCTCTCAGAGCTAGAGCTTCAAAGCAAATATCTGGAATTTTCCAACTTTCTATTAATGGAAAATGCAGCCTCCACGTCAATAGTTTCCAACAGAAGGATTTGATTTGGCTTTTTTTATTATTATTTTCACTAGGAAACCTGAAATGACACTGCTCATCTCAGCTCAGATCCAAATGATCTCAGCACTTCCTCTGAGAGGACCTTCATCTGTTCGTGGGCATGAGGCAACTGCTCCCATTCCCTTCACCACTTCCATCCATCGGAGCTTGGGGTTTTTAATTCTGCTGGGAAGCCTACACTGGTCAGGGGTGCTCTGGAAAGGGAATGAGTAACAGGATGAATGTGTCTTCAGCTTGAGTTGGGGGGCTTATTCCAGAGAGGATTTATTGATTTGAAACAAATCCAAAAGTGAGTCACCGTGCAGAAATGCTACACGGAGATTCTCGCTTGCAATCTCGCAAAGTGCTGAGGGCCCTCGAGTGTTGCAAATAAAATTGGAGCGAGTTCATTCGGCGCAGTCCTGATGAGAAGTCGCTGGGGGTTTTTCCAGCTGCCGAGGGCACCTGACCCCGCTCCCGGGGAGGCGGAGGATGCCCCGAGCCGTGGGCTGGGGAGCACTGCCGCCTCCCGACAGCTCCGCTCCCTGCACGGGGAGCCGACCGGGGACGGAGGGTCCAGGGTCATCCTCAGTCCACAGGGGTGACTGGAGAGTGGGAACAGGAGCTCGCCACTTAAACTAAGAGTTTGTGTTTTTTACCGCCTGCTTGAAAAGAAAAATGCTCAGTCACAGGGTTTGCAGCTGCTTTGGGGATTTCCTCAGCACAGGAGCAACAGGCACAGCTACCCCAGCCCTACCCCAGCCCCACAGCCCCACACAGCACTGCCCCAGCACCAGGAGCATCCTGTTTCCAGAGCCACAAGCCAGGGGCTGCCGTATGTTGACAGGGGTTTGGACGCCCTGGGGAACAGGGAATACATAATTCCTCATGGATAAGACTGAGCAGCCCTTCAGTCACACAGGTAAGTGTCCTGCTCTGACCTGCAGCCCCCAGCCAGGGAAACAGATGTGGTTTAAAACTGTTTGATGCCAATTTTGAACCCAGCTTTGCCTTCTCTCCGTGTCATCAGCCCGGGCTGTGCATTGTTCAGCTCTGTGGCTCTGAACTGCTGCAGGGAGGGATGGATGGAGCTGCAGTTCAGCTCGAGCACTGAACACAGAGGCCTTGCTGTTCCTGAGCACTGAAGGTGAGAAGGTAACTAATTTTTGCTGGCTGATTTTCTTTCCATTCCCAGCCCCTAATTATTTCTCTGCCTTGGTTGCTGTTAGACTGCACTTGATTAGGCTCTTGGAAAGGGCAGGCAAAGAAACACACACAAGGTAGGATCTTCCTTTGAAACCTGCGGGTGATGCATTTCCTGATTATTGCTGCAGTATTGCACAGATTCTCGTTACTTTAGACACAGCTGCAAAGACTGCTCTGGATGTTGAAAATATTCAGCATCTCCTTCAGTTCTGGAAGGATAGAATCTGCTTTTTCCCTTTAGTTACCAGGGCACACTACTAAACATATGTCTTTTTCTCATCAACATGGGGAGCTTTTGTGTTGGTTCCAGTGCCCAATTGTCCGGTGTGATTAGAACTGCCAAAAACAATAACCCAGGAAATTTCATTTTCCACAATATTTTAGCGCTGTCTGACTTGGTGGAATCCCAGCAGTGAGCTGTGAGCAATGATATATGAAGTGAAAAATGCTCACCCTCCCTCCCAAGCCTCTCTGCACAGAATTCCTGCTCACAATCCATACTGAGGTCATGGGCTGTGCTGCCTGAGCTCCAAAGGAGATGCTCCCTGCCTGTTTGCCAGAGCGTTTTGATACCACTGTGGCCTGATAGAAAGCAAATTACCATCTCAGGAGAAGTTCTCCCTATTGCCAGTATTACTTTCAGATCAGAGCTTCCCATGAGATAATAAATAGAAAAAGACTGGCTTGAGGCCCAGGGTTCAGGATAACTTGCCTTAAATTTGTGTTTGCTTAGCTCACGTTACAAGGAAATATTTCTGTGTCTCCTCACAGTGTATTATGTAGAGCAGCCCTGAAAACAGCCTCAAATGCCATATTGCAGGGGAAGTAGATGGGAACAGGACACAAGGCAGTTGGCTGAGGTGGGATCTCTAGGGAGTGATCCTTCCCAAAGCTGCTCAGGTGGAAAGAATGACCAACCATAGCAAGGTAGGCAGGTAGAGCTCGGAATGAGCCACAACAGGTTTTCTTCCATGGCTTTTACAGCTTTTCACTGCTCAGATGCCATTCCTGCATCCAGAGGTTAGGATATAATGGGATGTGCAGATGCAGAGATATTTTCCCTTTTTTTGACTGACTGATTTGAAGAATAGGAGCCACAGGCTCTGTGCCATAAATGGGAAAGGCAATTCTTCAAGCTTTCATGAGAACTTGCTTCAACTATTAGTTTCAGCATAAAATGTTGGCTATATTTGTGTTTACAGAAGAAAAAGTTGGGTAAAAACTTTCCAACAACTATAGAGACTCTGAAAAGTTTTTCTGTTCCCCTTCCCTCCTTCCCCCCCCCCCAGCATGGCTCGATTTGCTAAATATGCTGTGGGTTTATTTTTTACTCTTGAAATCACACAAGAAGGTCACAAATTAAACTGCTCTTCCCATATGGAATTAAGCAAAAGCAGATTAGTACTTAAAGTAGAGATTCTCAGAGGGGTCTTCTCTAGATCTTAATGGATTATTATTTTAATATTTGAAGTTTACTCAGTATCCAGTTTAGCTGAAAAGTAGTCACAGACCTCACAGTGTTTTCAAATTTCCCTGTGCTTTTTATTTCACTTCTTTTAGGACAGCACAATCCTGTTTATTCAAAGGTCATTGTGCTGAAAGCAATATCTGCAGATAACAAGAAATACTGAAGACAGTCACAGAAGGTAGAAAAAATATGAGTTCCATAACCCCTCACCTCTATTCGGTTTTGGTCTGTCTATTGGTTTTGCAGATGAAAACAAAGGAAATTCTATTGTCTTGAGGTGGCCTGTGCAAAATAAATCAAATTTAATTCTTGGTTCCCTCTCCTTCTCAAAAAGACACACTAAATTCTGCAGGAAGACTTTGGTTTTTGTTAACCCTTCCATGGCTTGTGTATGTTCAGCGAGCTCAGTGTCCACCTTCTAGTCACATAAAAATGTCCAATATTGACACATGGTAAGTGAGAGCCAGTTAACACTGTGGGGAGGCAGAAACATCCTCCCAAGGTACACAACAGTAAAGAAGCAAATTTATACCCTCTCAAATGTTTTGATTCAAAACAAGATGAGCTGCAGAAAACCACTGATGTATCAAAAAACTCCTCCAGGATACATTCTATGGCAAACACGGAACACTTGGAACATGTGAGTCTGCAGAGTCCCACCTTCTGCTGCTCAAGGCTGTTCCAGCAGCAATTAATGTCCAAAGGACACCACTGTCCAAGGCCACAGGAATCAGCCAATGGAGTCAACCTGTTGGCATCACTTCTCTTTCAGAGCAATACTACCCCCAGCATGGCATGGCCTGAGGGCAGCCAACAGCTCCCACACTGCTGGGCAAAGAGGGAGCACAGAAATCAGGCGGGTCAGTGGGACACGAGGTGACCATCAGCGTCCAGCTGCCTTAGTCAGGACTTTTCGGCTCATGGAAGAAGTTTCAGGAATAGGGCAGATGAGGTGGCCACACCAACCAACAATGGCCTTGCTGGGAAGGATCTGTGATCTCCCTTGGATTGTGCAGATATAGGGATAGATATATATCAGATGTATCTTTGCAACATCTTTTCTGGGATTGTTCCCTTCTCACGGCCTGTAAATGTGACGCAATACCCTTGGAACAGAATCATCCCGAGAATAAACGTCTCCTGTAAAGAAAACTGTCTATCCCTTCAGAGGGGATAGTGTAGATTTACAGACTGAGCACACTGGGAAACTTTTTCCATTCATTACACCAAGGAAAACGTTTCAAGAGAAGTAAAATCTCGGCAAGCGCTGAGCTTGGAAGGCAGAACACAGGAAGCTGACATGTGCAGCCAATTCTGCAGGAGGAAACTAGACATTGATATCTTCAGACTGGAATCTGGGGCCCACAGCTGATAACGGAGAACTCAACACTCTTGGTAACCTGCAGCTTTCCAATGGAAGCCAGAATCTCCTGTATGGAATTTAAGCAGAACAAAAGCTGTTCCACTGACAAGAAACATGTGCAGACTGACCATAACCAGCACCAGGCTCTGGAGGCAGCTTTTTCCTCTGGGTGTGTCTGTCCCACAGTCTCCTCTAAAATCTTTAGGCACTTCAGGATTTCCTTTGAGCCACCTGCCCCCCAAGCAGGGCTGCAGAGAGGACACCCTGCAGAGGAGGTGCCACTCTTCCTCTCTGACCAAGGACTGATCTTAACCACTTCTGTCTCAGATCAGCTCCCAAACAAATCCCTACTGCAACCTGCATTTTTTTTCCATTAAGCCTTTGTCAAATGAGAACAACATCGATTTTCTAGGAAAGAGTCTGCTTTCCTTAAACATTTTTGTTATTTCATCACAAAGCAAAGAAACAAGGTCCAAAGAAAGTGAATTATTTTGTGTTCTTTGGCAATTTTTCAGCCAAAATAATTCAAAAGGTTTGGCAGTTTTTGACCTTACAAGAGAAGTCTCATTTTTCCATGTAAAGGAAACACTTTTCCCAGGTGTTGCTAAACTCATCAGTTAAGTAGCAAATAATTCAGCTGTAAAAGGATAACCAGAGAAAATGTGGGTCTGTTGCTGACTGGGGAAAGTGAGGAAGGACATGGAACATACCAAGATATTCACTGCCTTTCAAACCCTGGGATCTCCCATTTTTAGCTTGAGACTCACAAGAAGCTTTCTGCAGTTCTGTAACCCTGCCAAACCCCTGCCTCTTTCTTTCATTTGCTCTCTCCCCCTCCTCCTTCCTTCCTTTTCCCACCCACATATTATTTACTCAGAATGTGACCTAATTACAGTTTGTGCTTATCTGAATGCCCTGCACTCCACCACGGCAGTTAAGGGGGTATCTGAATGAGGATGGACAAAGGATCTTGCTGGAGAGGGAAAGAGGGATTGTTGCACTTGTTGGAGTAATGAGCAGAATCTCCAGGCAGTACCTCCTTGAGACTTGGATCTAAGGCTGTCACTGCAGGTCTGGAGCTCAGATTATTGTTTCAGCCAAAGCCAGTCTCTCCTCTGTTAAACTCAGCTGGGTTTTTCCCTGGCCTAATCTTGCCCACACTGAAGCAAGGGGTGATTTTGCTGGAAGCACAGCCATGCCCTTTGTTGCTCACCATAATGACAGTGTTTGCTGTGCTTCTGGCCAAGATGCTGAGGAGACACCAGAGAATTTTTTTTTTTTCTCCCTGCAGTCTCACAGAACAAGTTTTACTTTTCTCTTTTTTTGCGAGAAAGAAGCAGAGCACAACCCCGGAAAGTGGAGGGAGAAACAAAGTGATCTCTGTGAGCCTCTGGCACGTAGGAGCAAAAGAGAGGAAATGGGAGGTTAAGAAGGGCAGAGCATCTGCTCACACTGTGCTTGCTCTCTCCTTCCAAACATCAAGCTCTAGAAGGCCAGAGCTCCAGTTCTGACTGTGAATATCTTGGCTTGTGTCAGGTGCTCTTCCTGCACCCACCTGACTTCAGCTGGATTTTTGCCACTGACTTCCTTGGAAGTAGCATCATGCATCAAAATCTGCACTGGTTTAGTCTTACTATTTAAGGATTAATAAAAATGATCCCTAGGACCTACTGGAGAAAATGAACTGAGGAAAACATGAGTGTAATGTGCTGTCTAACGTGTTTTCCAGCAGCTGGCCCCCAGCAAGCAGCTAAAGGTCTGACCCCTTCACTCAGTAGCCAAGGGTGCTGTGCTGGTGGGAAGTCCTGGCCATCACCAAACCCTACAGCAGCCTTGTCATCAGCCCTCTGGAATTCCTGCCAGGTAGGGAAACACCTGCATTTGCACAAAACCTTATTTGTCACATGGGTCACGTGAATAACCAAGAAAGCACGTCCATGCTGCATTCACCTCATGGATCACTCCCCTCATCCAGACCCTGCACATCTGGGACAGCATTATCCTTACATGTGAAATACTACTCAGTGAAAGAATCCCGAGAGTTTTTCACCTCATGGAAATTTAAGGAAACATGAACTGCCCAGAGGAATTTCAGTTTGGAGTCCTGTGGTGCACCAGAAAGCTGAGTGCACAGAGCTGGAAAAAGTTAAAGAGCAGTTGGAGATGGTACAACTGAAACTCATCCCACAGGAAAAAGGGCAACAGAGGCCAAGGGGAATAAGTGAGGATGTGAAGATTAGCACCAGCAAAACGTAGAAGTCTTTCAAACATAAACAGTCTGGGAAAGAGGCAGAGTAGGGAGAGCTTGTCTTAAAAAAAAAAAAACACAACCCAAGGCTAAAGCAAGTTAAAAGAACAGTTAGAAGAGGAAAACAGATAGAAAACAGATAAATAACAGGCCTGTATTGTGCAAAAGCTCTATTTTTGCAAGCTAAGGGTAAGAGAGAATGGTTTGTGTGCAAAATAAAAGAGGGGGGGAGGAAAATTAGGAAAAACTGTGAAACATTTCCCTCAGAAACACAGGAGACCCCTGTCAGCCTAAGAGGGAGTGACCTCAGGAGGCCTCCAAGGACAGAGCAGGGTCACCTTGTTCTTGTCTTTACAGCACAGGAGGACCCACAGTGCTCACGTGTTTCCCCTGGAATGGCAGCAGCACAATGGGGAGATGCACAGAACCCCCTTTGGGAGGAAAGCCCGGGTGACCCGTTATCCCACCACGGCTCTGGGAATTCCCAGTGGGTAAAAGCAGGAGAGCCTCAGGCCTGACCTGGCCATCAAAGCTGTTCCTGAAGAGATGGGAAACATCTGCGTGGTAGAGACAGTAGTTTACAGGGATATCTGCCCGGATGCAATTTGAGACATATTAAATGCTGTTTGTCAGGTTTAGTGTGACAGCCTAATCTATTATGTGAGGCAGGATGGCTTTATTGGTGAAAGATGACTTGGCTGTAGAAAGCTTGGGAGTTTCCATCTCCACAGCTGCCATGACAAAATGGGAGAAATGCAGTAGACAGGAAATAATAAGGGCTCAATTCTGCCTTCTCTGATATTTATGCAGTTGAGCTGAAATCTGCAGACTCTTTGTATCCCGTAAAATGTTTGGGGTTTTTCCCCCAGTAATCCTTCCATAGGCTGACATGGAGTTACCTCTCATCCCAATGAAGTGCAAGGAGAACACTGATCTGTTATGAACATGTAAACAAGAGAAGAATTTGGCTGGTGGCCTTTTTGAAGGCATTTTGTATTACACTTTATTGGAAAGAATCACGAGTTGAAGAGAATTATTATGCTTTAGGGAATTAAGTCTTTCAACACACAAGTGTTGTCTAAGAAACTGGAATTAGCTGCAGCACAAAGTCTTTATGGCCAGAAGGGGTATGTCCCAGCCACCCTCAGCCACAGCATCTGTGCTGGGGCTTTACAGGCTCTTGAAGTCTGTGGGAAGGTTCCCACTGACGTCATTGAGTTTTGGATCACTTCCAACAGACATCTTTTACCTTTCCAGCTAGGTAAAATCAGGAAAAGTTTTGCATTCCATGAATTCTCACAGATTGCATAAAGCGACACCACAAATCCTGAGATAACCTCATCTGTTATCAAAGGTTATTGAAGGGGTTGCAGAGATACCCCTTCTGAACAGGTTAAATGAGAATAGGAAATGAAGATGTTTGTCTCTGCTGACAGCACTGGCACTGCAGATTTGAAGACAGGAACAACAGCATCAGGGATATTCTGGTCTTTTAGGAGAATGAGATACAAAACCGAAAGTGCTGCTTTCCTGGGGCAATGATCTAAACCAGAAAGGGTTTGTTAAATTAATCAGCCATTCAACATGATGGTCAAGAGAGGGAGATTTAGAGGGCTATAATATGAAAATATTTGAAACTGTCTGTCCAGTCTATGGCAGTTATAAAATCAAGAAATAAGAAGGATGTGATAAGAATGAGACAAAAAAGGAAGCAGGGGAATTATTTTGTTGCCATTTACAAGGTTCTGATTCACTCTTCTGGAGTAGATCCTTGCACAGTGAGACAATCCAGGGAGATGTTCTCTGTGTTTTGTCATGTGCCATTTATAGAGCACAGGAGATGGTGGTTAAGCTCCTAGAAATGCCAGCACATGGAATCACTTGTCATGAGCTGAACCATTGTCCTTCTTCTCTCCACCTTGGCTTGCAGTGGAGAGCAAACAGAAAAGAAAATACAGTGAACAGAGTGACTTTCCCCAGCCTCGGGAAGGAAGCAGAAGGTGCTGGATTAAACAAACATCTGCCCTGGAGAAGAGCAAACAATGTGCTTGTCTAGTAAACTGAGCAAACAGGGCTTGGAAGTCAGAGAGAGGGGAGGATGAGACAGAGGAAGCCAAGATGACCGTTTTGCCAAATGACTTCTTTTCATGCCCCAGCAGTCACTGCTGTAATTATGAGGCTCTCTGGGGAGCTGAGCAGACTCAATCTTCATTGCTTTAGAACATTGCCAGTAAGATATAAAAATTGCTAACACAGTGAAAACATTCATATGCAATGGAGTTTGGTTTTTTGTTTGTTTGGTTGGGTTTTTTAACCAGCAAAATGCCTATTATGCAAAAGAAAAAAATCCACTGTACATTCTTTCATCTCACAGATTTCATGCACATCAAAAGGGCCAAATTAGCAATGGCAGGAACTGATGCTGGGTGTTCATTCAAAGCAAGGCACAGGCATTGACAGGGCATCTTCTCCTGCTGCCACAACTCCACCCTGCCAGGAATGGCACCTCCAAGATCAGCAGATCAGTGACTCCTCAGGGACCTCCAGGCAAGGTCACAGTAAGTGTTGGTGTGTGAGCAGATGACACAAGGCTGCGAGGGACACTGAGGACACCTCACCACTAGAAATGGGTTAGAGACCATTATTGCAAGAAGCCTCAAGACCAGGAACACTTGATCACACATTCTGTGCTCGTGTGGGACACCCAGTTAAGGAATTATACACACACACACACAGAATCTGAAAGGTCTGCCCAGGGCTGCATTAGTTGTGTTCTCTACCATGGCTGTGGTACCTCAGGCAGGTTTGCACCTTCGTAAGATGGTGGAGAGAGGAGCCCCTCACTCTCCACCCTGGAGAGGTTCCTTCTCCCTTGACCTTTGATGGATACAGACTGAATAGATTATTCAGGATAAACCCTCAGCCAGGGACCTGTTTCAGAGCAGGGCAGGCTCTCGGTGCTCAGAGAAACCGAATTCCCCCAGCCCTTCCCTCTCTTCTTCAAAACCACTTCTATGTTGGGTCACAGCTTCTTCTCTTCTGTCTTCAACTTTTGTGAGAATTTGTGCCTTATTTTGTACCGAGGAGCTCTAAATATGGATGTTTAAATCAGTTTTCAGCCCTGAACCTCGGCTCTCAATAGATGGTGGCAAGTGCTGAACATATGGCTCCCATGTGCCATGTTTCTGATCCCTGCACAGCTCCATATAAGGTGCAGTTTGAGACAGAACATTCATTCATGGGTGGCAAGAAGCAACCACTGACCCCACAGACACTGAAGGAAAGAAACTAAACTTGGAATTTCCTGCTTTTATTAAATTTTCTCCCCCTTTCCTTTTTTTTCTCCTTTTTGCCTCGCAATTATTTTTCCACCACTCTTCTATTAGAACAACGTTTCTTTTCCTGTGTAAAAAGCAAGGCTGGGCCTTCAGTCACTGACCTTGTTCTTCAGGAGACAGGAATGTGTGCATTTTACTGAGACAATGAAATTAGTTAACTATCAAAATGTGTGTAAGGCTTTTCCCAAGCCTTTTCCCAGCACCTTCAGTGCAGACAATAACCCAACAGCCACTTCCTTTGACTCCCAGAGTTTTTGTAGTCATTTGGATGTCACACTTCAACAATTTAAATTTATGACATGTAGGGGTTTATTTCTTGGCTCCCTTGCTTCAGGAAACCTCTGCAGGCACTGAGAGAAGAACAAAATTTGCAACTTTGCTGGGGAAAAAGAAGCAGCACGATAAACTAGTGGCTGATTTAAGATATTCCAGTCACACAGCCTTTGGTGGAGCAGACCCAGTGCATGGCAACAAAAGGAGAATTTCATTTTGTTTTTGAAATGCTGTTATTACATTCAGGAAATTTGCAAAGGCACCTTGACAGAAAATGATCAAATATCTGAACTTCCAGTGCAACAACATTTACTTAGTAAATGACATTTTAATGCAGAAAGTCAAATTTGCATACTAATTAAAATTTTTCTTTAAAACATTTAGACTTTTTGGCCTTCCCACCTACCCACAGTGACAGAGATTAAAAGATTTTTTTATTAAGTCCTGTCAAACAAAACACACTTTTGTAAAGTGCTACAGTACAAAGTATCACTTTTAACCTATTTTCCAGTCAGTCAGAATTGAGGCAGTGGAAGCATTTCCAAATGCTCCTTGATCTCAGAAATCAGAAAGGAAGAGACAGGGGGAAAACTCACTAAATTTATACACTGGGGGGAAACAGCTTCAGGTACTGCATGCTGGGGAATAAAATAAAAAGACATTACACCTCTAAAACTACCCTGGTGCTTTTCTAAGAGATTTATAGGGGTGCTGCAAGTCAGAGTAACACTTCAGCAGGGCTAGAGGGTGATGTGGGTAAAGCAGGCAATAAATAGTGTCGGGTGGCAGAATGAGGATGGAACATCAGAGTGGAGCAGGGGGAAGAGCTGAGCAGCTCCCTCAGCCTCTGCTCTTCCCAAGCAGGGCACTGTGAGTAAAGCAGGAGGAGGAGCAGGAGGAATGCAGCCAGCCTGCAGCCTTGGTTTGAGGTTGCCTTTCTTTAAAAAATCAACCACTGAAGCCAAATTCCTCCTATAATAATTTCCTGGCCAAGCAGTTTCTTACAGTGAAATGAGCATTTATCTTTTAGTGGAAACAACAATATTTCAGGAGGATCAAGACAAACTTGTTGCACCATTTTTTCCAATCTCCTCTTTGTATGTGCCCGTTACCAGCAATAACTTCCTAAGATGTGGCCTCCCACAAACCACGAGGATCACTACAAACAGACAAGCAATTCTCCTGAGCTTCAGTTGTTTTTCACTCTTCTGTGAAGCCAAGAACTGAACGCTTTGCCTCTGTTCTGCGTGACACGACAACTTCGACGCTCTTCAAAGCTGTTTTCTTTGAGGATTTATATTAATTTCTGTGTATGATCAGAGTTGTTCTCTGTGTGAGCAAGAACAGGTTTACACCAAGTACTGGACTGCTCTGGAAAGGCTCAGAGACAGCTGGTGCAGCACAGGGCACAGTGTGCCACACAGAGGGCGAGTACCACGGTTCCAGTGGGATATGATACAGGACAGGGGGAAGGCCCTGCTCTGTGTCTGTGTGGCTCCTCTGCCCGGTATCAGCTCCACCCCAGGGACTGGATGTGTCCCTGGGCTCAGCCCCACAACACACACAGGGGGTTCAGTGCCCACGTGGCCTCCCCGGCTCCCACAGCCACCCCACTGCACTCGTGTGTCGCTGCAGTGAGAGGAAGTTTTACATCTCACAGCTTCCCTCTGTAGTAAAAATGTGTCTGTAACATGTTCCTGTACCAGTTTGGGAATTTTGCAGGCTCTGCTGATGGGACAATTTCAAAGACACCTGAGAGGTAGATCCTACAAATGCTGAAAAGCTGCAAACATTTAACCACTGGAATATCACCTGACCATCAGGCAGGACCCAGCACACCGTGTGCATCCCAGAGCTGCACAGACTGACTTCCCTGGACCTTCAGGATAAAATGGTGAGCCTATTGTCTTTTTTCCCCCGGACATTTAAGCCACCTTTTACTGCTCTGCTCTGAGGGTTTCCCCACACAAATGGTGTCTTGCAGTGGTGCAAACAGGGCAGCTCCCACCACATGACATTAATGACCTCCTGGGGAAGAACAGAACTAACCAGCCAGCCAGGGCCAACTTCTGTCACCACTTTAACTCCTCTTTTTGTCCCATGTCTTATACCTGGGTTATGTGGAGAAAAAAAGGCCATTCTAGATCTGGAATAGGAGTAATTTCTGATTCCCACCCCTACCAAACAGCCTGGCCTTTGCATCACCATCCTCTGCACAAACACCCCAAGCAGGTGTTCTTAGAGAAAGGGAAAATTCTACACAACATAAGGCACTTTGCAATTTGTGTAAGGGCTTCCATAAAAGGAGTTCCAGTGACACAAATAATTCATTGAAAGTTATAACTCTGAAGGCAAATTATACCCACAGAATGTACCATCACAGCCCAGTCCTTAGCTCAAAACACAAAGCAGTTCTCTGCTGGTGCTCCTTCTCTGCTGCAGCACGAGCTCTTGACCAACAGACTGGGCTTTGTCTCCCCAGAATGAGGAGTAACCAATGGCTTTCTTTAATGTCCTTTTCTGCAAAGTTCTAAATATTCCATTTAAAGGGCCAATAATCTGCACATCCTGAAAAATGCTCCAATAGTTTCACTTGAAATCCTTACTCTGCCTGGTTTTTTTCCTTCTTTCTTCTTCTTCCTATTGATCCAGAGCTCTGAAAGGATATTTCCAACACAAGCACCTGTTTTGCCATTTTCCTTCCGCACAGCTCAGCAGCTCACTGGAAGCAGTTATTCCTTTGCTCTTCCTCTCTCTCCTCCTTATTTCCACCCTACAAATTTAACAAAGCAATATCCTCCACCCTTTGGGGACAGTTTTCTGTCTGCAGGGGACTGTAACAACTTGTTTATTTTAACCCTTTAAACCCCAACATTTTCACACAATGTTCTGGCACATCTTCAGCTGCAAGGAGAGCAGGAGCAACAATGGAAATAGGGGAAAATGGAAAATTCTCATTTTCTCTTTGAGAAAGAGCCCCTTTAAAACAGGGGGAGAGAGGAACTTTGCAAATGCTCCCAAAATGTTGGTACTTTATTTCCAGGCAGGGCAATGTTTGTAACTTTGCTGTCTCCTGAGGGGACTCCAACATCAAGATCAGAGAGTCTGATGATCAGCTGCAGCAGGGCTTGTACAACCCCAGGGCCCCAAATCTTAATTATATCTGCAACTGTTTACAGCTTATAATTATTGATGTTAATTTACTGAGGGATGTTACACTTCTAGCCTCAAGTTATGGTTTTGGCACGTTAATCCATTTGCACACAGACTATTGCGTCTGATTGTACAGACTGAAATTAAAGGGTATTTTTCATTTTAATTTCATTTGATTTTGCCATGTTCTATATGATTTTTTTCAAAAAAAGTAATTTGACTATTTCTAGCAATGTCATAAATATTGTTTAAATAAAGCTCAGCCTCCCACAGGCTTCCCACTGCCCCAAGAGCAACAGGATGTCGGAGGCTGTGAAGGACAGCAGAGCAACCCACACTTTCCTAAGGTCTTTGCAGTCCCAAATTCAGTGAAATGATGACCATCCGACAGCAAAACCAAATCATGACGTTAATATTGCTGAGCTTTATTGCCCAAGAGCTCCGTCCTGCCAGTACTCACTGCACTCTCAGTGTAAACTGGAGCATTTACAGAAGTTTTAATGGGATCAATATTAATTATTTGGAGGCCATAGCTTTGCAATATTATGATACCTTTTTGTGGCTAAGAACTCAGAACAGGAAGAGCCAGAGATACTTTTTTTTTTCTCTACTCAGTTTTAGGTTTAATCTTGTCCAGTGAAAAAAGTTTCCTTTCTCCTCTGACTCTCTACCTTCTCCAGTTAATAAATGTGTATTAATATCAATTGATATTATTTTTTCAGAAGTAATTCATTAAAGCTTCAGCTTACATGTACATAGTTCTAACTCATGCCTTCTCCTAGATCATGTCCTTAAAAAAGGACAGTTACAACTCAAATAGTTATTAAAAAAAAAAAAAGATGAAACAAAAAACAACAGGAAAACATGCAATAACTTAAAGAAATCTCCCCGATAACTCAAGTGAAATCCAAGATCTTGAACAAGCAATCCCATCTTCCTCCATAAGTGGATACCACAATTTGAGATACTCTGACTGAAAAAAAACCCCTCAGTAAAATCACTGCTCTGGGACCAGAATTTTATTTGTTGCTGCTGCTTCATCATCCTGAGGTCAAACCCTTTCTCTGTTCCTGCTCCCAGATGTCACAGCAGAGGAGTTTGTACAAATACCACACAGGAGGAAGGAATATTCTTCCAGAAGGAATTCTAATTTTTCAGGTCCTCTGGGAGCCCATGACGTGTCTGAGCTGCTTCAGCCAGTTCCACACATCAATCCAGGGGGAAGAACAACAACAGTCTGGTGGTTCTGCTACCAAACACTCATCAGAGAAACCCCCATATAGAGCTCCTACTCTTACAGAGTATAATATAGGGCTCATACCCTTGTAGGTATAATACAGGGCTCCTACTCTTGTAGGGTATAATATAGGGCTCCTACTCTTATAGGGTATAATACAGGGCTCCTACTCTTATAGGGTATGATATAGGGCTCCTACTCTTATAGGGTATAATATAGGGCTCCTACTCTTATAGGGTATAATATAGGGCTCCTACTCTTATAGGGTATAATATAGGGCTCATACCCTTATAGGGTATGATATAGGGCTCCTACTCTAAAATCACAGCAATTCTCTGCAGGAAACCAGCTGAGTAAGAAGAACGATAATGTTCATAAACCAAGGTATTGAATACAAGTCAAAGGAAATATTCCTGCCATATAGAAGCAGTGGAGAGCACAAGCTTATTGCACACTCCTACTTCTCTTATCAGCTAATTCTAAGCTGATGTGATAGTAATGCAAGGCACAAGAGAGGGCAGACAACGGCAGGGGAATGTGGGGGCTTTTTATCCTGTCTGGAGGATTAGAGAATCTCAGTGCTAAGAGGTTTTTTATCTGGCAGTACTCACAGCTGAAGACATAAGATATCTCTAGAGCAGGCAAAACAAAGCTATCCTTAAGAATATGGCACTGGGCATGTCCTACCTACCCCAGCAGCAGAGATGTTTCACTGTGTGCTCATGGAGTCATTAGAAAGCCCACCTAATTTTGAATCAGAGTTTGGAACAGCAAACTCATTTATTCTGTGCCCCCTTTTTGTTTGCATCATGACAAAGCCAATGGCAAAGCCACTTGGAAGGGTATATCAACAATAGATTCTCATCAAGTTTTTTTGAGCCTGATTTTCCTTGCTAAGGGAATCCTGGGTTGTGGCAGTCGGTGTATCCAGAACAGCTCCCTCACATGGAGGCACAGATGGAGACATGTCTGCATTGCATCAACTTCATCTCTATCACTTCTCACAATGCTACAGGAACAGTTTATTCCAGAATATAATATTCCATGATACTTGGCACTTGCTCAAGCAGCAGCTTTGTCACTCCCAGGTGTTGGTGGACTGTGAAGCCCTCTGAGCTGGGGATTCTGGGTGTCACTGAGGGGTGAACGGAGGCACAAATCAGTTCCATGGTTCAACCTGTGGTCATTAGGAAGGATTGGAAGTGAATTTGGGACTCAGAGCTGTCATGCTTTTATCTTTCATGCCAGGAATCTTTCCACAGAGGAACAGGCCCATGGAAGAGGAGAAGGAAGGGGAACATGCAGAAGTGCAGCCTGCAAAAATGGTAAGAAATGTGGATTTCTGCAGCATTCAGCACTACCCTGAGCCTGCAAAGGCAAATGGGATCGTTACCACTGACTCCAGCAGAAAAACATTTGGCTCAGTGCTGAGTGATTTTGAAAATGCTGCTTTGACATTTTAGGCCTGAAACTAGACATTTTCCCTGACATTATGAAACACAGCGAGGTAATATTACAAATAAGTGTAAAAAATAAATCCAACTTGGAAAACATAAATGACCTTTCCAAGCCTGAAATCATGTAATAATAACTGGCCTGACCCATTACTGAGGTTTTATTGTTTGAGCTTCACTTATGTTTTTGCCTTTCTCCCTTGGATAAAGTGAACAGTTGGGGACTGAAATCCCAGAACAAGTGCATGCCTATTTACCAACAAAATGAAAAATGTCTGGAAATACTTCCAAATATCTAATCTGCTGGGGGGAAGTGGACAGCATACAAAGGCAAGAGCCCAAACCCTCTCACCCTGCTTCCTCCAGGGTTTGCCTGCATTGTTTGCTTCACACAGCCCGTTTCTAATGAATCCAATAATCAGCTGGAACTTGAACCTGCTCTGCCATCTCTCCCTGTGCTTTCAGTTCCAAGAAAACTGAAGTAAATTATATTTTTCTTAAAAAAGCCATAATAATACTAATGTTTACATCTGGTTCCAAAACCAGTTTCAAGCTCTAGTCAAAACAGAGATGAAATTTAATACACACGAGGTTCAACTTTTTGGGAACCCGGAATGTTTGCTTGGTTGATTTTTCAAATGTTTTTTTCTAAGAGCTTTTCTGTCTTATCTTACTCTATCTGTTCTTAGGTCTTTAACTAATCTTGTCCTCTGCAGTCAGTTCCCCCAGTGTGCTCCCACATTTCCCAGCTGTGTGGATGGGTGGGTAGGACTATCCTGGTTCAGCCTGGTGAGGCAGAATGTGCCTGCTGAGACCAACAGGTCTGATCTGCTCCCCAGGCTGGGAATGGGTAGATGTGCTTCCATCTGCTTTTCCCTCCATGGAGACCCTCTGGATCTCCTTCTGTCTCAGTTGCCAAGTTCTGTCAACTCCGTTGGAATTTTGTATGTTTGAAAACCCTCCTCTTTGGCCATTTTTCCTTGATAATGGCAAAGAGATTAATAAATTAATTGGAGAGGACAGATCTGACAGACTGGCAGACAGGCAGACATCCTCATTTCCTTAGGAAACAAGGCTGACAAACGAACACACTCCCTAGAGGATTTGACAGCAGTGACTTAGGTACAGTTGCACAGAGCTACCTTTAATTGAATACTGTTGGATTACATTCCATTTTTCCTCTTGTCCTGACCTGCTCATGGAGTAAATAGAGCCATCTGCCAAAGCCATGGCTCCTGAATTAGAGAAGTGCCCCTTCCCCCTGGGACAGCAAAGTAGGCCAGCGAGTCACCAGGGCTTTCTGCAGCTCAAATTATTATTCAGGTTTCCACACTGCAGGAGCAAGGGATCTGTATGTAGCTGAATAATCTGGCAGGAAATGTAGCTAAATCACAGAAACATACTGGCTGAGAACCACGGGTATCTCACATAGAGAGTTTAAAGTGACATTTGCAGATAAAAGTTCGTCATTCCCTTTCCCAGCCCAAAACTGTTTCTATTCACTGGCTGCACTTCTCACCTTAGACAGAGCAAACTGTTTGCATTGGATCCCCAGCCAAGCAGAGAAGTTAAAAGTGCTCAGCCATAGGCAGCCAAACTGCATCCTGCCTGTTGTTCGAACTCCACATGAACAGGAAAGCAGTTGTTTATCATTAGAGCACACGGTGTGCTTTTTTTCCTTCGTTTTTGTCAATAAAAAGTATTTTTATTTTTACAAGAAGTCCTACAAGCAGAACACTTTATATTTCTCCAACTGCTGTCTCTAATGAAGAAGGTTCGTATTTCCAACAACAACCCTCTTTATGGCGAAACAGAAAACATTTCCTAGAAAATATCTTCTCATGGTTGGGAGTTTCTTGTTAAAAGTGTTTTTTCTATAATGTCTGCTGGTAACTGTGGTTTGGCATTTTGGCAAAGAAAAGGAGGACTGAAGGCTGTTCAAAGCCTCCAGGAATTCCTGTGATGATCTTGAGGGCTCAGAGCAAGAGGCAAACCCAGTCTTATTCGAGCTGGGAGAGAAGGGGGTGTTGAACAATTAAGCAGCCACATCTCACACAGGTTAATGCCAACAGGAGAGATCAGGCACTGCCCCACTGCTCAGGAAATCCACACCTCGGGAAGCAACTTCCCAATTCCATTTCAGCCCTGACATGGACCAACTTAAAATAACAGATTAAATAGGGATTCAGTTTTTAAAAAGTTTTAAATAAAATTTTAAATAAAGATTCAGTCTGTCAACCCATCTCACCCTCCTTTTATCACTTGAAAAAGCCATTCTTCGGAAAAAAAAAAAATCAAACAAGAAATTTCTTCCCCCAAGGAAATATTCCTTTGCCATGATGATCCCCCTGTCTTCTCCTACAGTTGTGTCAGACTGTGGGAGGCACTGGCAGGAGAGACCAAAGAGGAATAATCCAGCAGAAAGCTCTTTGCAAGCTCCCTGGATGCCAGGCTGCCCACACAAACTGGCCATGCACGCCCATCTCTGCCTTTTAAGAACAGCAAATCCTTGATGGATGTCACTGATGCCTCCACAGGGACTGTCTGGGCACCTTCTCCCTGCACAATGATCCTGCCATATTATTCCAGGATGCCGTGGGAGCGTCTGGGAAATGATCCCAGCTCCCTGCTCAGATGGACTGTGGGCCCACGTGCAGGGGAGGTTCAGACTGGAACACTGGAGGTGTTGGCAGCATTTATTGTCTCTGGTGAGCAGAGAGTACTTGGACAGGGAATTCTCCAGCTCGGAGCCCTCCAGGTCCTGCAGCCCCACGGTAATGCTGGAAGAGCTGAGTTATCCATTTCTGGAATCCAGGATTCATGAGGACTTACTACAAATCAGTTCTGCTAAACCAGTACAAAGGGCTGAGACACCATTAAATCAATACAAACTTAGGTTATATCAATTTAAATCTAATTCAGTGGGAACAAATCAAAACCAGTCTAAAATAATCCTTTGCTAAAGCACAGTAAGAGTGGCTTTCTTTAAACTCATTTAACCAAAACTAGTTGCAAACTAATGTAAGGTATGGTTCTGACACATGGAGGAAAAAACCTGCTGTGAACACCACAAACAGCTACTGAGTGTTCACACCAGGACTCCGAGGAGAGACACTTCTGGAAATGAGATGTGTTCAGGAAAACTTCACATTCTGCGTTTTGTTTTCAACCCACATGCAGAAAGGACCACCCTAAGATTTTCCAGATCAAATCCACCAGTTCCCCACCATTTCTGAGAGGTTTCTGAAAATTTTGTGCAGTGATATGCTCCAAGATTTCAGAGATATTTTGATTAAAAAATTAAAAATTCTTAAACAGTAAAGCAGCATTTTTCAGTTCAGGAGCAAAGCAAGGACATCAAAAAATGAGTCTCTAAAGCAGAATGAGTCATGAGTCACCAAGGCACTATTTCAAAAGTGAGGGAACTGCCCACCTCCAATCCCACCTGCCCTCAGGACACTCAGAAAAGTGTCTGACAAACTATGGCAGGAACATCAGAAAACAAACCATTTAGGCAGCAAAGTCTGAAGCTGGAATGAACACAAATATTACAAGTTCCTTGAACATGAGGCGCTTTTTGTCTTTCCTGTTTGAGTCGGCAAAGCACCTAATGGGGTGTGAGAAACGCAACGGCAGGCAATTATTTTCCTCTGTTCTGCAATCTGGGTAAAAGAAACGTCACGTCTGGTTGCAAGTTTGGGGCTGTAAGGTCTGAAATCTGCACCCTCAGAGCCCAGACAGACAGGGATTGACAGGCACTGGCCATTCCTGGAGGACCCGTCACATCCAGAGCCCTTCTCCTCGCACAAGTGCCCCGGTTTTCTGCGCACACACGCAAGGCAGGTCCCAGGCCTCAACCAGACAACAAGGGAGCACAGATGGAATCTGCAAGGACTGAGTTTTTCCTCTTTCTGGCTGCAAGATCGAGTAGGAAAAGTCTTAGGAAACATTTCAGGAATCGGGTTCTTTGAATCACATATCAGGATCTTCGGTTTCGGGACAAGGAAACCAAAATTCCCAGTCTACAAGAAAATCAGCCTACGACAATATTGCTGAGTTTTACAAGAACAACATAATAAAAGACAAGATTGACTTATGTGAGAGTGCCAATAGCTAAAATAGATAATGTTCACTTGTTGAGTTTGGTTTTATTTTGAGATAAATTGTCAGATTTCATTTCTCATCAATCCAGAATTATGGTCCAGTCCTCTAAGGCAGACACAGAGACACAGAAAGAAAAAAAAAAATCCTCCATTATCAATAAGGATTAGAAAAAAAATTACTTTTTTCTCATTTCTGTAAAGTCCTTTAACCCATTCTAGTTAGATAAGGAAGTCTAAAATATTAATTATAATGAAATATAATTCCAGTGGTTCGAAGTTAGTAAAGCTAAATTTATATGCTAGGATTTTCAGCTAAGAAATATCAGATTAGTTTAACTTTCCTGTCTCCTTGGGATCTGTTTTCATGCTACCCAGGACAACCTTATCTCTCCAGCCATATTCAGTGTAAGTTATTTTAACTTACCTCATCCTAACCAGGTAATTATCTTACAGATCCTTGTTTCTGAGAAATAATAAAATAAAAGATTTGCTTCCCACTAACCCACCCACTCAGAAGCAGTGTCTTGTCATGTTTTGCTCGATAAAGCACATGTGGTCCTTTCAAACAGTCTGATTTGACATCTCGAAGAGATTAAAAGTCATATCAAAAAGCTATCTGTTGAGTGACAACATAAGTACTTATTTAATAAGTATATTAAATACATATGCATGGGGATATACTGTACATGCAAGGGTTTAAATATATACCCCAGTTAACTGCCATATGGATATGTTGTTGTGGAAAAAAATATTTATAAAATGTTTTTTCCAAATGTTTAATCTACAGCAGATGCGCCTTGCATTCATCTGTTTGGCTTGGCATTCACTACAGGGAGATCTTATTAATCATACAGACCTCCTGGAGGAGAGGAAACAGAGGCTATTATGGGATTCATCTGTTTATGACTAAACAGAAAAAAGGATCTTCATCAAATGAGAGATCCCTTTCTGGAATGTGGAAGGCCGGGAGGAAGCCACAAGCTGCCTCCCACCTCCCAGCAGTGCACCCTTTCTCCTCCTCTTTGTGTCGCAGGAACAAAGCAAGGCCGGGTGGATCCGGGCAAGGAATGGGGAGCAGAGGAGCAGGAACTCCCGGGATGCACCTGGAGAAAGGCAGATTCCATTGGCTCCCTTTCCATGCTAAGGTTGTGGAAGTTGTTTCCCCTGACCCGTTTGTTGTTCCATTATGTTTGGAAAGTTCTACAGAAGGGTTTATGGGAGGTGCTTTGAAGTCTAATCTTGCTCTCCACACCTGCTGTCCCCATCTCTGATCACTGCTGCACATGGGAAGTCAGTGCCAACATTTACAACAAAAATCTTATGATTTTATTGCTTCCCAGAACCTTCTTATTCTTCACTTTTGTGGGTTCTGTTGTGCCGAAGGGAGTAGCTGTAGCTGACCTTTTGGAGTGGGCAGAGAAGAAGCAGAGAAAGCCAACGAGGAAAAAGAATTAATGGAATTCTACTGAGAGGAGAAGGTCAAGTATCCCATGGGATGAATGGAAACCAAACAGGAGGCGGCACATCCTAGGCCTTCAAAGGGTCTGCTTGGAAACACAGGAAAGCATAACTGAAGTAAATGTAAAATGTGATTTCTGTTTTACCCAGCACCTCTGCTGCCCAGCTGCCCCTAATACCTGCAGGTGAGTGTGACTGCAAACTCTATTTGGGGCTGTAGCCAAATGACCAACTAGTCCCTGGATTTTCCCTCATTATCACCAGGTTATTATCCCTTTTTAAAGATATCTTTAGATCAGTCCAATAAAAGTCCTGACTTTCAGCTCAACTGCACATCCACCCCCCGTGCCCTGACTTACAGTGTCCGTCTTTTCTCTCCGATCCCCTCCCACGTTTTGCCCCAGATGTTCACACAGTGACTTCCACATAAACAAACTTTCCTGTCCTCAGTGTGAAATTTGGTCTCAACACTGGCAGTTTACCAGTCTACACTACAGCACATCTCCAAAAAGGATGATCCTAACTCCCTTTTAATACAAAGAGCAGGGAGTGTTTTAACAACAGCCCTCGGACAGTAACGAAGGATGTCAAGTAACATGCCAAGAGCAGGGAATCTGCCTTCCACAGACACTGACAGGGCAAATCTCTTGTAGCACTGCAATGTGCACATCTCTTAGACTTATATGAGAACAATTCTTTCCCAGAATCCTTTTGGATGTGAGTGAAAACTCTAATGAGGCTCTTAGAAGACGGACTCATCAACAGAAACTGTCATGACATGCCAGCTGTCATTCCTAAGATGCTCAACCTGTTCAAGATGGAAATTAGAGCTTCCACAGTAGCATTAGTTTTTCCAGAGATTTACCCTTGGCTCTGAAGTTGGAATATTTTGACAGGGAGCATAAGAAGAAAGAACCCCGGTAACCAAACACGGGTGCTCGGGCAGGTCACCCTCACGTGATCCCCCCTCAATCTCAGACTCACACAACACGTACACTAAAAAGCAGATATTAAATGTCTATATGTGTTTTACACAAAAAGAAATCAAACTGACAAGTTCTTTGAAATGCTGAAGGTTCTCACAAGTGCCAGCATCAAACAGGATTTAACCAAGGTTCCCATGGTACTTTCCTCTCCACATCTTTCTTGTGGATACCTTTCTCTCTACATCCATGAAACACCAGAACTGTCCCAACATGGGACTTGTTTTTTTGACAATTGTCCATTTTTAGTGGGAAAAAAATTGCTGAGGGAGTTTTAAAAGTGTTTTTTTTCAGTCACATTGCAGGGCACTGGGAAGAGAATTTAATTGCTGTTCTCCTGGCCTCTTGTAGTCCTTGGCTGTTCCACAATTTCAGTGACTGAGAGTTAAGCCTCATCTCCTGATTCCCAGCCCAGTGCCCTACTCCAGTTAACACTCTGCTTGGAAAGGTTTAGAGAAGAACTTCTGTCAATTTGGATCAAAGTTCACAGGCAAAACAGTTTGTGAGAAATAGCAGCGGAATCTTACCCCAACCATGATTGTTTTTTAAATCTGAGTGTCCCACATAACATCCTGTAATATCAAATGTGAAAGTCCTGTGTTGAAAAAATGTGAAAGTCAGGAGTGACTAAAGTCTTGCAAAACATTACACCGCAGAGAAATAAATTAAAAACCTTTCTTCAGTGCTGACAGTATCTGCTGAGATCCAGAAAGTCATAAGCACTCCTACAGACCCAAACAACCAAAGGCAAAGCATTTCCACACTGCTATGGATATCAGATTCCAGCTGAGGATTGTATCACTCACGAGGCTAAACTGGGAGGACCCATGGAAGGATCCACAAAATCAGCCATGTGAAGGGAATGGGCATTGTATCCCCAAAACCTTCACTCCTTCTGAAAGGATTTTCTGCTTGACACACTCTTGCCTAAATTCCAGGCCAAAACCAGCACAACTTGTCATCTGCATTTCTGAATTATTAAGGCTTGTTTTAAAATGCATCCTAAGTGGGCCAGATATCCCTTAAATACAACTCAGTGCTTTAAACTGAGCTCAATGAATTTGCACCAATTTATATTATCTGAGCATCTGTCCCACTGAAACCAGATTTCCTTACTCAGTTTTCCTGCTTTAAACCCTAATCTGCCTCTCTCTAAAAGCACATCTTATATAGCCAACATTAACTAGATCAAATCAGCTTAATTAGCTGTGTAATGTTAATTCAAGTTCATGCAGCCTCCTCTGTTTAAAGTGGATACAATATTTTACAGTATCTGAGAAATGGCTCAGCTTCACGAACTGAGGGAAGAAAAACTCTTTGAAAAGAATCAAGGGACAACTCTTGAATCCAGATTGCAGCTTCACCCAAAGAACATCTGCACACAAATCCTCCTCCAAGGCAAGTGCTGCACAACAAGCAATTCACCAACAAAAGAATTCCAGTAGTATTTGAAATCCTCTTCTGGCTCCTGCAGTGGAAATGTGTGTTCTCTGCACAGCAGAGAGCTCAGAGCCCCCCCAGCTGTGTTTGGCTGGGCAAGCTCTGAACCTGTGGCTGTGCCTGTTCTCTACAGTCCAACTTGTCACTTGTTGGTGTCTCTGCCTGTACCTGCCATCCCTGGTACCTTGCTGGCACACACAAATGCTGTTCCTGGGTGTCAGGAAGCCTGGATATGCTTGGAAGCACGGCACCCTTTCAGGTTCATTTCCTAAAACACATTAATGGCTTTTTTTCAGACATTTGATATACACATTTTACTAAAGATGGTTAAAACTACCCCCCATATTTAGACCACTTGTGTCTTTTCTAATTTGTTCACATTCACGTATTGTAACCCTATATATCATACACAGCATTTAATGCCACATTTTGAACTGCAGGAAGCAAATCAGCCTCAGCTCTGTTTTTCATGGTTCAGACATGTCTGAAATATAATGAGAGCAGGGATTTGTCTGCCCTGATTTAATTACTACAATCCAGATAACTCTGTCAATCAATTTTTCTCCTTGTGACTCCTGGCAGGGTGAAAAATGCCTTCATTATGAGGACTGATCATTAGTGGATGTGAAGTTGAGAAGATGATGAAGATGAGTTGTCGGCTCTGGCAGAGAATTGACCCATCAGTGTCATTAAGTGAACTCCGGCAAGCCCAGCAATTCCCAGGGGGCAAATCATTGGATTCCTCAGGAGCAAAGGTTTGTGTCTGTCTACACCAAAGCACTTTGAAAAGTACACACATGCAGTTTGCAGCAATCTGATGGATAACTAAACAATTACCCAGGCGATAACTGATTCGTCCTTCCCTTTCCAGAACAGAAACAACTTCCAAGGTACCGTATTTTCGATTCCATTTTATGTGACAGTTTAAATAACACTCAGTTACGTCCATTGCCCTTTCAACTCCACGTAACAAAAGTTCAGCTCAGAGCGGCATCAACCTCCCAAAGCCCAAATGCTCTTTATTTCCAACATAAATTGCTAATCTAAGTCCTTTTCCTTGTGAGTATTGAAGGACAAGACTGAGTCACTCCAAGCACTATGTTAGGGTGGGCTTTTTCATCACTGTTGTTTATCCAGCAGCAAAGGCACAGACTAGAACACCTCACTGTACAACAGCCTGAGTTACAAGCAATTCAATGACAAACGAGCATTATGTGCTCAATGTTTTTTTCTAAATTATGCTTTAATTGCAAATGGTAATTTCATATAATTGACTAATTAATCATTAGAAAAATAAAAATAAGATAGATGCAACAATTACAATGCCAAAAAATTGCTAACAGAGCTACTGACACAGAGAAAATTCTGCTGGAATCAAGGATATACTCAAAAGACCCACAGACAACCTTGGTGACCAAACCAAGAGCCAGGGTGGGTGTGAAGGTTACAGGCACAATGGTGCTTTTAGAATAAGAGGTGAATAAGGCTGGCTGAGGGTTTCAGACCCCCTGGACTTTAGTCCAGCCCCTGCAGCTGCAGCTTTGAGACTGCAGAGCTGGGCAGTTCCAGTCAGCAGAGCAGCTGCCCTGGCTGTGTCACACAAACTGAGCCCCTCCACAGCAGCAGCGTCTGATCCTGAGAACCACCCCAACCAAACACCCCTGCACTGTATTTCCTCTGGAGGACTGCAAATATTAACTGAGTTGATTTGATTGCAAGGACTTGGATCTCTAGCACAGGCTCCAAACTCTGGGCTGAAGGGAACCTAAACATAGAAGTGTGCAAGTAGGGTAAGTTGAAACATGGAAGCAACCTTTGGGTACAGAAGGGAACACAGCTTTGTGCATTCTTGTTATTAAAGTTGTTGAATGAGATCTTAAAACTGAGCAAGAAGAGAAGGTGTTACTTTGATGGGAAGGGTGCTGGCTGAGCTAATTGACTGAGCAGTGAGGCTGGAACAGCTTTTTAGTGCTGTGAGTCAGAAGAGCTCAGCATTAACTTCACTAAGTAGTTGGAACTTTTCCTACAGCTTACAAAATCTCTCAAGTATTTTTCCATCTTGATGCCTCAGATGTGCTCAAGCAGTGAGGAGGCTCTCAGGCACTGCTGTGACACCGACAGCGCTTCAGTTCTGGTTCTTTCCCAGCCCACAGCTCTGCCTGAGAACAGCCTGGGTGCTCTCCAGCACTGGCTCCTGGATGGGCACTGTTTAGGAGACAATCTCCTTTCACTCCAGTGGTTCCCAGCTGCAAACCTAGACCTGTCCTGTAACTCCCACAAAATGCCATCCAGGACATGCTGACCAGACCAACTATTGACAGTGTTTACTGAAATAATAGTGAGGGAGCCCAGTCAGGCACCCAGGGCCTTACCATCAAATCACAGCAGAAGAAACAAGTGCTTTCCCAAATCCTGGCAAAGCATAAGAAAAATGAAGGAAGGGAGAGAAAAAGCAGGGCCATGGAAAAGTGGCAGTTAAATCTTCATTTTGTCATCTCATGCAAATGTTCAGCACGATGGGAACTGGGCTTTCCCACAGCAGCACTGCACAAACAGAGCTCTGAGCTTTGCTGGGGCAAACGCTTCCAACGGGGAATTCTCCTTTCCTCCTGACCTCTCCTTCCATATAACAGGGCAGGGTGGAAAATTACTTTAAAAAGTCAAAGTTTGTTTTTCTTCCAGCCTCCCTCAACTAATGTGGGTTCTTAACCCATTTTCTTCACACTTTCCAAAGCCAGTGACATTTTGGCTGAAGGTGGCATGAAAGGTTTGGTCCCAAAATATTTTTTTTCCCAAAAAGCTAAAAAAGCATGGAAATGTTCCTTCCCTAAGTGAACCTGCTATTTGTCCTCATGACCTGTGTCACTTCCAGCTCTCCACTCTGCACCTTTCTGTGTGTAAAATATTAGAGAGAAATAACCTGACAGTGAAATGAAAAACAGTTGTTCCGAAGGGAACTGATCCTGAGACCTGAGCATGGAGCTGTGACTCTTAAGCCCAGACTCCATAAGTTGTTCCAATGGAAAACACCAAGACCATCTAGAGAGGGAAGGTGCCTCATGATTAAGGGCAGCATTTAGTACCAGCATCCCAAGGGATTTATGCAACGCGTAATTTGGGAGAATGTTGACAAAATCAGGAAAGGAGGGGTGGGCAGTAACAGCATGGTAGAGGTGTTCTATTTTATGGAATATGTGAAAGAAAGAAAGAAAAGCTGTCCAAACTGACCATCCCTTTGATTCAGTCAAGACAACAGCTGCCTTCCCAATGTCTGCCTGCTTAAGTAGCTTGTACATCCAAATCAGTGGCTGCAATTTGAGATGGCAAAGCTGTTCCTAAATCACTCATGGACTGGAAAAATTAGAACCAAGAGGTTCTTAAAGCAAACCAGTAATCGTGAAAACTACATATAATTCAATACATTTACATTAAACAAGTCAACCAAGACACAGCCATTGCACCCAGAGCACACGATGGTACTTCAGGAAGCTCTTGAGGTGCTGGGTCAGATTTATCCATGGTGTCATTCCACCACTTTCAGTGGAGTTCCAGCAGTGATGAACGGCCCATTTCCACAGGCACAAAGCCAGTAAGTAGTTCTGCAGTGGGATTCTGATAAATGCTGCCATCTGCAAAATGTTATATCCAATGCAGGGCAGAAACAGATGGAAAAGCTTTTCAATCCAGAGTACCAACTGAAAATAAACATCCTTAAATGTATCTGTTCCTTCAACAGGTATTAAAAACCAGGCAAAAATAAATGAATGAAATGAGGGAGGCTTATAAATTCTTTTTGTTCACAGTGACCAAAGGAAAACCGCTTGAGCTCACATAAATTGTCCTCATGCAGGGATCAAAAGCTTCTTTTTTCCAGGACAAAATGAGCATGTCAGTCATCATGGTTCCTGAATATAAAGACCACGTGTGTGCCAATTCTGTTCTGATGAGAACCCCCATATCCCACCCGGTCATCTTCACCTCAGCTCCCTCCAAAGACCCAAATTGTTGCAATCCTCTTTATTAGCAGAATTTCCTTCCTGAGTCCATCACTGAGATCTCAGAGATGGCTCAGGTTGGCCACTAATCACTAAAAGGCCTCTTTTTTTCCATCAGGATGCCCTAAATATGCTGCTTCTATAAACCAGGAGTCCACATTTTGACAGCAGAGTTTCTACTGGTCACTGTAGATGCTCCTAAACATGGGAAATGACATAAGATACAACAGGTTCTTGGAACAAGAGCAGGGAGGAAACACACTGCAAAGTGAGAAATGGTTCTGCTTTTGTCCTTTCTGTCTAAGAGAAGAGGTTTGTGTCCATAGAGGGGAGTTTGCTTCAAGCCCAGGAGAGCAAGCAAGCAAAGATCCCACTGGCCCTGGTTTCCAAAACAAACTTTGGGTTTGGTTGCCCTTCGTTATAAGACACCATTTTGCCTGTAAAGTCAGGATCATTTTGTTTAGGAGCTGCACGTCTCAGAATGCAAAATAAATGGCTCCAGTCACAATGCTGAAAGGATTGACTTGGAAAATTGCAAATTGAATGAGGAGAATTACTTTGGCTAGACACACACGTCATTAGGAGTTATTGGCACAGGGGTTCCAACAGCACTGGATGCCGGAATGAGAGAATTTCAAG
Organism: Lepidothrix coronata; assembly: GCF_001604755.1. NCBI lineage: Eukaryota > Metazoa > Chordata > Aves > Passeriformes > Pipridae > Lepidothrix > Lepidothrix coronata. The sequence continues at coordinate 2,721,503 of NW_016690229.1, forward strand.
CTTAGAGGAGACAGATTTAAAAGGCTTTAAGATAGACTAAATAGGCTGCAGATTGCTTTATCTGGCAAATCAGTGTGCCATGGAAACATGCAACACACACTGAAACATATGTAACCAAACCTAATTTTATGGAGACATTTAGGAAGGTAGTTTGGACATGCCTTCAAAGAGGGGAAACTGAGCTGAAGAACAGATGTGGTTTTTACCTAGCAAATTGTATCCCCAGGATCCAGGAGATAATGAACTGATGGCTGGCATTTGAGTCAGCAAGTCTTAAACTCTCCCAAAAGAAAACAGGATGTTTTTCTCCTCAGTCCCCACCAGCAGCTTTCTCCCTGTGCCATTTGCACAAAGAAATCTCGGGGACAAATCTTCATCCAGGGTAAAACTGGGGTCTCTCCAGAGCACTGATCTGTGCTGATCTGAGCCAGCTGAGGGTCTGGCTCCTGGACTTCTGGAATAACCTTGAGGCTGTTGTTATTACAGCTGTATTTTGAGGCTATCTTTGTGCTGTTGTTGTGCAGGCAGGGCAGTGGGACAACACAGAGAAATGGGGTGTAATGGAACTGCACTGAGATAATCTGGAAACTAATTCCAAGTTATGACCCAGAGGCATCCAGACTGATCCCTGAGTCAATGGACTGACGCCTCCAAAGCAGGAAAGAGAGCAGTGGCAGCCTCAGGGAGTATCTCTAGAGGTTTGCACCTAAATTGTCTCCCCTTGTGATCAGTGACTTCACCTTCTCTGCTAATTCTGGCAAAAATAGGAGCAACTTCACAGAAACCAGTGGCAATATCTGCACTTACATGGAATCTGAATCCAAGGGGCCAGGACAGAAAAGCAAAATGAGGTGTGAGAGCAAAGGGCAACCTGCAGGTTTGGGTCAGGAGCATTCTTGGAACTTTCTTTGGTTTCACCACAGACTCACATCCCAACAAGTCCCTTGATGCAGAACATTAGATTCTCTTTTTGAAGGTAAATGTCACCAATAACAGCCTGCAACTTTTTAAGCCCTCTGAACTCCTCTTCCTAAAATACTCAGAGCCACCCTCATTGTTGTTTCCCACTTTCCTCCCCAGCATCTAACAAACATCTCCATCTCTGTCTTTCTCTGCAGGGCTGAACTTCTGCTGTACTGTCCCACATCAGAGATACTCCTTAGTGCCAGCAGGACTGATGGAAAAAACTGTCCTCTTGGAGGAAACTAACTGGGCCAAATTTTGCTTTCTATTACACCACCATTACTCAACCTTTTCCATTCTGAAACTGTTCCCTTCATCCTGGCATTTAATATGCTCCTTCCTTTCAAAAAACCTTAGTGGAAGGTGAGAATGGTCCCTTGGACACGTGCTCATGAAGACCCATGGCAGCCAAGCATCTGCTGAGGCCGAGAACTGTTGTGTATCTGCAATGCAAATGCAGAATAACACATTTATTCTGCTGTAACTGAAAAACGGAAGCTGGTTCTGCAGATTCCTCCCACTCCTCCTGGTGCTTGTTTCCATCCATAACATTTTTTTCCAGTAAGCACCTGCCTGGCTCCTATTTAATACATCCACAGCTGCAGTTTCCATAGCTGCCTTTGACAGCACAGCCCAAAATGAATCATTCTCTCTGTGAGGAAATTTCACCAAAATGCTTCTTTTTTCTCGTCTCTTCCTTAATCATCTCTGGATTCCCATTATTTCTAGAAGGTATATCATTAAATTCCCATTAGAAGATCACCCATCCCTCTCACACCACCCACTCAGAGCCCAAGGGATTGCCACAGCACTAAGTTGTCTGGTCCTTTTTTTAATAGTCAAGCTCTTAGAACTCTCCATATTGCCATGTTTTGTGAGCCATCACACAGTTCTGCTAAAGTTCCTTTATGGATAAAACACATTCTGTCAAAAATGCTCTGGATGATGCTGTGGTTTAACCCCAGCCAGCAAAAGCACCACTCAGACACTCACACAAGCATGAGCTGAGTTTCGTCAAGAACCTTCAACTAGTGTAGAATATTAATCCTGACAAGTATCTTAAAACATTCTCCCAACAAACCTCCATCTTTTCAACAGGAAAAAGCAGTGCATGGCGAGGTTTCTTCTGTTGAAATTTATTTTTGCTGTGCCTAAGCACCAGCTCATCCTCAGCACTGGAATCTCTTCCCTGCGTTTTTGAGAAACCCAACAGTAAACACTGATCAGACACTCGGGAATTCCCCCCTGTTCCCTTCACTCTTGTGTTGCGCTTTTCCATTCTCAGCAGGTCAGTGACCTGCTCCACCACTTGGACACACACAAGGGATCCACCCAAGGGATCTGTGGGAATGCTCCTGGAGCCACTCACAGTCATGGATCAGCAGTCCTGGCTTACTGGGGAGGTCCCAGTTGATTGAAAGGGATCAAGTGACCATCCCTGGAGGTGTTTAAAAGATGTGTAGATGTGGCACATAGAAAATTGGTTTAGTGGTGAACTTGGCAGCGTCAGGTTTATGGTTGGACTCGATATTAAAGGTCTTTTCCAACCTAACCAATTCCATTCTACTCTATAAAAAAACAACACAAGCTCTCTGGTGGGAGCAGAACTCTCAGAACGTGGTTTCACTTAGTTCTCTTCACATCAGTGAACAGTCTGTGTTACTCTGTGCAAGGGGCTGTGCAGGAGCCCAGAGGGAGAGATTTGGAGAAGAAACTGGGCAGAAAGGAAGCAGCTCCAAAGGAAGTGTTTAGAATGGGGTTTTCCCCCAATGAGCTGCACCCATTTCTCACACGTGCCACACATTTCCTTAGGAATGTCTGAAATTCCAGTGACATGAAGTGTTGACCAGAGAAACATGTCTGCTCAGGACTGAAATCAGTGCCATATTAATGGCAACATCCTCTGATTTATCTCAGTGACCAACCCTGGAAGTTGGGGAAGGGAGGAGTTTGTACAGGCAAAGAATTTGTCCAGTGATTAAAAATCCAGTCAGTAACTACAGCAAACATCCCCAATGACCTGCCTGCCAAAGATTTAATCTCTGTCTACAGCAAAGGAAGAACAGGACTGGGATAAATTTTGCTGTATCCACCAGATGTTTTATCATTTATAGGAAGATGTATAGAGCTAACAGAAATTAATTTTGGCAAGAGTGTAACTAATTAAACAGAAAGCATTTTCTATGTACTGCAGATGAAGTTGATGGGAAAACATTCACCCAATAAACTGAGGGGAAAAAACACAGTATGCAAACGTTAAATTTCTCTGTTCTTTATGCAAGCAATGCTTTTATAAAGACAATGAAAGTTTAACCTCAAGGTTAAAATATTGAATCTGATTTTAACAGGAATAAATCATTCCCATAGATTTGTATCCAGGTGGGATATTTTTTCCCAGCCTCAAAAACTTCCTTAAGGAGATTTGACAAGGACAGCAATTCCTCTTATGGAGCAGTTCTGCTTCCTGCACTGCATCTTGCAACCTTCTGGAGCAGTTGAACCAGAGGAGATGAACAGACCCCCCTCCAGAAGAGTTTGTTCCTGGTTTCCCTTATGGAAGGCCTGGTGCCAATGGCAGTGACTGAAAGGTCCTGGCTCCTCACAGAGCTTCCAATAACACAATTCTTCAGAGGTAAAAAAAAAGGCTTGTTGAACCACGTGACACTTTCTTTTTAAAAAAATCTTGTTTTCCCCCAAAACAATAAGACTTCATTAAAAGACATATGGCAGAAAAATCACAAGTGCTTCAGTTTGAGGGCTGAAAAATATCAATATTAACTACAGGAAGAAGTGTTGCAATGTCAATCTGAGTTTGTATGTAAGTACAGATAAAAATGAAATACTCTAGTAAAAATATTTCACATACTTGAAAGGATTACCATGTGAATTTATAGAACTTTTCTTTCCAAATCATTTTCTTAGGTATTTTCTTCCCCAGCTGAAATAACAGCCATGAGCTATTCTCACTACTCCTTTCCTGGAGCCTTCCCATAATCAAAGCAAAGCAGCAGAAGGAACAATATGGGAAGAACAAGGCCGTGGTCATCAGGATACTTTGAGTTTTCCTCTTGCTGAGATGAACAGACCTCGACTTGTGGAGAGGAGTCCTGGCCTGGCTGTGCTCTGTCTCCACTTTCTACTACAGGAACAGCAAAACTGGGAGGGGAGAGGTGTGGAAGTGAAGCCCAAGGTTGGGATCTCTGTAACATCGCACAGTCTGTTCCCCTGCACTCGGACACTGCTCCAAACCTCCCTCCCACCAGGCCTGGAGCACAACACAACCCCCAGGACAGGCTGCCCCCCGTGGTGCTCTGCCTTTTCAAAGCAAACATTGTTCAGAACATGCATGTTTTACAAAGGGTGTGCTCCCTTCAGGGAAATGTTTTGGCACGTGGATTTGGGCCAGCAGCAACAGAGCTGATTCTCCCGAGGCTCCTGCCTTGGGAACTGTCCCACACATGGCAAGTACTCTGTCAACCTGCTCTTGTGAAGATCCCTGCCCTCACCGCCCTGGAACCAAGGTCCTGTTCACTGCCATGGTTACACCAGCCCAGAAATGGAGCAGCTCAAGCTGGAAGGGCCCACAAAGATCATCGTGTCCAACTCCTGCTCCTCACAGAACCCCCTACAACTAAACCACAGGACTAAGGGTGTCAACCAGATGTTCCATGAACTCTGGCAGGGCTGAGGCTGTGACCACTTCCCTGGGGAGCCTGTTCCAGTGAAAAACCACGTGCTCAGTGCAGAGCCTTTTCCTAATGTCCAATCTGAACTTCCCCTCAGGCAGCTTCAATCCGTTTCCATGTGCCTGTGGACGACTCCAGCATCAAGCCCTGCCCTAGACTGGCCCAAAGTGTGAGGGAAAGGGTTGTGTTCCATGACTGAACAGTCCATGATCAAAGAAAAGTGTGAAACAGCAGGTACAAATTGCAAGTCCGTTGGAAACAGACTGGAGCTACAGGAAGTTTGTTGGAAAACAGCATTTTGCCCTTTGGTTTCTTTGGGCCTGGTATAAGATTTGCACTCCCAGAACAGCAGTGACTCAAAGAATCCCACACCTGCACAGTGAAAATGAACTTTGCTTGTTATCAACTTCTGTGGGCTTGTGGATTTTTATTCCCATTTTCCTTGGGATCCACTGGTGAACACGAGGCACAGTGGAGGGCAGAAGGAAAAGCAAATGCAAATAAAGGAAGAGCTTTGTATACATCCCCAAAAGAGCAGACAGAAAAGGTCACATAACACGTATTACAAACAAATAGCTGGAAAAATAAACAGGATGCCTTGAAAATGAACCAGATGAGTCAAAAGGGACAGGAGGAATCTGAAAAGAAAAAAAGTAATGTAGGATAGCATGGCTAAAGCAAGATTGTTCATACAGAAAACTCAGCTCCAGCAAAAAGCAGTAACACGCCTCTACAGAGGAAAAAATACTTGCCCAGAAATAATAGAGAGAAAACAAATATGGCCACAAATTCACTCAGAGGTCCAAGGTTCCTTCGGAGGAGAGGTGGCAAAACATTCTAAAAACCAAAGATGCTGTAGAGTTTTCACAAATCCCGATCCAGCACTGGGGGATTTCTGTTTCTCACCGTTTCTGTTCGTCTCCTACATGTCCCAAGCCATCTGCATTGCCATATTTGTTTGACAAGGTGTGTATATACAGCAACTTCCCCGGGTCACTGAATACAAGGCAGAGCTGGTTTCCCATGAAAACTTTTACAGAAAGCAGAAGATTTTGAAGAAACACGTCAGTTTGAACAAAAAATATTACTTTGTGTACAATATGGAGACAAGTGGAGAAGCTGCAATTCCAAAGCTGAAATAACACCACATGGGACTAAATCTCCCATTGCCCCATCCTTGATAAAACACACAGCTCTGGGGTCTGTATCTGCCGACCTGTCTCAGAGAGTTTTAAAAGGCCTTGCTGTCATTTCCTATCGGAAAATAAATACACTTCAAACCCTCAAAACCCTTTGCTAAACAGAGTGGTTGTTTTCCCAGTCCAAGAGCAATACTCTCCTCTCTGGTAGGTTCTGTCCTGCATTGGAACCCCATGGCTTGTTCTCTGGATGTTGATTTTAAACCAGCTTTCATGGGCAGCTGTGGTAAATAAACCCCTCAGCTGGTTTTCCATCCCACAGGGGGTGGGGAGGGCCAGGTCAGATCCCACACTCAGTGATCCTGTTCCAGCAGGGAAAGACGGTCAGAGCTGCATGTGAACTCCTCAGATCTCAGTTTAACACACGCTGCCACATCAGGGCCTGAAAACTTCCATATGCCTGAAGTGGATTCTTCCCCCAAATTCATGACACTCCTCAGCCAGGGCAGCTGATGGGGGGGGGGTGAAGGGGCACTGAGGGGACAGGAGCAGGACAGTCCCACCCCACTGCAAACCAGAAAGGAGTGTGGGTGTTGTAGTAAAGAGAAGAAAATCTTCAGATCTGGAGCTTAAAAGTTAAACCTGTCAGACCATAACCATGATGTGGCTGTGCTGGTAACGGCGCTGAAGTGCATTTTAATGTTAACATCTGTTTTGTTTGTGTATCTTTAACGTGGAATATAGTTCAACTAGGGTTTTATGGCAAAATTGTTGCTTCCTGATAGTTTCATTTAGTTTATTTGCAGGCTGCAAAACAGTAAAATCTTTGAAGGAAAAGATATAGAGGATAAATAAATAATCGGGATTATGAGAAATCTCCAGGCCTTTAAAAATGCATTTTTTAAAATTAAAAAGGCAAAAGGTCAAAATGCAATATACCTAAGTAAAACCAGAAGGTTAATGCTGGATGAAAGGCAGTAATTTTGCTCCATGCTGTACAAACACAGACTAACACAGAGCATGGAACATCCCTGACATAAAGTTACTGAGCTCACCCCAAAAAACAGGTTCAACTTTATTAACTCCAACATCTCAGGCAAACAAAAGGATGCTTCATTTAGGAGCTAATCCAGAGTCCTTCCACTCACACTTCTATTTTGCAGGATTAGAATCCTGTAGGAAAATCACTATTATTTTACATTAACTGACCTAAACCAGATATTGCCCATATTTGATACATAGGGGTAGGGTGGCACCTGACAGAAATAGAAACATGGATCAAAGCTGAAAATCTAATCAGAATTATATGTTGCCTTCTGGGAGAAGGGGATTTAAGAGGACACAACGACCAGGGAAATGGGACAACTGCAATACTCTTTTCCTTTCCTATAAACTTTCACTGAGCAAATTACAAGAAAAAAGCCGTAGTACACCATGAACCAATGGCCTGAATCATCCCCCAAAATAATCTGTGAAGTGCCCCTGTCCAGAGCAGTCAACCTGAAAGGAGAAAATCTCCAGAGACTTCAAACAGTTCTCAAATAAGTTGCTTGAATTAGCTGAGGCATCACTGATAAAGTGTCTGTTCTCATGCTACACAAACATCACCATTTCAAAACTCAGAGGAGAACTGGAGATGGGAGCTCTGCAACTGCCTTTCCAATCTGCTTTGCTTGTGGTCTTGGGGACTAACCCACATAAATATGAATATAATTAGATATTTAGGAATAGCAAAGAGAGTTCATTTGTTACAGAAATCTACAAAGAACACGAAAGGTTTTTATAATCCAGTTTTGGATTTTAAATTGGATTCTTCATTGTCTGAAGTCTGTTAGTCATTATTCCCTGGGTGCAGGGCTTGAACTGACGTCTGCAAGGGTTTGTGTATGTATATGCCTCTAAGAAAACATTCTGAACAGTGAGATTCCCCAGGGAGTGCTGACACAAATAAAGGACACAACATATTTTATCTATTAAAAACACTTCAGGCTTTCAAGTAATGCCAAACCCCACAATTAAATCAATATTAGACCCATAGGAAGAGATGCCTCGGAAAAGAAGTTCTTCGCAGTAACGCACAGGTGGGTATTTGCATCGTGGGAACAAGCCAAATGGAAATCATTTTAACTCTGCACACGCAGAATGATTCCTGGGAGTGAATGATCCAGAGCTATCTTATTCCAGAATTAGGAGCACAGTTTCAGAAACTCTCAGGTGAAAGCAGCTCTTTTCCCAAATTACAGTGCTTATAATAGAGCCAACTGCAGTGAAATCATGTTCTGATCGTGCCTGTTCTAGGTGTTATTCAGAAGAAGTTACACAAGCAGCTCCTCAGAAATCAGGAATGTAGCAACAGTTCCTTGAGAAATTCTCTTTTTTTTCCCCATAAATGGTTCCTTCCTGATCACTTTTCCCCCCACTTTTGTCTAATCTCCACATTTCACGCTTCAGCTTCCCACTTCGACCTGAGTTTTAATCAGTTTTGGAAAATGTTCTTCTTCATTCTGGCCCTAAAGGTGTCATAAGACCCTCGGCTATTTTTCCAGCCAACTGTATCCTGCCCTGGTCAGGCTCCTGCCAGGTTTGTTAGGTACAAGTTGACACATGTCCCATCCCTTTTGATTTGGTTACTTGAACACCACAGTCAAATATGCTCAAATGTTTCCACTCTGAAAGCTTTGGCCATACTGGTCACTTCTGAAGCATGCACACCTCCCTAACCTGGCAGTTTAGTCTCTGTTCCACATACATTTAGTAACATTTCCTCACGTTTACTTAATAAAAAGTATTTATAATGGAAATAGAGATTCACAAGAATCAGACTCTGGAAACAGTTCTTGATACAAATTAATGATCCTCCTCTGCTCCCAGAATTTTCATCCTCCGCTTCCACTATTTTCTTTCTTTTTTTTCTCTTTTGGGGGCTTGGACAAATGTGCCCATAAACTATGTTGAGACATGTCACAATTGAAACTTGTCTCACTGTTCCATGTGATTATTCACCTTCAGTTTGGAAATTTCACTGCAGGTTACTCCTTTGTCTTGGGTTTATTTCTTGCTGATCCCAATGGAGTGGATCATCCCGAGTGCCATCCCATGGCATGTGCAGGACAAGCAGGTGACCAGGCCCAGCCTGTGTGGGTTTAGAAAAGGCAGATCCTGCTGACTAAAGGTCTTTTCCAACCTAAATGATCCTTTGAGTCCATGAGAAGAGACTATAATGAGAAGACTGGGTGTGCAGTGCTGTAGGAAAAGCATCTGAGTGCCCTGAGCCTGTGGTGTAAGACACCTCTGGGACAGCATTTGGAATATTAGTGGAAAAATTATACAGTGTCAGTGATTTCTGAGAGAGGGAAAAAGAAGAAAGGACCTGGTCATTGTTATTTGAAATACAGCACTTTCCCCACTGGTCAACACTCTCTGAACTGCCCTGCTCAGCCTGTGCTGTGGCAGATGTTGGTCTCCAGCTCTCTGCAGCCAGGCTTGGCACTGCTAAAAGGCAATTGTGCTCACTCTTGTGCTCAAAGAACAACAGATGTCACCAGTAATCTCCTATTTCTGCGTCAGCTTCAGAAAGCAGGTGGATTTATTTTTTCCTACCCTTGCAATGATACATGTAAGTGTGCAGGGACTGGAAAAAAACATCCTGCAAATCTCAGCAATTAGACAAACCCTGCTCCTGAATTCCTTGTGCACAAAGACATTACAGAAGGAGCTGCTGAACAAATTGCAGCCTCTAAGCAGGACAGGGCCTAGATGGGGATTGGCTTTGTTCTAAGAACAACCTGCATCATTATTCCTGTGCATCCCTTACCTGCAACTTGTTCTTCCACTCATCTGACACAGAAAATCCCAATATGCTGAAAGACTTCTGCAGTGCCAACACACCACACTTGGGATCCACATCCTCCCACCTGCCCAGCTATATTTTTGGGTTATCCATTTGCTCCCACTCATGGAAAAAAAACCACCCAGTTGTTTTTTTGTCTTGCTGTGGAAGGGAAAAGAGTCCCAGGTATCACTTGCTGACTATAAAGGCACAGCCAGCAGAGCCCACACGTGAATACAAGTCTCACTATGGACCTTGATCCTTCCCTTTCCATGGAACAGAAAAAACACACAGAAATCAAACCAGTCTTGTTTTGACCTCCACAATGGTATTTCATGTTTGTGTTTGCTCCTTAAACTGTTTTTAATCAGTATTTAGTTTGGAAATGTTTGCACAGGAGACATCTGGAAGAAAAAGAAGGCCCAGTCGGGGGGACTGCAAATGTCACGGCAGTTGTCTATGGAGTGGTCTATCCTATAAAGTTGTGAAATGGTAGTTTATATTCCATTAAAAAGAGGTGGAGATAATTAAAAGCAAAGCAACAGAAGAACAAACAGTGGAGACAGCTGTTTTCCAGATTTCCTTGGCAAATTAATGAAATATTTAAAGCCCTATAGTCTCCTTCACATCACTGGATATTTGCAAATATTTCACAAAGGCCAAGTTTCCTGGCATGATGGGAAAAACAGGGTCTGTAAATATGAAAGTGCTATTGGAGGAGGTGAACTATCAAGAGCCAACTCATGGGCAGCCCCAAGGAGACTCAGAGAAGGCGAAACACCAACCAGACACAAACAAACAAATAATACAAAAAATAAATAAAAAAAGAAACCTCATCTTTAACTACATGTACTTTTCATCTTGTCCCAACATGCCTTACGGACCAAACTCCAAAATTAAATGGATATTATGGGCACACAAATATTTTACCAACTTAAAAATAAATGTGAAAGCAAACCTTTCATTTCTATATCCTTCAAATGTAAAATGGCTTCTTGTTTCTGTGCATCTGATTAGGGGTTTGACTCCATGGGTTTCATTAATTAAATCAACTTTAAATATACATGTACAAATAATAAGGTTCTTGTCATTGGTTTGGCATCTTCAAGGAGAGACAAACAAGATTGCCCTGGAAAATTCACCTTCTCCCTTGCTTTAATTTAAAGCATTCCTTTGTATGGCAAATGGAGATTACAGAGGAAGAGAGGTTTAGGGGCTGCAGGTAGAAGTCCAAATTGCCAGATTTAGCTGAACAAGTTTATTTTCCCATTCCTGCCCCTGTTCTGTATTTTCAGCTGGGTATGCTGGAAAATCTGGTGTTCAGATTCCACTGACATCCCGATCTCATTTTGACTAAGTTGTGATCTTTATAATTCCCTCCTGTCTTTCCTGCAAACATTTCTGAATTGTAATAAAAATAGTAGACAGATTAAAGGACTAAAGAACTGCAAAGGATTTATGCACAGAAGAGAGAAAAGTTCAGAGCGAAAGAGATGTCACCATATTCTAAAACATCTCAGAAAAAAATGCCTATTAAAAGCAATTTAGCTCCCTGTCTCTCTAGCACCTTCCCATTGATTTTAATGGAGAAGCAAAGTGTGCCCTGAAAGTTTTGGGAATCACTCCCAGTCTCGGAACACAATACACAGCACAAAGCAGCACAGTTTGAAATTAAGGTGCCAAATCAGGAAAATGCTCTTAATTAGAAAAGAGAAGGAGGGCAGCAAAATTCCCTGAGGGCCAAGGCACCACCACTGCACAAACCAGAGCTGGGACACAAACAGAAATGATGGCAATAATCCACAGGTACAGGGTTCCAGCCCACCACTGCCTTCCTCTCTTGGATATCAAATGCTAACATACAGGTACCTCCATATCCCACAGCAAACCACCCATCCAAAATTGCTCTGGGTTTGTTGCGTTAGAATGACAGAGATCTTTGGAAACCAAGTGGAATCCTATGGATGGGTAAGGAAAAGGAGCAGCAAAGGCAAACTGGTGCCTCAAAAGAATGCCAGTGACCCGTGGTGTGGGACAGACGAGGAGATGATGAAAGGCAGGATGAACTATTAAGCTGATACACAACATATGACAACCATCCCGGCTCTGTGCTGGGGCTAATCCAAAACAGCAACGAAAAGAGAGGACACAGGAGACAGACAGGAATGGGAGCAGTGCAGGAAAACCCACGGAGCACATGGAGCCCATGGAGCCTGGTCTGTGTGGGGATGAGCACTCGCTGTTCCAAATGCAGAAAAATAGGAAATGGGATACAGAAACTAGAGATGTAGTTGGGTCTTGTTTGGGGGTCTTGTTTATTTGTTTTGCATTTGAGAACAAATTGGGTGGCAAAAAGAGATTATGTGACTGTGGTTTGGACCTCAGTCCAAATGCAAATCGGCCCCAAAATGGGTGTAAACAAAACCTGCACGTTCACAAAACAGATTCTAAGATGTTTCTTTGCCAACAGCAGGAGGAGATTATTTTAACTGAACTTCTTTTTCTCTTCCTTAACATCTTGGAGCACCTTTTCCATCCAACATCACCAAAAAATAGGGAACCCTGGATCACCAGATGGGAGTCCTAGAACCACTCTGGGAACCTTGCAGCGGGTGTTTGCCCTTTTACATTGGCAGGGATTGCTACCAAACAGTCCTGCAAGATTTGCCAGGTCGAGTTCACTCACCATTCTGTCACATGAAACTCCAGGTATTTTTCCTGCCTGGAAGTGCCAGCAATGTCCCTGGAAATTCTTGACAAAGACCAGGCTCTGGTCTACAGTTTAGAGGTACTAGAGCAGAGGAATTAATCCTCTGATTGTCAGTGGCAGAGAAATTTTGCCTCATTCATCTTTAGACTTCTCTTCCACTTGGAAGTGATCTGGAAAAGTGCAGTGGGTAGAGCCAAGGGAGTGCCTGTGTTTACATTTGTAGCTGTTCTTGGGCACACACGCCAATAAATTACTCTAATTTAAAGAGCAGCCTTCTGACAGCTTTAAAATTCTGATTTAGCTCCACAAAGGAAACACAGGAACATGATGCTTCCCATGGTAAATCAGCCAAAACTCCATCTCTTTTTGCATGAAGATCCTGCCTTACACAGCTATGCACAGATCCTTATATGGCTTGAGAACGAGGAGGAATTTCAGGCTCTATTTTTAGCTGTGCCATAGTTATACCTTTTTTTTCCCCCCCTTTAAATTTTGCAGTCGTGTCACCAGAGCTCAGCTCCTTGCAGTGACGACCTCTCCTCAAGGATCTCAAACGCTTCTCAAACATGATCTGACTAAACCTTCCAAGGAAGTATTATTCTGAAGAGAAGAGAAATATCAGACAAGGTCTACAGGAGAGTACAGGGAGGGCATGGAGATTTTAGGGAAAGAAAGGAAGGTCATGGAGAATCAGTGCCCGTGGACACACCCAGGCCTTAGGTTTGTTTGGAGCCAGGTTGCATTTGTTTTAAACCCTGCATTAGTACAGACTGAGAGCCAGGATTTTTATGTTCCCAAAGGACATGAAGTTCATTTGCTAATGCAAATAATTTTATAACTCTTCCTCATAATATTACGAATTTACACTAAATACACAGATGCAGACAAAATCACCCAAGGAAAGGTGAATAAACAGCAGAATATGCAGAGGAAAGAGGTTTTTCCTTACTGCCCTGTTGTCTTCTTTCAACTCTCTTCAGTAGTTTCAAAAATAGCCCCACACAGGCCACAAGCTACTACAGCACCTCATAATGCCACCTTAGAAACCAACCTCAGAAACAGATTTCCAGAACAAAATCTACCTTGCAAATAATTTCGTGTTTTGGCATTAGGAGGAGGAAAAGCTCTGTTAGATATTAAACCTCCAGGCATGGAGTCATTCAAGAGGAAACACTGAGAGAACCCTGGATCCCCCCTCACCCCAGATGCTCAGTTCTTACTGGTGAAGAGTCTCACTTGGATCCTTTCTCACTCCAATGAAAACCAGACGCTCATGAATTCACTGTGACACCCAAGATGTCTCTATACTAATCAGTGAGAAATACTTCCAAATACACATTTGGTATAAATTTAATAATATCAATATTGTTAGATTTAAAAAAAAAAAACCTCTTATAAAAATACTGAATTAAATTTTTAAGTGACTCACAGTTTATTTCTGAGTATACAGTCTGGGGTGACTTGAGAGTCCTTTCTTTCCACAAAAGCCTGGCTCCTATTTTCTGAAAATCAGGCTGTGGGAAAAAGAGCATTCACAAATGGGAGCACCCCAAAGGAACAGGAATTTCTGAACATGTTGGCCACTCCATAGTCCAGACAATAATGGACCTGATCGCTGGAACACGGTTACCAAAAGTAGAGGGAAGATCCAATGCTGCTCCCATGCTCTTCAGGCCAGGATGTTCTGGACTGCACAGATGTGTGTGCAACACACACCAGGAATGCACAAACTAAAGTCTTGGTGTGCAAATCAGTCACTGGGCAAGCCATTTTGTTCTCTTTGTCTTTCCACACTCTTGGCTCAACAGTTCTCCCAAATGCCTGCCAATATCCACTGAGAATTTCACTACATACTTCCCCTAAACCACCTTGAAAAAACCTCAAGTTGCTCAAATAGTCTTTGGAGTCCTTAGCTTAACAGAGTCTTGGTTATTTAGCAACCAGGTGATCAACATCCCCATGACAGAAAAGAGAAGAATGTTAGTCAGTTGTTTTACTGCTGATCATTTTATCCTCTTTCAGGAGAAGTTCTCATTGAAATATTCAGTTAAAAGTCTATATTCACATCTTGGTTTCCCTGACCTCTCTGCTGATGTTCAGCTCCATGAGTGCAGGTGTGTCTACATTTGGCAGGTAAGGAAAGGATTAATGTCCTTTCCATTAGCACTGAGGGACAAATGTGACTCACTTTGAATTGGAATCTCCAGCTGTCCCTCATGAGAGGATGGGAACTATACGCCTTTTAATGGGAGTTTCCTGCAGCTTTTAGAGCACATTCACCATTCCTTTTCTATATAATACAGTGGAAATGATGGATATAGTCTCAGTGGAAATGATGGAGAATCTCATCTGGGCATCTCACTCTGTTATGAAGAGATCTCTGATGCTGCTTCAGAGTCACTCTCTCATAGTCCTTTCCCTGGATAACTTTGGGAGTGTCTGAGCAACCAGGATAAAAACAGGACTCCATCAACACCTCCTAAAGCACAATTAGTGCACAATTCTACCAGGCCTGTATCTAAATGTACAAAACCAATCAGTTCTTGGATATTACCCAATTCTTGGAAACATCCACTGACCTTCCTCCTTTGGTTTCTCGGGATAACTGGGCAATCCGTGTCTTAGTAAGAAACCACTTCCAATTCTGAGCTCCATTCCCCAACCAAAACCTTTCTATGTCCAGGTATTATCCTTGTTTTCTTCATTTCTTGCCTGGCCCCAGTGTCACAGGCCACCAACGAAACACACCCACTATTTGAAGCCATCAGACTGAGTGGAAGTTGTCCAGCAAATAACAGCAGTCTCTGTCAACCACAGCAGAAGTGTGGCTTTCTGCACTATTCCTCCTTATTCCTATTCCTCCTAATGTGGGATTGCTGGTTTATGGCTTATTAAACCTTTTATGCAATCCAACACTCAGTTTCTGTGCAGCCCTCAGTTTTGTCTGCCTGCAGCACAGCTCATTTTTCATCCTTTCTCACTGGAGATTAGGATGCTGAAGAATACATGTCAATCAAATGACCTACTTTTTTTAAGCAAGCAACTCCTAAGGGTGAAGTGCAAAACTCCAGATTAATTAGCAGACTTGCACAGCTCTGTGATGAGGCTCCAAGGGGATGAGGGGAAAGGGAGCCCTTGTTTCTTGCCTCTGTCTAGACAGTGGCATTGAATCTTTTCCAAAAGACTGATCCATAGCAGCCTCCTCACCGACATTTAGTTGAATGAGCAGTTTGCCGTGGCCTTGTCAGTGTTTCCCCTGAGATATAAGAACTATAAAAAAAGGTGTTTGTTCAACATGCTGCACAAGGCATATGGCTGAGACGCAGTTAAAGCTACAACAAACACAGAAAGTGGCTCCACTTGATCAGAACTCCCTGTTTTACAGTTCTACCTGCACACACAGAGCCCCAAAACATGTCCCAAACCTTCAAAGTAAACACCAGTCTGCTACTCCAAGTAATGTTAACAATATGGTCTCCCAGCTTTAAATATTCATAAGGCCATTGGGAAATGTCAAATCTTTCGTGTGCTTGTCTGAAAGACTCAGGCATCCACCAGTGCTTGTGTGTGAGGTGCAGACAGCTCTGTGACATCCCAAACTCACAGTCCCAGTGTGGAGCTAAACTGAAGAACACACTGCTGTTCTCTGCCTTAATTATCACAGTTGCAGTTCTTGTCACCCACACAGGTGTATTATCAGCTCATATGAAACTAAACGAACCTTCCTGAACGAGAGGAGCAGCGGAGGACAGAAGACTCAAAGCTGTTCCTGCTGATAGCAGTGAGTCTAAAATCCCACATTCAAACTCTTCCTGGGAGCTGGGCTTGGGGTCTGTCCCAGGTTTTAGTTTGTATAACACAATCTCTCTTCGATTTGGTATTTTCCTTATCTTTTAAAGTCTTCATTCATGTAACTCACGCAGGCAAAATACTTATCAATGCCAGCTGAAGCTTCACTTGCACACAAAGAGTGAGACTGAGTTTGAAACATATGATCCCTCTAACACTAGTGTCAGTGAATGGGTTAATTTAAGTCAATCACATCAATTTATATGTTTATTAGTTCCTGTTACCTCCTGGTTGTTGCTGGGTGTTGGATCCAGAGATGCTGAGCTAGGATTTAGGATTTGTTTGTGTTGCATGTCTATGTACTTCTCTCTTGTTAGCTGAACTGGAGGCTTCAGTGCCATACTCAAAATATGCATCACAGACTATAAATCAGGTAAAGAAATCTTGTATTATTATTGTTATCTCTGTACTGCATTGGTATCCAGGGATATGGGCCTCATTTTAGGCACAAAGCCCTAAAACGCTTGGGGAGATTTACAGCTTGAAATATAATCAAGATGCTACATGAAAGAAAATTGTCAGAGTTTTTTGTGGATACAAGCATAAAACACTTCAATTGTGTAATTCAGTGGTTATTGTGTCTCTCAGGGTGGGCATCAGGTCTGACACTCTAGTGACAAAATTAGCCTTTGTAAGTCCCTATGGGCCTGACCTTTGAGAGAAAACATTTATAAGCCAAATCAGCTATTGCAGTGGCATTAGAAAATAGTTTTCCGTGTTACTAATTACAAAAAGTATTGTATCCATACCAGAGCAAACAAAAAACCTCATCTGAACAGGCTGAGAATCCTTGTGTTAGTGCCTGTTCAGCTCCAGTGCTCTGCAGCAGATGTGAAGCAGCTGTGCTTTCCTGCCTGGGCGCCAGGAACGTGACTGGAATGGTTTAACCAGAGGAACCCTCCTCCCTCCTCCACATTTGCTCTTCCTCTTGGCACCGCCTTTTCATTCTTCTGCTCAATTGTTCCTTTAATCCGTGGCAGCCGAGCGATGACGCCGCTCTTTCATGGAC
This sequence comes from Lepidothrix coronata, assembly GCF_001604755.1. Classification (NCBI taxonomy): domain Eukaryota; kingdom Metazoa; phylum Chordata; class Aves; order Passeriformes; family Pipridae; genus Lepidothrix; species Lepidothrix coronata. The sequence goes on from NW_016690229.1 coordinate 2,738,688, forward strand.
ATCTCATTCACGTTGGCACTGCCCTTGATCTCCTCTCCTCCCTTCCTGAGGCACGTTGTGCTTTGTGGCTTTTGCTCTTTCCCTATTGATCTGCAGTGCTGGGAAGGGTTTTGTGGCCTGTGGTGTGGTGCACACAGGAAAGGCAGGCTGAGGGCTTTGCCAGGCTCGCAGAGACTGAGAGAACCCAAAGGGATGTATCCAGGCTGATGCCTCCCTGTAACCACAGCTGTACTTTGGGGGATTTACTGAGCAGAGCCACAAGCTGCCAAAACACTTCAACATGAGCATGGATCAGTCAGTGACTGTGGTCCCTTCTCTCTGATCAGATGTGACCTGTTCCTTGCAGAATAAGTCATAGAATCATGGAATGGTTTGGGTTGGAAGGGACCTTAAAGATCATCTGGTTCTAACCCCCTGCCATGGGCAGGGACACTTTCCACTAGACCAGGTTGCTCCAAACCCCATCTAACCTGGCCTTACAAGGCACCCACAGCTTCTCTGGGCAACCTGTTCTAGTGACTCAACCTCCTCACAGAAAAGAATTTTTTCCTAATGTCTGATCTAAATCTCTTCTCTTTAGTTTAAAACTGTTTCCCTATCTTATCTGCCCATGGAAATTCAAGATAAGCTGCCCAGAGTCCAGTGTACCCAAGATCCCCTCTGAGCCCCTTACCATGTTCTAAATGAATTTCCCTTCAGAATTCTGCTCTCTGCAACAAAGTTCCTCTCCAGGTCATCAGGGCAGGAGAGGAAGAAGCAAGCAGAGAAGTTTGTTCTCACTCTGTGTTACAAAAAGTAGAAGAAGATCCTGACCTGCAATGTTTCAATACATCTTAATGGAAGGACACGTGGAGCTCAGCTTTTGTCTCAGACAGACTTCTGGCACGTTTGGGCATATCTGTGTTCTCCCCAGGTTGCTGCTCCAAGACCATTTCCTATCATCTGCCTCTGATGTCTCACGTCCTGTGTTTCCACTGCCTGCTTAAAACACAGCAAACAGGTCAGATCATCGAGGAGATCAAAGCCCCCTTTGCAGAGACATTCTGTGCACAGTCTGTGCACTTCTGAGAGAGTCTGAGGGAGCAATTCCTGTGGTGTGGGGTAACCAACACCAGCGCTGATGTCCACTGCTCCTACTACCCTCTGCTTTCCTCTTCTCCTCTTTCCTGTTCTCATTACTGTCATAACTTGCTTTGATTTTAGCAAATGCAAAATAATTAATTCTTTGAATCAGCACAATCAGCAGGGCTGTTCTGAAACACTTTGATGCCCAGCCAGGCTGTTAGTTCAGTGTCAGTTCTGTCTCCTCCCAGACAGAACTACGTGAGGGATGGACTGGGGCCAGTGGAACAGCACAGAAGGGTTTTATGGCTGACCCTGCTGACAACAGAGATTTAAAATAATGGTTTGATTCTATCAGAGTATTTGGTATAATTATCCTATTTGTATCTTCACCAGGTACTAGTCTGATTCTGTCTGTTTGTTCCTCAGACCACTGTGGGTGTTGTACCTTGTGTATTGTTTTGAAAGCACAAGACACTCAAATGCACTATTTGCATATGCAAATGTTATGTTTCTGTGTGCAAATGACAACAAATCCAAGACTTTTGAGCATAAATGATAGTGCAAGTAAAGAGATTCTCCTGTTAATCAGAGACTAGATTTGATCCTTCATTGAAAACAAAGCTGTGTGATGTTTGCCAGAAATTTGCCATTAAATCTCCAACACCACGGTTGAAGACTTTTGGTAGTTTGAAGAAGAAAGTAACATGAGAATCAGAAGCAATTATAAATACAATTTTAAATGTAGGGAGGGAGAAAAAAAAAAGAGAGAGAGAAAAAAGAAGATAAAAAAGACCAAGCATAATCACTTCTGTGTGCTTTGAAGTTTTCCCAGTGTTATGCTATAAGGAGCTGTAAGAATCCCACTATTTGCTTTCTTTTCTTGGTAGGGGCATTAGTAAAGGAAATTCTGAAAAAGTGAAAAATAAAAAATATTTTTAAGACAAAGTCAAGCTATAAATCCATGAGATCCTCCCGTAAAAGATTAAGTCAAAACACAAAGGAGCTTGACAAGCTCTGAATTCCAGAATTGTTGAAATCAAACCCACACTGAGGAACAACTGTGAATACAGCTCACATATCTATAGTGAAGAAAGTGTCAAGCCACTGTTTTGGTAAATCTGAAATCAAAAGACAAATCTTGGTTCTGTTACGAGTCAAATTCAGTTTGGTGACTGTTCCTCAATTATGTGGGAATTTCTGAACAGAAGAGGCCAAACCTTAAGGAAGTGTAAACTAAGCCAGTTCCACTGTCATTCAACAGAGGAACAGCAGTTAAGGATCTCCTGCACCATATTTAGAATAAACCTCTTTGCACAGAAACCTCCAAATACCGTTTATCCTTCATCATTAATATTCATGTGATTTTAATGAATGATGTTACCTCATTGTTTTTCCAGCTTTAGGTACATTTTCCTCACATGCCTTTGACCTATGGGGATTTTAAAATGAGCTCGGCTCAGATTGGAATGCAAGATAAATTTCCCTCCCCAGCCATTTCTGTGGCACAGTTGTGGTCAAGTGTTTTGGGTCTGAACAGGGAGTACACTCAGCTGAAAATCTGACTTTAACATGGGGGCTTTTTTTCTAACTACTGTGAAAAGGGATCACAAATATTAGATCTCACATTTCTCTACAGCACAGGTTTGCTGTGAGGTTTAATTCACTGTTTTTGCAAAGAATTTTGAGGTTGGGGATAAAAGGTGTTACAGAAATGGAAACCTTTAAAAGGGAGGGACACAGATCTCGTTCTGAGTGCAAACACAAAGCTGGTCACGCTGCTGCCTTTTTGAAAGCTGAGCCAAAAGAGAGCAAAGACAGAACCCAGCAGGCCCAGCCAAGTGTCCTGGCTCTGATCACCAACTCCTTATCTTGTTTACGGTCCCCAACCTGCCCAGATTATCACAACAGAAACATCAACAGAGCCATGAGGGACTTGACTAAAACTCACTCCACACAACAGCTGGGGAGGTCTGAGGGAGGAACAGTGACACCTCTGCAGTGCCATCCCCAGGGACCTGTGGCAGTGCCACACACACACAAGGGAGGGAAACTCCGAAAGGAAAGGGATTTCTGTCAACCTGCTGCCTGGAGTGAGTGAAATGCAGGCTGGTCAGGGAGCTCCAGCACTGGTCTCAGCAGAGCAAGATCTGCCTTGATTTGTTTAATTCTTCTCATTTAGATTTAAAATACTTAAAAACATTTCTCTGGGGCCTCAGCTCCCAGTCTAACCAGTATCTTCCCTTTCACATCTGCTCAGTGAATGCCACAGGCTGCCCAACAATTCTAAACCCTCAAGGTTGTCAGGTTGTTTAAGATGGACACAGAAATCTGTTCCTGTAGACAGGAACCTGTGCTTAAGTTCTTCAATAGTAACAATAATTCTGTTACTTAGGTGCTGTGGAACAGCATATGAAAGAAAAGAGGTATTAAAAACAAATCTGTAGTAGATTGTGAAGTCTTTTTCCCAGGATATTTTATCAAGCTGTGGTGTAGAACCCCCATATCTGCAATAAAAACATACACCAGAGGTTTTGAATATTGACAATTCCATTTTAAACTCTGCACCTGCAGCAGCCAAGCATGATTAGGCTCTTCATAGTATGCAACAGCTTTCCTCCAAAATGAACTTTTGTGCTGGAGTTTGTTTGTATCTGCTTAAAAAGTGGCTCCATGGAAACACATGGAGCCCTCTAAGACAGCTTTAAAGGAAGGTAGGGGGAGTTTAAAAAGTAAAGCTGTTTGAGAGTATTGATTTTACAAGTAAGTACTGTGAAAAAGAAGGTGGAAAATGCACTGGGAAAAATGTGGAATTTAAATGAATCCTATAAATAACTCTTACAGCACACACATCTGTACAAAGGCAGAAGGAACAGGGAGAGTAAGTACAGTCGTCACTCAAGTGCAGTGTATAGGCTTGGATTTCTCTGTCCTTATTTCCAAATTATTATATATTTTCTAGAAGACTGCATGGAGACCAGTGCAACCAAGCCCCTGCAAAGTTAAAGGAGCATGAAACCTAAACCTTTATAAGTGCATTCTTCTTAACTTCATGTAATTCAGATACAAGTATCATTCAAGATTCTCATAGCAAGGGAATATGTACCCAAAGAACTTCTCTACAACCAGCTGAAAAGGAGCCCTCAGCAGATGAGATAAGCTCTGCTGAGTGAAGACCACACATGAGAAAAGCAACCAGAAAAAAACATCCTAAACAGGAAATAAACTGTAACAGACTAATCCATAACATTAAACCACAACCCACAACTCCTGTCCTTTTAACCAGTCCTTCACAAAGAACCCTTACATGGTCAAGAGCAACATGTGACCCTGTAATTGCTGCAAATCACTGTCCTTCAGCGGGTTTTTCCAGTTTAACCCACAAGTGCCTGTCCCTCTAAGTAGAAAGTCTTGAGCTGTCCCTGCAGAGGAGAGAACATGTAGGATTGCCCTACTCCTTTTGTCACATTCACTCAAGTTTGTAACTCTGGGCCATCCCCAGCCACAGTCTGTGCAGTGGTTTAATCTAGCAGGGAGTTTCTCCATATGGAAGCTGTTGGATACTTTGCAAAACAGAGAGATCAGAGAAGGAATATTCTGCTTTCACTCTGCAGATTCATTTCTTTGCAAGCAGGAGACAAGGTCTGCAGTGTTTGCAGCCCCTCTGCTCACCCTGCCCTGCAGGGAACCTGCCAGCAAGTGGCTCAAGCATCCCAGAAGTGCAAGAGCACACACCAGGCTGGGGGCCATCTCCTAACTTACTGCTCTCCTTTGGATCAGATTCCTCCTTTTTCGCACATTTATTTTGTTACCATCGCTTTTCATCTTCTTCCACCTTTCCCTGTGTCACAAATGCAGAGCCCAACCCCTCTGCACACGAGCAGTGTCCCCCGACCCACCCCATGGGTGCAGCTGTTCACAGATGGGATGGCAAACTCCCCACTTCCCAGTGGAATTCCTCAGCTGCCAATCTGCCTCTCGCTCAAGGATTCTCTTTCTCCCTGTTCATTTGTTGTCATGTTGACGACAACAGCTTCAGAAGTACAGTATGTTTATCAGAGAGATGCATATTCAATTAATATTGCTTTAGGCAATTTTCACTACAAATCAAGGCTTACAAATCTCTCCACAATTCTCACAGATCAGCCCCCTCCAGAAGGATGTTTCAGCAGGATTCCCAAGATAATGCTACCCTACCCTGCAAGACCCTGCCTTGCTCATTTGGAACTTGACTAGAACTTTATTTACAGTCAATCTAAACTAGATACATCAGGAATGGAAACCTAAAATGCTGATCCTTTGATCTGTCATCACAGTTTTCCAGACATTCATTATCAAGCAGTTTGGTACCAATAACTGTCTGAGCCACCTTAAAATAGTCTGTCACTGTAAAAGCAGATATATATTTATAATTGGTACATACATACAACAGCTCCTGCAATAGGAACACAAACCCAAAGCATTTACAAGTTCAGCCTCTCTCCATTAAGTCTTTCTACATCTTCAATTAGGAGAAGATACGAGGGTTTTTTCATCAAAATGTACAAACCTCTACATTGTAATTCTAGTCCTAAAGGGCAACCATGGTCATGCCAGGAGGGCAAATACAAGCAGATGTGTATTCATCTCTTCCCAGATCTTCACTAAGATCTCATTTTTCTTGTTATTATGTAGCAGAACAGCTTTGCTGGAACCAAATGCCATTGGGTTAATTAAGTGAGAGCACAAATGTCTTCATGGAGAGGCCTCTTTTTGGAGGCTTCCTGTTGTGGTTGATAATGTGTTCAACTCACCACAACAATTACCCTTCCTGAGGCGGGAATATTTCCAAATATTGGTGTGGCAGTGCAGCAGAATTTAAACACATCCAAACCATTTGCATTGGTATTGCACAAAAGTGTAAATTTCGGACTAAATAATTTGGAGAAGAAACCTCACTGGTGATTTACAGTTGTCACTAAATGCACTTCGTGGGAAATTAGATTTGGGTTCATGTTTTATGAGCTCCTTTTCAATGTATTAGACTGAGGTTCTGCCATTTGTTTAATTAAGAATTGATTAATCTTTCTCTATTACCTGTGATTTTAGGAGAGTGTACCAGCACTCTCACCTCCCACTAGGCTGGTCCAAAACCACTCCTGCCCTCACCACAAGAGAAGTGTCTTCAAACCAAGGCAGCACTCGGAGCCAGGGGACAGGGATGTTCCTGTTCACTCTGCCCCAGGTTTCCTGAAATCATGCCTCGAGTTGTACTCCCATTTCTTAATCTGTCAAATGGAGATTGTCTTAGAATTACTATGAAGACTGTTCTTGCACTGTAGGTGAAATGTCAGTGTTGAACTAATGATCTCCTGGGTTTGCCAAAGCTGTGATTGGAGTCCAAGACCCCGAGGTGTCAGGTAGGGAACCAATCCCTCAGGCAAACAGTCCAGCCAGTTCCATCAGTGCAGACATATCCTGATAAGCATTCTTAATTTAATGGAGCTCCTGCAAATAAACAAGCTTAATGAAGATTACTCGCTTCCTGGAATTCATTGTGCTGCTCCAATTTAATGCTATCACTTCCATAAGAGGCTGTGACAAAGTCCCGGGAAAAAAAATAAAATATGCAAATTCAGACACTTCAAAGGCTTTTATTTTAATTGTGCAGAAGGCAGAACTGAACAAGAGCAACTCCACTAAAAATGGAAAAGCCATGAGAGGAAACTGATACATTTCCATCATTTCTTGCAGCTCTTTAAGAATTACTCTGGAGCACACGAGTTCCCTGAACTGGCAGCTCCCCTGGATCAGTGCAGTTCTCGTGGTGGGATTGCTGAACTGCATGAAATGTCCACAGAAAGAAACAAAGACCTCACAATATTCTCTCCATTTCGGTTTTATTGCGACTGTTGAGTTCTGTGCTCATGTGCTGAAGTTTCTAAATATTATGATTCAACTCTGGATCACATTCAGCAGAATCTGTGACTGGTTTTAAGCCACTTTCAAACAAACCTGGGCTGAGCTGTGGCTTGGCACTCCAACCAGTGGAGCTTAGTGGGTTTGGTAGAATTTTGCCGAGAATTTGGGGGTTCTTTTGAATCAGAGATGAATCCAATATGAAAAATTCAGATCTGGGCCAGGATTTGTGGGTATTTGGATCCCCAGCTGTGGTTCTGGCCCAGTTCTAATGGAGTCAAAACCAAAAGTCAAATCAAAACCAAGCAAAGGTACATATAGAGCCAGCCAACTACAACAACCAAATTTGGCACAACTGCCTTGGTTAACAGCTTCACAGTGCAGGTTTTAGGCCATTTTTCGTGCCCTAATTTCTCTCTTAGTGTGTCACAGGAACACAGCACTGTGCAAGGAAAATTCCTTTAATGAGTGTGAAATAACTTTGGAGATCTTCATTTCATTTTTCTTGCACTACATCTGAATTGGTTGTGGACAGGACTACCTTTGAATTTAATTTATTTAGAAAGCTGTTTTATCTCAGCAAACAAGTTCAGTTCCAGGAACGGGCTGAAGGGTAAACTCCTCATAATGTTGGAAACATCAAGTGAGGAACTGCAGTGGTACAGACTTAGGGGGTTAATAAAAGTTAGTACAATAGCATTGAAGCTGAAATAAAAGTTGTATAATCAACTGTGGTCAAAATTTTCAAGGATTGATGAGAACACTCCTCAAGTCACAGATGTGAGTTATTTTCCTTAGTGCTGTCCTGGAGCACAGTTGTTGTCATGGGAGAGTATGAAAAAGGATAGAGAACAGAAAAGAATTAATTAAAAAGCAGCATGGGGCCAGAAGGTAACCCCCAGCTTTCAAAATTTTACCAAAACTTGGCATTTTGACAACTAATAATGTAAAATTTTAAAATAAAATCAGGCAGAAAAGACACCAAGTGAATTATGGACATTATAGGTTATTCTATCATTTAAATTCTCCTGTATACAACATTTCCTCAGCCACCTCCTGATGAACCACATAGAGATTACTGCTGACAAGTCCTCCCGTTCATTCATTCTACATTCCAGAGCTGTGTTCCAATTTCGGGATAATTCATAGTTTTGCCATGTTGACAACATCATTCCCTCCAATAACTAACAGCTACAGGTAGATTGTACAGACGTGAGATTATAAACAGCACTTAATTTCTGTACAACATTTAAACCTCCCTCAGTGGGGCCTCTCTGCCCGAAGCGAAGGAGCTCCAGAGCTCAGGGTCTGCCCCAAAGCCGGTTCTGTCCTAAGTGCAGGATCTAGGACTCAGTCTCAGAATCCCAACAGCCCGTCCCCAAAGAAATCTATATCCCAGAATATTGTCTTGGAGCAGGAGGATGGTAAATCCTCTGATCATACGAGCATGTGGCTCACAGGACCACCCAGAATTCCAGGTGGCCAATTCTTCACCAACTTTTCCTCGGCTGTGCTGCAGAAATGCCTTCTTTGTCTGTGGTGTCCAGCTAATCCACCTGAAATGCCTCCAGGGCAGCAGCTTTGGGATTAATGTCAAAATTCCATTGAATTTTTCTCAGTTTCTAGCCTCAGTTTCCTATATAGTTTTGGACAAGTTATCTTGTCCAAACTGATATTGAAAATATCAGTTTACTGTGTGATCCACTCCAATTTCAGCTGAAAGCACAACTTCTTTGGGCTCTTTTGAAACTGCCACTCTTCATCCTAAAATATCTGTCCCTGGACTCAAGTGTTCACATAATAAATGCCTGTAAAAGCAGGTACTGAAGGTACAGGAGTTGTTTGGAAAGCTGTAGATTGGAATGTGACAGCAGTCACTGTTCTGAGCAATGAACTGGTCTTTTATTGACAAGGCCAAGTCTCCTAATGGAGTGTCATCATCACAAAGATATAAAACCAAATCAGACAGTGGTTTGACCTGGCACAGGTCAGTAGAGTTCCCAGCTCATCTTCAGATTCATTCCTTCATTTTAAAAATACTTAAGAACTGAAGGGGCTGGAAGAGGCTGTGTTTTCCTAAAACTAGGACCTTCCTGCCATCCAATTTTTAAGCAGAATTTTTCTAATATCCTTATAGTGCCAGGTACCAGAAACTTCTGACACACCCAGAGGGAGTTCAGGGGTAAAAGTTCCTCTGCCTCCAAGGATTTCAGAAATGCAGCTGTTCTACAGCATATTTGGCAATGCACACTTTGTTTTTACTTAAGGCTGTAGCTTGCACTGAATACACATCTAGGAAAAGGGAACTGATCTCCTTGCAGTATTCAAAGATATTTTTTTTTAGGTTCTTAACTCCCTCAGTGGTTAATATTTGTAAAACAGCTCAGGAAAAAAAAAAAATCATCATAGAAAATGAGAGATTCTCTGCTGAAGGGCCTCAGACCCCGGGCTCTCCTGGTTTACAGTGCATGTTGTATAAATATTTATTTAAAAGAAATGAAGTGCTGCTATTACTGTGCACACACAAAACAAGTCATTCTGCAACATATGTTTTCCCCAAACATGATTCTGTAAGATGATGATACTGTTTTGTTTGGTGTGTTAATTCAGCCATTGGATGTAGGATAATGAAAAGCAGCTCAGACTCTTTGCTTTTAATTTATAGGTGCTTTCAGGAGGAAGAGGCCCCTGTTCTTCAAGCTATTCTGCACAACTTGTCAGGGTGAATTGGAAACAAGAAGATGAAAGGTAGTATCAGCATCCCTTAATTCTGTATAGTTAGTTCCCATATCACATTTTAGTAACTCATTTGAACAGAATCATCACAGAGTGGAAGGGATTTCAAGAAAAAAATTTAAGAGCAGGTATGAAAAGGATTCAGGAGAATCTATAATTAAAGCCACATGCAGAACTAGAGCACAGTGTTCTTGTGCTTCCTTTCAATAATACTTCATAACCCTAAGGATATTATCTCAGTCAGGGGCCTGTTGAGCAGGACAAAAGAACATCCATATCCCAAACCTCTTTAAAGTCTGTGTCTGGCAGGATAAGACAAGGGAGGGATCTTCAACACTATTTTGTGTTCAGGGTGTGGGCTTATAAAGACATACAGAACTTAGAGCCAAGTCTTGTGCTTTCATGAAAGAACAATTAAGATCTGAAAAGGCCTCTGAAAAAAAAAAAAATAAACCCCAACAGCCTACATCATACCATGAAGAATTTGGAGCTCTTTTTAAGCAACACAAAGTTCTAGGAAGCTTTGCTGTATTTATAATTTATGGGTTTGCCTGAGCAATACACCTGCAAACCTTGTAAGATTCTGCTTCTCCCCATCAGCTGTCCCTGTCCTCTTATTCTGAACTTTGGGTGAAATACTTGGATAAATTCTGTGGCACTACCTGCACTTCATTGACACCAGTCAACTAAAGGGATACTCTCACAGAGGAGGATGGTACCACATGGAAATAGCACATAGGAAGAAGCATGGGAGAGAAAAGTCTTTCTGAATAGGAGTTTCTGAAAGCAGTTACCTGTCAAAACAGGCACAAACACTGGGATTGTGCTGAAAGATGTATGGTGAGACAAATAAAGAAGAGGCCAAAAGGGGAAAAAAATTGTCCTACAATTAGCAAATATTACGCCTTAACAAGAGGGCATAATAAGGGGAGATGGGGTTGAAAAAATAGATGAGAATTCAGGTTGCTTGGATATCAAAGATTAATTTATATAGGGAAAGATTTGACATTTACAAAGTATTTTTAAAACTGCCAGTTCACGGAGAGAGAAAATGCAGCTGAGTTAAAGCCCTCGAAAGCCTGACGCAGCTGCAGCAGCTCCGTGTGATAAGGAGCAAATGTCACTGCTCCAGATGGACCTTTGCACGTTGTCAAGCTCCTTCCTAAACCCGGATTTTGGGAAAAGCCAAGTCCGGGGTGGGCTCGGGATCCCGCGGCCGCCCCCGCGTGGGCACCGAGGGCATCGCTCCCCTGCACGTCCAGGGCAGGATCCCAAATCATCATTTTAATGAGCGGGATTTTAATTGTCTCTGCGATTTCACAGCAGAATAGCGGGGGGATTTTACGTCCAATGCCCAGGTTGAATGTCCCTCCTATCTTTCTCAGCCAGTTTACTCTCCAGAGAGGACAAATAACCCATGTTAGGTGCTCAAATCCATGGGAGCTCATTTCTCTGCTCAGGCAAAGCACACACGTTCTGAGGTCCAGACTCAGCTGGTGACAGCAGCACTCTGTCCTGCTGCCTTCCCATGGGAGGACAAAAGGTTTCCCTGGTGTGATATTAATATAGGTTATGTCACTGCCACAGGGAGAGGAAGATTCCTAATGCAAGAGAACAGGTATGAAGCACAGAAAATGTCACACAATTCAACTCACCAGCATCTGCTCAACTGTTTATGCAAACAACTTGTGCCTTATCTCTGATAAGAAAGGGGATATCAATTAAAAAAAAAAAAAAGTAGAGGTGTTGGAAGGAGTTCCTCCTCAGGAAGAACAGAGCTGTCTGAAGCTCCTGCTTTGTGAGTGCAAGGAAGGAAAAGAAACTAAATTATAAAGCAAGAAATTCTGACTCCAGACTTGCGACTGGAGGACTGGGTGTCACTGGGGGAGCATCCAGGAGGAAATGTGAATATACAGGCATTGCTAATTTGTCCATCGGCACTTTTGAAGAGCTCCCTCCTTGGAGGAGGGACAGAAAGAGGTGCAGAGAAAGGGGTCAAGCTCTCAACCCAAGGCAGACACAGCTAGTGGAGCAAAATGCAGCAGCTACAAAACTTCCACAGGAAAATGGTATCCTGTGGTTTGGAGATGCCTTCTTAAGGCTTTATAGGTTTAAGTGTGGTCTTGGCCCAGCACAAAACAAACCTTGGTACTACCTGAAAAACATGGATTTGGTCAGTCATGTATGACAAAGGCTTTTCCTAAGGAATGCTTTTTGTGCACATCTTTCAAAGGGGCTCATCTCCCTCTCAAACACCTGTGGGAGAGCCAAATTTCCAAAAATGTCTGTCAAAACCAGCATTTACTGAAATGTACTCTTCAAAATCTGGACATTTATGTGGGTTCCTAAATGCAATACATTTTTTAATCTCAATTTTGACCCTGGAAGCCCCATATTTCCATGGTTCAGATACAGTGGGAGCAGCACACCTGTATTCTAATTCTTGCCTACAAGCAGTGCCCCACTGGTATCTTTGGGATGTGTTCAAACAGACCTACCATGCCTCTTTTGAATTTCCATTTGAAGTGGATCATGTCACTAGAACCCCTAATATGCTGTGCTTGTGTTAGCCCAGCCCTTCTCCTGTTATCAACAGAGGGACATGGGGAACATGAACATTATCAAGATATTCACTGGCCAGGGACAAAAGATTCTTAGTCACAAATCTGGCAAGCTCGAGAATTTGAACCGTAAACAAAGAGAAATATAGATCTGTACATTCAAAAAATGAATTGGAGAAATTCCCTGGCTTTAGTTCCAGCTGTGAAACTCCCTTTGTTTCATTATCTCTGCACTCGCGGTGTCGGAAGTTTGTGACCTATCAATCAATGAAGTATTAAGAGTAACGATTAAGGACATATTTATGTGAGCACCATGTGTAGCTCTTGGCATCGTGCACAGCCCCAGCCTCCCTCTGAGCCCACTCATTTCTCTCTGAGCATTTTACTCCTCAAAGAATGGCCCTACTGTCAAATTAGTCATTTAACCATTGACAGAATGCCTGCTTCTCTCATTTTAAATTTGTAATCTGTGTAGGAATAACTGGTTGATTCAGGCACTTATGTGGGCAGGCGGCTTTCAATGAATCATTAATGGAGAGCGAATTTTAAGCACAAAAATCAGCAGAGACACATCAGAACTTGGCCTGGTATTTATTCCTAAAATGAGGGACAGAGCCTTTGGCTCTTCAGCTGGTCTTGCCCACGGGAGGAGGGGATCTTGCAGCTCCTGCTTTCACTGAACAACGTTGTTGTTCCAACCAAATCCTGAGATCACTGCTCTTCCCATACAAGGGCAGAGTTAATTCCTGGAGCTAATGCAAGTTTGGCCATAAAGTTCAAGGATACATCTTCAAGAGTGCTATCTGATTATCTGATTCTTAAGTCCAGAAAAGAATGGAAGGGGGAAGGTGGACACAAAATCTGGGATCGAAACAGAAGGAAAAGAAGGTAACTCAGATCCTAGAACGGGATTCAAAAGATCTAGTTTCAGATTTCCTAGATGATTTAAAGAAATAAATCAATTTTATCTTCATAATCCCTCATCTCCCCATTTTACCTATTTCTGCTTTATTTATAAAGGTGAATTAAACCCCAAAGAGGAGAACTGGTTTTACTACACAAGAACACAGCACAGCTGTAGGAATTCCTTGCTCTAATACCAGCAAAATAAGAGAAAGATCATAATAAAGATAAAAAATTAGATTCCTCTCCCTTCCCATGTTTGAATATTCCGAACTTTGGCAAGTTTTAATTTTGGATTTACACTTTGGAATTCCAACACTGATTTTAAACACTGAAAGTCTGGGGACAACTTTGCATTTGCTGAGAAGAGCAGACGAGAAATACAACAGTGACTGAAACAAATTCTGCCAATCACAATGGAAAGACACAGAATGGGGGAAAATGGAGAAAAATAAGAGTTCAGGAAAGTTGTTAAAGGAAAAAAAAAGGATAGAAATTGTGGAACATAAAAATAAGAATGGAAACAAATTGATAAAATAAACCCAGAAGTTGAAAAGAGTTTAGAGAATCAAGGGATGGATCTTAAAAAAAAAGACAAATACAGGGTCATCAAGGAATCTTAATTGATAATTGTGACCTTATTAAAGTGTCATGTGTGGTTGGTTTTCACAAGAAATAGTAATTTTTTTCATGGGAATCAACCCCCAAATTGTAGGGGAGGACTTGCCAACATTTACAGTATTTTGCTGTTTTCCTCTGTGAACTGAGATTTAACAGGAAAACACGTGGCCAGGCGTAACATCCCTTATCTCAGTGTCATGGTGACCCTCAATCTCCAAATCAGAAACTCCAAAGCTGACATAAAAGGCTGCAAGGCAGAGCTGCAGAGCCCACCTGTGTGTGCAAAGGCTCAGGGAAGCAGTTGGGGTCTTTATCCTCTTCTGGGAGCACCCACACGTGACCCCAAAGCTCTGTGGAAAGAGGGCGGATGTGTTCCCTGTGGTGACCAGGCTCTGACGGGGTCACACACACCAATTAGTGGGTACCAACAGTGCTGCAAACAGTTCCCCCCTTCCTTTCCATGCAAACCTGTTTCCTTGAGTGCAGCAGTGAAAAGGGGTTTGCCCGTTCCACTCTTAGGGTTCTGTTTCCTTTCAGTCCCAAACGACCTCTGCTCCCCTGAGCCCGACACAAACAATCTGCACTCCTCAGGAAACTGTGGAGTTTGCAAAGTCAACATCCTAAGAGACTTTATAGTTTTCACACATTTTGTAATCATATATCTTTAATAATACCAATGCTTTTGTTGTGTAAATAGTGCATTAAGCACTATTTAGCATTGCTTTGTTGGTCTCTTGTCCCTGTGTTTTACTTCCACGATGCCATCCCTCCTGCCTCATCAGCCCTGCAATCCCCTCAGGTTGGAACAATCTGTTTGCAGGGCATGAGGAGAGACAGAAGAGGGGGAAAGAGGGAAGATAAAAGCAGGAACAAAGCCACGGCACCTCCTATGATTACAAGAGGCAGAAGATCAAATAGGAACTTTAATAGTAGCAAACTCAGGACCAGGCTTAATAGTTGCAAATTGTGCCAAGTGCTCTGCACACCAATGTGCAGCAACACTCCAAAATTAATCTAAGGAAAAGCTGCTAAAGGTGGGGGGAACCCACCAGAGTGATAATGCATCATGGAGAGCTGTCACAAGAAATGAAAGTACAGCAGCAATTAGCAGACAGAGTTCCAAGCACTGTGCCACTTTCCCCATTTTAATTGTACTTCATCTTAGTCAGAAGCTAAACTCAAACTGAACTCTGCTGGAGATGGCAGAATTGACTCATTTTGAAGAACACAATGGCCTAACAGTTAACTTCTACTTTTCCAACAAAATAAAGAGTAGGAGTTTAAGAAAAGAAACGCAGGGAGGAAGAACTGGGAGCAGCGATGGCTCAGAATAATTTGCTCAGAACACTGTTCATGTTCTAAAGGAAATCCCTATAAAACTCTGCAATACCTCCCATTGCTCTCTCTTAAATGCTTTCTTTGCATTCACACCAAGATACTGCTGAGGGCTCAGCCGGCCCTGTGGACCAGATACAGGATCAGCAGAGCTCTTCACTGGGATCCTTTTCCTGTTGGTTGGAAAGCCTCCATCCTCTCGTCCCTCCTGGAGAATGGAATCCATGGAGAGTCAGACATGGACCCCATGGCAACCCCACTGGGACCAGATGGGAGCTGCACAGTGAGTAACACACCAGCAACAGGATCACTATTGATTTCAGTGCCTATTGAAAACAAGGTTTGAAAAGTGATTCATTTCTTTATTATGATTTCAGATGTCCAGAGAATGGAGAATAAGACAACACAGATCAGCCATTCCAAGTCCATCATTCCCTCGGTATCCCATTGCCCAGGACAACAACACAGAGTACTAACTCTTCCTCTTAACCATTCAGAACACGAGGTTTTAACCCTGAATCATATCATTTTTATCATCATCATTTTCATAGGAGCACAGAACATCAGATATCAGAAAAGAAGCAAAGAAGGAATCCTTCCAAGAAGGGAATAAAGAATGATTCAGAGTGGAGGGGGTTTGAGTCTGGCCCTGTTCAGAGCCTTGTGAGCAACCATTTTATGTCAGTGACATGAAGAACTGGTAAAGGTCACACTGACCGTCAAATGCCAGTCATATTCATTCCACTGGACCAATTCCAGAGGTTCCTGACTCATTTTTTATTCTGCAAAACCAAAGGCCTATGAAGGGGGAAAAAAACTGTCCCCAGCATAAATGTTGGACTGAGACTGAAGAACTGGTTTCAACTCACTCCTTCATAAACTTGCCCTTCTTTAGGGCAAGTCACACGAGATGGTAACTAGAATCACGATTATGAATGAAAAACCATCTGATTTTTGCCTTTATCGTCCCTAAGTGAGGTCCATAAGTGACCTGACTGAAGTTTAAAAAATGCACAGTATTTTGAGTTTTATGGTTGAATTCTTCATTCGAGTTGTTTCACCCAGCGACTCTGGACAGGATCAGAAACGTACACCAAAATCTGAGACACCACTACCTGCAGAAGAAAAGCATCCACTGTACAGCTGAACAACCCCAAAATAGTCCCATCATCACTAACTGGTAGACAGCCTCCTCCAGTGAAATTATTGCTATTGTGTTTCCCATGGAGAATTCAAAGTAAGAACCAGATGTCTCTCACTTTTCTGTAAATTCAAACCTAACTGAAGTGACAGCTGAATAACAGTGAAGGAGCTATTCTGAGAGCTCCCAGACAGCACATGGAAACCACAGCCTTTGTCTGCAGGTGTTTGGATTGATTTCTCACATGGACTATGACCAGTAATTATGCCACTGTGAAAAGAAAGAAGAACAAAAGCGCACAACCCTCAGACACCTCAAAGTACAATTTTAAAGCAAAGGAAAACTTTCATTAAATATTTCCCCAATGAAATCCCTGGAATTTTGTCACTGCTACACCAGTAAAGTCGTGCAGAACTACCACCGATCCCTTCAGAACTGTAAATTTTTAGCAGGTGTCAACAGTAAGAAGATTAAATATGACCATTGTATGCTTTAATAACAAGTCTCCACATTTCATTCAACTGTGGGTTTTATTGCTTTTTTTCTTTTCTTGTTTTTGAGCTCTAACCATAAAGTGTAAACCCATTCCATGTCAGGCAGGAGAGCTGATCATGGATGTCAGGAACAAGTGAATGAGTCACCACAGGAAAAAATGTGTGGGTTGGCCACCTTATCAAACATTTAAGAAAATGAGTGACAGAAATAAGAATCAAGGAGGTAAAGAAATTCTATACCCTGTTAGAATCATCTCCCTCCTCAGAAGACAAAGACACAAAAGCTGAGGAGCAAACACCACGGGGTGTTTCTGGTTTTATACACATTCCAAGCACAGATGATTAAGAGTTTGTTGTCCCCAAAATCCTTGTTTGTGTAGCAGATGAAAAGCACCCAGATGTCACCAAACCTCTCTGCCCTGCTCTGTCCATCACTCTCACACGCTGCCGAGCCAGCCCAGCAACAGATGGTTGAGTTCTGTCCTTCCAGGGCACTGCTTTGATTCTTTTTTAAAGGAGATATTGAGGCAATTCTTCTCTGCATTTCATTTAGGCCAGAAATTAAATTCACTGCAGAAATATTTATAATACAGAGGATGGCAGAGACTGGTTACAAGATTATTTTATTTTTTTTTAAATTCTCATGATTTATTGCAGATTTTTTTCTTTTTTTCATTTAAACCAAGCAGCCAGAATTCATCGTGGCACTACCCTTCCATGGACTAGAATTTATTTTTGGAGTGTAAAGCAACCTGTAAATTTATGGGTGCTACACAAATAAATAATCCAGCACTATTTTTGTAACTCCAAAGCATGTTGGCTTTTTCAAGTTCACATGATGAATCTGGAGTTGGGCCCAGGGTTTTTGGAACAACAACTTCCATATTGCTGCACTAGTGCAAGATAATTCTGTGGGCACGGAGACATTGAAAACTCCAAAAATCCTCGAGCACAGTGGTGGTTGAGACATTCAGTATGGATGGAAATACCTCTTCCCTGAACAATCTGTTCTGGGGTTTGGGTTTTAGGGGTTTTTTTTCTCTGTTTGAGGTTTATTTCCTTGCAATTGCCAAAGGGTTTTAGGACATCACACAAAGTCACTGTTTAAGGCAAATCACCCCTCTCTGCACAAGACTGGTATGACTTAGACATTCAAATTTTCATTTTTTTTGGTTAGTGCTCTATGAAGCAGGAGTCTGCTGGCTTTTCAAGGACTTAACAAGTTCAGCATTAAGGTTCTTAACTGCAATCCTGCCAAAATTGTGATTTTCCCAGCTCTTTTTGTTCTAGTTTGAAGGAAGAGACAAATCTCTTGGGTTTTTTATTAAACTAGACCTTCATGCCACACAATCTTCTTCATGCTGTTTGCACAGTTTAGCATTTAAACAACTTAGGGTGTCTCCTGATGGAAGGCCAAATTTTCATCTAATCTTATTTCAAAGGAGTTCAGTAGAGTTACTCCAGAAAAATAGTTTAGCCCATGGACTTTAACCAGAGCCCCCTTCCCTCTGCATATGTTTATCTCCAAGAGAACCCACTAAGGAATTACCTTAAAATAATATGGATTCTTCACTGTGAAACACTCTTTGCAATAAATTAACCACTGCTGGGAAAATAAAAATGAGATAAAGAATGCAGCTCATGCACATCAGACATGATTAGGAGCCAAGCAAAAGGCTTTCAGAACTAAATATACATTCAGCCAAAGTCAGGAAGAAATGCTACCACTGAAGAAAAAAGGATGAACACTAATGGAGGAGGAAAACAGGATTTCATGACAATTTTGAACCTCTCCAGAACCCCAAAACAGGTTATAAGAATTTGAAGTAATAAAGGATTAACAAAAGATTAGGATTTTGGAAGCCTTAGGCCTTGCAAAGCCAGCTGGGAATGGCACATCTCCATCGCCCCCTTCCTTAACTGCTCTGAGCCCATCACAGCCTTGGGTGGCCTCAGGGATTCTCCTCAGAATCCTTTAGGGACAATTCTGCTGGGCTGACCCATTTCAGTGAGAATGGATGGATGCAGAGGTAAGAATTTAGGTTTCTTCCTTCATTAGGAGGCAAATCCTTCCTCATGGACAGCAAGGGGCTGCATGGATTGACACTGGTGCAAACTTTCCCTGGCAAAGGCTGAGAACTGGATTCTTTCCTAATTCACAGTGTAAAGCAGAGATAAAGTCAACAGTTTCAGTGATTTAAGTCATCATGGTACTTTTACAAAAACTATTACCCTAAGCAATGATATGTGAAAAAGTAAATAAGAGAATTACTAGCACTGTAAAAGACCTTCTGAGTCCCTTTCCTCTTGCTGTAAATATGAAATGCTGAGTTTATTTTATTTATTTGAATACTCCCCTTCCAGAGTACACAGCTGAGGGACCAGCAGTGCTTTCTGCTGAGCTATGAGTCTCTCAAATTCATTTTCTCCTTAGCAATATTCACTGACCAAATTAGAAGGCTTGCCAAGTTTTCTCTGGCAGGTGATATTGGTAAGTACTGGCAGTCAGTATTTCTGTACAAGGTTACTATTACAACATGCTTTTCTCAAATGTTTGCCAGTGCCTTGCTACAACTCTGTCCAGTTCTTGTAAGGAAAAAGACATATCAACATTTTTGTAACAGTAAGAATTCAGACTCAGCAGAAATTCAGGACTAAATCCTACAAATTCGACTCACATTAATATTCTTATTGGCTTATTGGATTTCCTCTGTGGCTGAAATACATCTCTTAGGACCAGCTACACAAGGTACTGAGCTCTTTAAGCAGGGAATAAGGGTATTTCTCTTAACTAGTCCCCTCTAAACATCAGTGCCCACTGGGCAGATCCCCTCTACAGCCAAAGAACAGAAATAAGAACCTCTGAAGAAAGTCATCCCAGATAAGGTATCTCTGACAGTAATCCCAGGGATGCTTTAAATATCCCTGTTCCCAGCTCTCTGTCCTTGACCTTAAGAAACCACTCTGAGATTAAGGACAGCACCTCATCCTCCTCTGTTCACAGTCAGCTCCCAGGTCCCCATCGGGTTTGTTAAGACATTGTACAGTCCATAAATCAGAGAACAGTTCCAAATTGGTTGATATCAAAAGTAAAATCATTCTCTACCCCCTTATCACATGAAATGGACCTAAAACATTTTAAGGAAGCAAATAAAACATAACACATCACCTGGAGCCCTGCAGGTAAACCACTGCTTCTAAATAATTCCACTTTCTAGACAATACATTTTCAATATCCACAATAACTCTCGGGTTGCATTCATGTGTTACAGAAATTCTTGTACTAACTTGAAGTTTAAAGCTCCAACACCATTTTTTCTGTATCAGTGTTGCCTCTGGCTCAAATGTCATACTGACTTATTCAAAAGCAGAATCAGACGTGAACAACAGCTCAGTAATTAGCCAGCAATTTGTATAAGAGATAAAATATCTTCAGAGTCGGGGTATAATGGAAGCGTTATCGAAAGCTGTCTGAAAGCACCACGTGGAAACAGAGAGAAAGATGTTTGACCTCAGCTACACCAATTTCACAAATAAAGCCTTAATAATAGCCTGCAATCACACTTGGCTGGGCATTATTTCCCAGACACGCAAGGTCTGCATTACAGGCCCAGGAGCAATGACTCAGTGCCAGCTGCCGTGATGGCACAGGGCAGCTTGTTATTCTGTCAGAAGTTGTTTCGTGCATGTTGTGAAAGCTTCCAGACATCTGATCCCTCAAGAAAACATTCCCTGTGTCTAAGCAAGAAGGTAGGGTGTTTTCCCTGTTTCTGAACCATCATTTAAAGTTAATTTTCAGAGGTGGAGCAGAGAAATCAAGTCATCCTTTACTCAAAATATGCCTTAAAAAGCACTTTTTTAAAGACAGGACAGAAGCAAAGAGGGTGGAATGCTTTGCACCCAAAGGCCACACAAACACACGCGTTCCGTGTTCCCCCCATCCATCAGCACCGGATCACTGGGCACCTCTGAACTGCACAACGAGCAGACAAAGCTAAAAGGCTGCCCAGCTTTTCTGCCTGGCCCTCGTCTGGATCCTCAGCTGTCCCAGTTCCCACAAGGTGCAGGGAGAAAGGGGAAAGCCACCTGAATGGAGCAGTTCTCAGCCAGCCCATGGTGTGTGTCGGGAAAGCCCCGCCGAGCCCACCCTGTGATCTCTGCCGGGGCTCAGGCACTGCCTTCGTGTTTGTGCCTCTTTGTCCTCACGTCATATCCGATGTCTAGCAGGTATGACATTGGTCACACCTTCAGCAAAAGGCACGGGTTGATTTGCAATGACTCTCCAAAGGTTTGGAAATGAATAATCATAATTTAGCAGTTGGCTAAAAGTTTATGCAGCTTGACTGAACATCTTCATTTCTGCTGTGTACCTGAGTTTCTCAGAGCTTGGCTCACCTCAAGGGATCTCTAGGGTTCCTCATTGCTGAACTCCCTGGAGACAAGTCTATCTCTTACCATGCTGACACTGCTGAGTCTGATCCTGGACAGTGCCCAGACTTTTAGAGGAGCAGCCAATGTTGGACATATTTTTCAAGATTAAACATTCTGAGGGAAACCAGCAATATTTCTTGTTGCAAAGTGATGAGGGTCTTAATTTTTCTGACGTGTATCATCTGGTTCTTCAGTCTGCTCTTTGCAATAAGTGAGACAGGACTCAAACTGGACACACACACTGCTGGTTTCAGTGGTTGTTACAATTTCTCATTTCCCACTGACACCCTTCAGATCACACTCAGGGTTCACACCTCCTCAGTACCTTAGAACAACTGAGTGAGAGAGATCGAGGAGAGTGGAAAGTCTTGTACTTAAATCTTTCTGAAGAGGGAAAAATCACAGATAAAAATTTCCTGCTTGAGGAAATTAAGAATCTGTAAGGCAGACTCTACATGCCTGGCCCTTTTCAAACATGTAACTCCAGGATTATCTGCTCTAGGGCTTCCTGGCAACTTCTTCATGTGGGACTGGCCTCTGTCAGAGGTATGTGTCGGACTAGATGGCCACAGCCATCACTGTATAATGGTACATTTCCTGTCTTAGCATCATAATTAATTGGCAGTTTCATATGATGTTGCCTCACACTATAATAAACTCCAAAACTTGTACCTGCCACAGGAAAAGTTTGTTCTCAGGAATCAGCAAAGGTATTTGTAGAGTAACTGAAGCTGGGCAGCATTTAACTGCAGTTTCTCCACTGCCACAGAAAACAATACACGTTGGGTGAGTCACACCTGGGTCTTGAAGATTGAGTTTCTGCTCAAATTCCTCAGAACCAGGGAACCTGAAGCAGTAGTTTTGCAGATTTCTGGAAAAGTACTATGAATGTTGCATCCTGAAACTGCTAAAGAAAGGAATTCTGCCTTACTTTTAGAGCATCTTTTATTTATAGTGTTCAGCCTGAAGATGCAGAGGAAGCAAGTTGAGGAGGAATGGTTCTCACGTAAAAGGACAATTGTACCACTGCAAAATTGCATGTGACCCAATTCAGAGCACAAGGCAAAGACAGCTGAGATGGCAAATTCACAGTCTGAACACTGTGGAGATTTTCCTGAAGGTAAAAGAAAGAATGAGACAGAAGGAAAGACTGAGAGAAAAAGAAAATGAATGAAATTATCCAGAATTGCTTGAGTGAATGCTTAATAATGAAGTATGGAGATAGATCTTCACTTTAACTAGGAACACGTGTTGAAAATTCCCATCTTAGCTGTTCATAGCAGCTGAACACCCAAAATCCTAAGTACAACCAAGTTTATGTAATACCACTTATTCAGTCAGATATCCCAGTCTTACCCTGGCATGACACAGAATAGTACAAATCACTTTTCATTACAAACAACTACCAGCACATGGAAATCCAGGTTGAATTATACAAATATAAATAAATACTGTGAATAGAACAATCAGAAGAGCTACATATCCCTAAGCATCTCCACATCAAAAATATTGTGGGCATCTGCTGGTATTTGGACACTGTATTTGTCCAAAGACAGAGTGCAACTTTGAGAGCATTATTGTGTCTCCTACAGTGGGAACACAGACTGCTCAGCAATGCAAACTGATGGCAGGAACAGAGTAGGTTATGCTCATACTGGTTTCTCTTGCATAACACAGACTTCTGTAACGTGCAGGAGACATCTCTTTTTAAAATTCATTTTTAAATTAATTTTTCCACGATTCAGCACCATATTCCAAGTAATTGAAAAGACACAAAGCACTGAAATCCCACAAAGAGCTCCAATAACACGCTATTATGCCTTGTAATTTATGAGATTCATGTAACACTCTCTGCATTATGGAAACAATTGCATACAAAGTGTGATCCTTCAGCATCAGTGTTCCAGTATCCTCTGTCAGAAAGTAATATTTGTTTGGGGATTTTTCCTCAGCATTAAACTAAAATTGACAGAATATACAGTGATGCAAGGAATCAAACAATCATCCCTTTACCATCAAAGAATCCACAATCTAACCCCTAAGTCTACACTTCTGACAAGGTAAGGGAGAGGTAGAACTTATCCTGGTGGTGACAAGGAAAGGAAATGGATTGTTAATATGAAATAGGTCACCTTTATGACCAGGTGTCACCACAGGCGAGTGATTGATGCCTCAGAGAGATGTTTCACCCTCCAGATGGATGAGTGATGCATGAAAATTTTCAAGCAGAAGCTGCTTGAATAAAAGCTGAAGAAGATAACGAAGAGACAAGTGGTATCTGACCTTTGGAGAGGAGAAAAATGGAGAGGGATTGTGCAGCTGACTGATACTTCTGTAAAAACAAAAGTTAAAAGTTCAAGCTGTACTACAGTCAGACTGGGGCTTGTTCTTCTTCCTGTACAAATTACTGCTCTACCTGTGATCTCCCAGATAACAGGAGCTGAAGTACGAGGTACAGAAAGGCTGGAAAGAGTTACAGTACTGCCCTAGGACTCTCCAAGGAGGAACGTTTTGTTATTCTTCCACTCAGTTAAGGAGAGTGGGTGTGGTCTGTATAAACAATAAACAAAGGTATTCCCGCACCTTGCTTCGTTACATCCTAGGCTTTTGTGATATGGATTTCCCCTCCAATCTGCACACAGAGCACTCACAAGAGTTTCCCCCCATAGGCTGTTGGAAGAGCAGTGGATTTTGTCCCTGAAACCGGGAGGTGCTCCAGGCAGGAAAGGCCCAGAGTGTGGTGGGGCAGGTTTCTCCCAGCCAGGCTCTGCATTGGTCTCGAATTTCAGGATGGTCCCTTCTCCCACAGCACTTCATTTATCCTATTTGTCAAGAACAAAGAATGTGCAGATTAGCAGCTCAGCTGCAATCAGCCCCTGTCATTCTACTCCCACAATATTGAAAGCCCTTTCAAAGAATCACTGCCTTGGAGCTCTGGATAATCATCATTTAAAATATGAAACCACCATTCTGGAGGTGCCTATCTATCAACATGTCACCTCACACACTAATAAAACAATTCTTCTTCTATTGTACCTGAACTTTGGAATATCAGGATTTTGGATGCAGTAAGCCTGAAAATTCTTATGGGATCCTTGTGATTTCCAGTGATTTGGGACCTCAGGAGTTACCTGATTTGTGGGAAGAACTCAGTTCTGACTGATAAAAATTAAATATCTTTAAAAATATGTTTAGTTTAATGCTTAAAATTTGAAGCACCAAAAGTGGTCATTCACCTTTAATTTAAGCCATAGTCTGTCAGTAGTTACTAATGCTGCTGGATCACCTATTAGATCAGAGCCCTCAGAGAACACAAAATATATCACATGCAAACAGAATTTGTAAAATGTTTTATGCTACTTGATCATAACCTCAGAAAAGTATTGATTATATTTAAGATATAAAGAAAAAAATGCTAATGACAGATAGCAAGGCTGCTGAGACATCAACATTTAAAAGCACTTTGCTGAGTTACTTCTTTTTATCTACCCAGAATCACTTTTGCATATTTTTATATTCTAAAAATACAGGATTAACTGCATCTGTTAGATCAATAGCAAAAGTAGCAATGCTCTCTTCCATAAACACCCAGTCAGTTTTCTGAACCAGATTATTAGTAGTTAAATATTTAAAGCTGCTTGCCCTTTGGATCTCCCTTTGATGCTGGCAGCCAGAACACACTATCTTCCAACACCACATCCAGGCTCCACAGTGCGGGAGGAAGATTTTGAACCAGATCAAGAGCAAAATTAATTTTCCATCCTCTCAGACATGAAAAGAAAACCAAGAAAGGATTCAAAACAATGCTCTACATGTTGGCTCATTAGAGATTGTCTTCAAGGAATGATAGAGAATGAACCATATGGGAATAGGCACCACAAATTTAAGGGGGCAGAGATTTAGGACTCAGGGTTTGGTTGTTCCTGTGAGTCCTGACACACACAGAGTAACAGCACAGCAAAGAGTCAATCAACCAGGCACTTGCTTGGGCTCATTTTCTGTTTCATGACTTCCTCTTTTTCCTCTGCAGTGTTTGGCACCCTCAGTCCTCTCTGTCAAGTGCAGAATATCTCAAACTTCTCCATAATTTGCTCCCCCACCCCCTGTCCTGTGTGGTTTTAAAGGTTTAAAAAAAAACATGTGCCAGGGACCATCTGCTACAAGTAACTCCTTGAAACAATATTTCAATGACATTGAAAGGACTGGACACCCACAAACTGGGAGGGCAGAGGCAGCAGGAGAACTAGAGAACTGTTTACCAAGAGAATTCCAGGAGCTGATTCAAGAATCCCAGGTATGTCCATGGGAGAGAGGTGGTGAGGGGTGGACAGGGGAATGGGAATGCTGTAACCATGGAACAACACATCTAACCTGGAAACAGGACTGTCTCCCTGGAATGGAGCCCATTTCCCCAGGGCACCAGCCAGGCTGTGCACTGAAATGTAACACTTGGTTTCAAACAAACCCACAGTTAAACGACACTGAAATTTTAAGACTGAAATCCTGCCTGATTTCCTTCCATGGTAACCAAGGAACAAACCTAAAGAGTTACAGAGTAAAAATCAAAGGAAGCTAATACAAAAATATAGTATTTTGCCAGTTCCTGGTGTCCAGTTGTATTTAAAATGATCCCTTTTGCCTTTTTCTGTTCCTTCAGTTGTCCATTCTCTGAGGACTGACCAACATGTCCCCAAAACATCTGTGGCACGTGGGACAAGAGTCACATTCTCTGGACACAGACAAGGTTAAACCTCACAGGAGCAGCCACTGAGGTGCTGGAAAGGTTGTTTATAGGAATGGATGTACAGTGAAATTCCAGCAGCCAGTACTGGTACTTACATGAAGCCAAAGTAAGTTAAGATGCTAAAATAGTGCTTTTGTTTCCCTGAGACCTCTCTATCAATTTATTTCAATTTAAATACAGCACATTAGTTTTCTCTAAAAAAGAGGAAAGAAACAGAATTGATCTTTTTGTCACTTGGAATCAAATTATCTCCTAAGTATAATTCACATAAAACAAATTAAGAGGCTGATCAAATGCTCTGTTAACATAATTCTTTAATAATAATATCACTTAGATCTTAAACTGCTTAATTAGATTTCAGTCATTGCAATCAACAGCCTCATTGAAACTGTTCATTTATAATTTATACTCTCTGCATTTTACTGTTCATTTTAAAAACAGCATTAACAATAAGAGCCAACAGTAAGTAAAAAAAAAATAGTAAAGGAACAACTAAAACCCTTTAGGTTTTGGGGGGAACTTATTTCCTGGTTCACTGAACATTGGTGAAGATATTTCAATTGACTTGAATGGATTCATGATTTCCCCTAAGAAAAATACATTTGGACTTTAACCACAAGTCTAGAGCCAGCCTTTTGCATTTGACCACAAATCTGAATTGAATAAAATAAACTAAACTGTGCTTTTATTGAAAAGTTGACAAATTAAATAGATTTTTTCGACACACTTTCAGAAACACATCCAGTTTAACTATCATTCATTAATTAGACTTTTGCAGATAATGAACATGTAAAGAAAAGGCCTAAACAATGCAACATTTGCTGAAGTCATGCCCTTTATTTTAAAGAAGCGTTTGCTGAGAACAATGTAAGAGTGTTGTGGAAGGAAGCACTTGTGCATTTTTGCACATTTGAACACAACCACACGCAATAACATTTTGAAGTAGGTCACCCAGGGCCAGATGACTTTACTGTCTTGGAATAAATGACAATTACATCTCCAATAGTAAAGCCCAACCTCTGGGCCTGGTCTGCCCCAAAAGAGAACTCCCATCTGAAACCATCCCCCTACACAGCACAGGTGGAATATTACAGCTCCAGGACTTGAAATAAGATTTGAGGATTGAACAGAGAAAATCCTCATGTTAACGAGAGACACGTTTAGCTTTTATTCCTATTATTTTAATAGCCAGATCTTTGTCTTCCTGTTGTTATTGCAAGACTGCATATTTATATACTTCTCTATTTATAATTATACTCCCTTTAAATAAGCAGTGAGTGGTTATCACCTTGCTGTTTCTTCAGTAACTATTTTAGCTGCTTCAACTGAACACATTTCAGTAGCTCCTTCCTAGCAGTGCCCACAGCAGACCCCGGCAGGATTTTAACACCCATCCCTCTAGAGCATTCTGCTGATATGCTCAAAATATAAGTGTAAACTAGCAGGCATCTGCTAAGCTACTAGTGAAGTATCCAGTAAGTAAATAAATGCATCTGGGTTGCAGCCACTGAGATTTATAGCACTTTTCCCCGATTTCCTTTTTCACACTACAGTAAATACAGTAATGGTGCTGGCTAATAAACAGCCATAAATCTGCCTTCCTGTGCTTATGATGTTTGCTGATTGAAAAGTAATGCTGTGAAACTGGTGAAGTCAGTGACTATGAATGCAGGAAGGCTGAGGGTGCTGGGGGGAGCACGTTTTTAATACATTTGAAACAGTTTATTTTGCAAGACGTCTCCACTCCCACATCAGTAAGTTGGGGTTTTCTCATAACCTTCACCCCCTCTACTTTCCACAAGCTGTAAACTAGGTTTTTATTCCTAATAAATTCAACAGATCCAGTGCAGATGTAGAATAGAAGAGGAGGTCTGGAGGTTTTTTTTTGAACATGGCTTCTCACCAACTCCCTAATTCAGTTCCCATGAAGTCGTCGGAAAAATTCCCGCAGACTTTCATGAGAGTTGAATTGGGCTTCTGTTACTTCCTTCCTTCCACACTATTTCTTTTATATCCCTTCTTCCATCCTTGAGGACACTTTGGGAGCAGTGGTATACAACACCCAGCTGTTCTGACAACCCAGTCAATAGAGCTGTGCAGGAAAGTCCTGGAAGTGCAGCAAAGGTTGGCTGCAGGCAAAGCCTGGCAGCAGCAGGGCAGAGCATCCTCACAGGAACATCCAGACTGTTCCTGTCGACAGCTCAAACTGGGCTGACCCTGATGGGACCGTCCAGAAAAGTCAGACAGTTCTTTTCAAGCCATGACACTTTTGAGAAAAGTGTAGAAAAGCGACAGTGGGTTTTTTCTCAAACATTTCTTGGTGTTAGTCTGAGAATTAAATCAGAAGCAAACAGGAAAGGTGATTTAATTAGACCATTTTAGCTTTAGCAACTCTGGAAACAAGTGCCTTTATCAACTGAAGGCTTGCCGCTTCTGTAAGTTGCAAGTGCTACACACTTGTGAAAGGTAGCCCCAACATTAATTAAATTAGTTTGCAGATGTCAAATCTGTGAGATGTTAAGTGATAGCTCCAGGGAATGATCTGTGTTTGTATTTCAAAAGAGGGGAAATATTTTCCTTTCTACCAATGAGAAGACTGACACACTGGTTGTATCAGGCAATGGAAGTGGTACCTTCTTAGCAGCTCATCTCCTCTTGCTTGTATACCCCCTTCCCTCCTGCCAGATGTGCTAATTTCAGGGAAGTTTAAAGTGAATTCCCTCAAAGAAAACATTTAAGACAGGCCTAGCTATGCTGACCTGTGAAAGCTCTCTTAAGAGGAACCATAATTTCATTTTGGCAGCCTTTATCCCCCCAGCAGCTACAGCTACCAACTCTGCAGACTGACCCAAAATCCCTGGGGCTGCAGGACCCTCAGTCCAAAGGAAGAGGTGAGACTTCCTGACTGACTGAACAAGAAATCCCATTATTTTCCTTCCACGAGAGCCCACACTACAGTTACTCATCCCCTCCCAGCAAAACATGCTAAAGGGGAAAAAACCTCCAGTGGAGCACATGTGAGAATGCCCCTAAGGAATTGCAATGGACACTCTCCTGCCCAGCCATTATTAATTCTTCAGAGCTGCACAAGCCCAGTGACAGCTCCAGCTGGGACATGTGAATTGGCAGGAACTCACTGGAGTTCACAGGATGGGGCAATATCCATTTTTATTCCTTTTTTTTTATACTCAAGAATAGAAAGTGTGCAAAACAGGCAGTTAGCAGTAGGAATGAGGCAGGCGAAAAAAAGCCTTCTTTTTGAACATGAGAATATTTTACTTTCTGTAACCAAATTATATTTTACTCACTAATATTTGAAAAGGAGTTAAACTGTACATCAGGATTACCCTTGCTTTGGAACATGTTTTGCAAGAGAAGAAAACTAAAACTGCAACATTCAAGTGCACAAGACAAAACCTCACTGTGCAGCTCTGTAACACTGAAAGGTCACTGCTTGTCTTGCTTTATCCCTGGTATGCCCAGTTTATAATTTTCCTGCTGTACATGAATCTCCAGACCCATTTTTATTAGTGCTAAAATAGACTGTTCTCCCACTGTCACACCATCTGTCTTTTCCTCCTGCCTGCCAGTATACAGAACATCTAGGAGTTGTTCTGAGAAGAGGAAAATGGGAAAGAAAGGAAACTGTATTGTTTTGGTCACACACTCTGCTGGTGACAGCCTGTTTCCAGCAGGGACTGTCTCCACACAGGGACACATTCAGCCTTCGCCGGCCCGTGACACACATTGAGTTAAAAAAGAAACCCCAAACAAAACCCTCACTGGTGTGGAATGAGGAGAAATGAGACTTGCTTTCTGCTCTCCCACCGTGGGACTGCAGAGAAGGACAGCTCCTCCCGGTATCGGTGACCGGCGCTGCCTTGGTGACATTTCGGGTTCTGTATCGGAAATTTCTCCTGACAAATTTCAGACTGAGCCTGAATCAGCAGCAACAAGACCTGCTCCCAGCACACACCCAGAATGAGATTTGCAGAAAGTGACAGAAAACACAATATGGGCTGTTGCTGCCTTTTTAGAATTTACTTTGACTTTGCATCTACAAATGCCTTTTGGGGACTTTTTAATACAGGCATCAAATTCCCTTCTTTTCCCCAAATAATGGCCCTCTGTATGAGTAGCAATTGAGGAGACTGCAAACTCCACTTAGACTCAAAACAAGATAGAAATGAAAAAGTACTGAGTAACATAAGCAGGCAACAGACTGTTATTAAAAGGAGTGTCTTCAGGTATAATTTTATACCTGCCTAACAGAGATCCCAGCAGCCACCGTCTCATGAAATGAGCTGGATCAGTCACTTTGCATTATGTGCTAGAAAAATATCTACAACTGTTTCTAAGAGGAACAGACTGAATTAGAGGTCTGTCAGCAGGAAAAAGGTGGCAGGAATGAATCATTGAGAACAGACTGTCAGGCTGAGCATCACCTCAGTCCTGCCAGGCTGGACTAGAAGAGGGGAAAGGACTGAGCAGCACAAGACTCCTGTCCACTGTAACTAATACATCAAAGTTGTACCTCAAGAGAACAGTCCTATTTGTTTGGTTCCTGGGTTGGTGAACGAACACTCCAGTACCTCCCCTGCTGAGACTGTGGGATATTTCAAAAGCAATAAAAGAGTGAGTCACGACAAAGAATGATGGATAAAATCAATCCAGAAATACACAGACCTGGAGAGTTCTGGAAGCCATATTTTCAATTTGTTTGCATGCATGAACCCTTAATAGTGAAACTAAAATACCAGCACTGTATGAATCTATGTTACTGTCTGTTCCAGTAGCTCAGATTGAGGGGCTGGTTGGGCTAAACCAGGAGGGACAGCTTTGAGGAGCTTCCTGGGGAACTTCCAGTTGCTTTTCATCCACTACCAGAGCCATGCAGCCTCATTGTCTGTCTAACAGTCCTTGCAACATCCTGGCTTTTTTCTTTAGGCTAAAAATGAATTTGCACTGAAGTCATTTGGCTTTTCAAACTTTTAAGATTTTTCATGGGAAAATAGCACCATCTGTAGGAAAAAATGGACCAAATTTGATAAAAATGTGTTTCAATTTTCAAGCCATTAAGCAAAACTTCATCCTTTCTAAGAAGAAGTACGTTACTTTTCAAAGTGGGCTCATGTTTTACCCACAGAGGAAGCCAAATGGACTTTTGGTGGTCTCACGGGAGACAATGCCATTCCCATCCCATGATAAGAAAGAAGACAAAAAGCAAAGACTTTAACACAGCTCAGAGGGACAGTCAGCCACAGCCTACAAAGCCCAGACTCTCCCTTGGCAGCAGCAACTGAGCCTTTACACACCTCAGAGTGGGTCCTGACCCACCAATGCATCCACACAGAACAGATGTAAAACTAAACCAAACTGCACCTCACATTCCTGGGTACGTATGAGACACACAAAGGAAATACAGGGGAATTACAAACTTCCAGCATGTCCCACAAAGAGCAGGGTACAGGGGCACCAATTATTTGTACAACTGTCTGAAACGTCCTGTTATTTTTTTAAAGTGTTCCACGGGAGAAATGATGAAGTGAGGGTGGAAGGGTAAGAGCTGAAGGGTAAGAACTGTTGCAAAAGAGGTCTGAGATATACGAATGCAGGTGAAAAAAATGGGGAGTAAAATGCAAGAAGACAAAGAAACTAATTTCAGATTGATCCAATGTTCCCTGGAACAGTGAGTTGAGCCATTAAGATCCTGTACCACCCTGCAGGTGAAGTTATATCAAGCTACTGTTAGAACTGGTTTTTAGTTATTGATAGGACAAAAGAATAATCTCCTTCTTATTCAGCCCCTCTGACTTTTGGCTAAAATGACATGTGCATCCACCATCTTAAAGCACAAACATGTACTAGAGAATTCATCTGCCTGGCATGAATGAGTACAACACTCAACAAGAACAGGAGCTCCATAAACATCTAACAGATTATTAGTTCCATGCTCTTATTTAATGAGAAGATGAAACTTTACCTCACTTGACAGGGATACACTAGCAGTGGTAGTGTACTTGTGAACCATTTGCTCTCTAAAGAGAAGAAAAGAACTTCCATTGCTAAATACTCCCTAGAAAAATTGTTACTTCTCTGGGACTGAGTCCTACCTTCTACCCTCACTGGGCTGGGAAATGTTGTAAAATCATTAGAAAATTCAGTTTTAAGTACAAGGAAAATCTATCTGCTTTGGAAACATTAATAGTTTATTTCACAGTGTTCGAAATGTTTGTATAGACTGCACCTGATATCCTGCATGAATGTCACGCTATTGTTTGAAAGGCTTTAAAGATGTATCACGACATTTGTTATTTTAAAGGTACAAGTAGCATTTCAATTAGCCTAATGATGGTTTCCTAGGAGAACTGAAGATCCACTTAAAAACACTGCACAGATCAGAAAAGCAAATATGTGCATGCAGGCATGCTGATGTCTGTCTCCATCAGATGGTCAGAACAGCGTTGTTTCTCACCTGTGGACCTTCCTCTTCTTAATTTAGCCTTCACCTTTCACTCCAGTTTCTGTATTTACCTTTAGTTCTTAGTGGCAGCTGGACTATGCCTAAAGCAAAATTCAAGACCCATCCTAGTTCACCCTGCCTACAGAAAATCCTCAGGGATTTTTCATAATAGCTGCACCACAGCTGCACAAACTGATAATTTTTGCATCAGAT
Source organism: Lepidothrix coronata (assembly GCF_001604755.1). Classification (NCBI taxonomy): domain Eukaryota; kingdom Metazoa; phylum Chordata; class Aves; order Passeriformes; family Pipridae; genus Lepidothrix; species Lepidothrix coronata. The sequence goes on from NW_016690229.1 coordinate 2,771,290, forward strand.
AACATCACTGATGCCATTTTATTTGCCCGGCCTTCAGGTGAGATGTGGAAGAGCACAGTGTTATCAAAACACCAGCAGGTAATTCCAGCAGCACAGCTGTCACATGGGATAATGGGAAGAGGTGGCTCAGCTGAGTGTGTTCCCTCGGCCAAGGAAGCAGCCACAATGAAAGGGCTCACAGGAATAAAACCCAGCTCCTCCCAGAACTCCTCCCAGGTAAGTCTGAGGGGCATTTAAAATCATTCTCTCACCAGTGCTGGGTTTGAAGCTACAGAACAAGACGTGAAGAGTCAAAGAGAAACCTGTAGGTTCTGCTCCTTCCAAGATCCAGCTGAGGGCTCATCTCCCATGAAAGGCCTGTTCCCTTTGGGAGCATTGCTTTCTGCAGTTCGTAAGAAAAGTTTAGAGGATCAATTGGAGGGGGGAGGAGGCACTTAAAAAGCATCAGCAACTGCAAAATCAAGTGTTGAATGAACTGAAGAAAAGCTCCAAGGCAGCCTTGGTGCCAGGTGGCATTAGCTTTCAGTGAGATGTGGGCATGAAAATAAGATACACGCTGTTCTCATCAATGAAGCACAGGGAGTTTGTGTTTAGTAAAAATTGCAAATTTGTTTGAACAGCCCAGGAGATTTTAATCAAAGACTGATTTGTAGCAATCTGCCATTCCCTCACCTGTCTGACATAGCTGGCTTTGAAGCTGGAGAGTGACTTGGAGTCTCTGAAGTTACTTTCCATTTTAGGACAAAACACCATCAGCTGTTGCTGGGATAACACAGCCCAGGTAAATCCACCCACACAGAGAGAGCTGGATAAAGGGACCCTCCACTCCAGGTACACACTCCTTCAAGTGCCCAGACACAGGGACATTCTGGAGGGTGTCTGCTCCAGGATGAACTTCATTTAAGCTCTTTCTGAATCTGAAGACCTTCTTAATCAAAACAGTGAGATTTTAAGGTCTTTCATGTATTCAGAAGTCACGATGCTTATGATGCTCAGGTTTTATTAAATGAAGCAATGTTTGTTTATTTTACTCTGGATTTCCAACTTCTCAGTAGCTATAAAGGTTAGAAACTTAGTTTAAAAGGTAGACTACAACTACCCACCATATGAATTCAAGAGGTTATCTGAGCAAAACCTCAAATATACAAAATACAATGACATCAGAGTACATTGATACCCTCTTGATCTTGAAGTAGAAAATACATAACTGAGACATCAATTCCACAACTTCTAACCATGTTTGAAATCAGAAACTGGCCCATCAGCTTTCTATGTTACATTTCATGTGCTGAAATGCTTCCCCAGCACAGAGCCCAACACAACCAGCTGATTGCACCTATGGCCAGAAGAAATTATTTAGAACAAGAGCTGCCATTGTGCTCCCAAGGCATCTTGGACAACACAATCCTGATCCACTGATACGGGTTCCAGACATTACTATGACAGAAGTAAGAGTCAGTTTTAAAAACCTGGGGACAGTCAAGAGTGCAGACAATACCCTGGGTTTTTTAATAGAAAAAGAGCTTACATTTATTCATGAAGACTGCACGTATACAACAGTCCAGATTTAACTATCAAACAGAAAGCAGCACTAGCAAGACTGGGGGCAACAAAAAATTAGTTTGAAAGCTCAGTATGGTTTCAGGACCTGATTTTAATTTGCATTAAATACTTCACTGCAGCACCAGAGAGCAGATTTCATAAGGATGAGAATTTTGTTCTTACTGTTTTCTTTCTCATTCTTCTCATGCTCATTTTTTGCAGCACCCTGAGATTTGAAAAAACTGTGCTCAGTCAGAACATTTCCAGTTTGCAGAGCAGCTTTCCCATCCCCCTTCAGAGAAGATTTATAAAAGTTGTGTTTTCCTTCAGCAGACTACAATCAGATGAGAGCCTAGCCTCCTCACCAAAATGTGATGAGTAGGAATGGAATAAATGGGTCAGGTTTCAAGAGATGTCTAGCTTGGAGTGATATTTGAAGCTCAGGAATGTAAACTGGCAGACAAGCTGTCATGGGAAAAACACAGGAAGATCTCAGCATATTAAGTGAAAGTCTCACCACAACTCTTTCTGCAGTCTTCCCTTGCCTCACCTGCAGCTAAGGAAACATGGTGAATTATAATAACCTCAGCAGTTTCAGGAGTGTAATTAAACTTCCAAATTAGGTGACAAACTCTGAGAAAAAAAGACTTTGCTAAATCCTACAGAGCATTGTGCAAGTGTGTGACTTAAGCAAATTTCAAGGCCTTACAGTTTTGAGCTGAGTCTGTAAAAATTCGTGTACACATGACTTTCATGCAGAATCAGATGAAAACTTTACTTCTCCACTTCATTTTACTTTCAGCCTGGGTCCACTAGAAGCTACAAATGATAGTAAAATTTGATGGGGGGGGGAAGTAATGCAAAAGGAATCAATTTACATAACACAGAAACTGAAGGCAACATTTGCACGAGCTCCTCTGAAGCCCAAATCCCAAACGTCACAGAGCAACAGTCAACACGTGCCCAGAAACACAAAATATTAATGACACTGTGACAAAGCTCATAGATTTCAGCTCAGGAACAGGACTCCTGCTGCTTATGTTTATATTTGACTTTTAAAAAGTAAGAGCACGCGCCACAGATGTTGGGATTTCTGCTGCTCTGATTTGCCTTGGAAAGGCAGGATACAAACTGATAAATGAATTCCCCCAGAGTGACTGTCCCACAGAGACAGTTTCATCTTTCAAGACCTATCACACTTCACGGTCCTGCACTGCCTCAGTAACAATGTGATGTGTCTGGATACAAATCACTGTCCTCTCGCTGAACATGCAAAGAAATAAAAAACAGACTTTGCCTTTCTTTTTCTTTGGTACATACTCTTCTCAGTGAAAATTATAAGACAGTGTCTGAAGTCAAAGGACTGGCAAACAAGGCTTCTTTGCCAGCATCCAGATCACCCAGGATGCAGATGCTTCCTCTGTTTCTGTTCAACCAGGGCGGGCTGTTTTCATTTATTAATGCCAGCATAGACCTATTTCCCTGCAACACTCTCACGTGCCTCATCAGATGCTCTACTTAGAAAACTGCCTTCTGATGTTTAATATTGATGTCTTTGCAGACTGCTTTCACTGCACCAATTAGAAGAGGAACAACAAAGCAACTCTCAAATTGCAGTCTAAGGACTCTCAAAGTATGTGGGAGGGTAGTCCTGTGAAATGAGCTCCTGTGAACTGAGTCCTGGAATGTCAGAGAAGAGCAGATCCAAAGGAGAGTGCAGGCACATGTGTACCATGGAACTGGAGAGAAATACAGGAATTACCAGCATGGTCCCATGCTGGAATGCCAGGGCAAGCAGAGTAGAAGGGGTGTGCAAACAGCGTGGTCTCAGTATTACAGTCTCCAGTATTTCCAGTTGCAGAGTTGCACAAAAAAAGATCTCAACCATCTCTGAAAACTGAATGTCAACTTGCCTTAGATTTGTTACTCTTGAATATTTAACTTGTGATTTATCTTTTACTCTTGGTTATCATCATCTTGACAGCAGTGGACAACTCCCTGCTCTTCTGAAAAACAACCATGATTCAGTTGAATAAATTTGCTTTCAGCTTCTACAGTTACAGAGGAGAGGACAAACATCGAGTCCAGCTAATCTTCCAAACTAAAAATATTAACATAATTTCAATATATCATATTCTTTCTTCAGTCCCCAATACCCTTGTAAGCAATCACTTATTCCCTGTACGATTACACCAAGCAACTCTGCTTGGATGTGAAGCCAAACCTCTAATCTCTACTCTCCTTCCAAGCCTCTCTTTGAAAGGTCATCAGCCTAAAATTTATTATATGGCTTCCTCCCAGCCTCTTATGAAAACTTAATCTCTTCACTGAGGAACTTGCCTTTTTTCCCCACTCCCAGTTTTTCTGTTTTCAGTGAGGAGGAGAGAATCACTTGATTCGTGCCCACAGAAAAGTCACCCAGGAGGCTTCACAATGTCATTCCAGGGATAAGCAACCAACGTGGAAGGTGGGGATGTAACTGCAGTTCCTGACTGTGCAAGAAAATCCAAAGACACCACATTTTCAAAAAGCAGTGTACAGTCAAACTGACTGTGTTCTCTGGCCCAGTTTCTAAAGGCCACAACCAGCCTTCAGGAGCACTAGTAATTATACCAATGATTTATTTTATACAGTGGGAACAGGATTAAAGGCATTCAACCAAACTACAAAAACAACTGGCACAGAGAAAGTTTTTAAATTCTGAGTTATTTTTTTTTTTACACCAACCACTGCTTTAAAGAATCACCAGTCTTCACCATCTGATACCACACAGTACATTAAAATTCTGTTACTATAAGTATTATCTTCCAAGGAAAAAGAGACTGGTTTCAGAGAACATTTTTAGATCAGAGTCAGGAAGATGCCACTTACACTCTCATCTATGATATTTTTCCAGTCATGACCTTCATTAAAAAATTTTCTACCCAGTCAAGTGATTAAAGTGATGAAAGGTCATTTAGCACTTTGTACTCCTTAAAGGCACTCAGTCACACTTGGTGCTGCAGAGAGTATTTGTCTTCTCAGAGTGTTTAGCACCACAGAGATGGCAACCAAATTGTCATCATGAAGAGTTGTTCACTTCTCTTACAGCAGTGACAGTTTATGACTAAAAGCAGAGTGAGTGCTGTGCTTACCTGGTACTAAAACAAGGAACTACTAACACTGAGGACTGGGACATTGACTGCCTGGTTTACTTGTTATTGATTATCAGCCTATACAGTAACACCCAACTGTCCCCTCTGAAACCTGGTTCCTTGTGCCTTAGATTTTATAAAACACATGAGACAGAGTTCCTGTCCTGAATACCTGAATTTTTATTACTTTTTACTTTTTAGTTCTTGTCTCACAGATTACTTTAAGGTTGATATAAGCTATTAAAAAAAAAAATTCCTGTCAGTGTGGTCTATATATGAGGCATAAATTTAATCACTTTGAACTTGGTTTTGTTGTCATCATCCTAATGGAACGGTTTGTAAGATTGTGGAAGCTGATGGTTATATAACCTTTTCTTTTTCCACACAAATTGTTCTATTCCAATGAAAGAATTAATAAACAGATTACTAAAAAAAAAAATAAAAATCTAAATCTGTGCTTGAGTACAAACAGTTTCTGAACAACCAGCAGGGACATCTGGGCACAGCCCGATACAGAACCGCCGTCTCTCGGAAGGTTCCTAAAAGCTGCACTTCACCTGCTGTGTCAAATAGAGATGATGTTTATGGATTTATCCACAGAAAGTCTCACTGACTTCCACAGACAATGGAATTGATCACTAGAAAATTCAAAGTTCTGTAATGTTTTTGTTTGGAAAGTCATTCATCAAATGTGTATCCGTCCTTTCATTCTGCTTCAAATTCTGAGTTTCTGGTACAACTAGACTTTCAAATCGAGTCTTGGCAATAAGCCTGTTCACAAAGACAGTTCTGTTCACCTGCTTTTTAGCTCCTGGTCACCAACCAGCACTGCAGACATTCCTGCAAACAGAGTGTGAGGGGATCCAGCCTGCTGGGTATGGAATAGGCTTTGAGTGAGCATTACCTTCCTCTTTCTACTGTCAGTGTAAATGAATAAAATACCCTACCTATCACTGCTCAGAAAAAAAATTAAATAAGGAATTCAAAGCTAACAAAAATTCCTCAACTGGCAACACAGTTGCAATTTGGAATTTGTTGGAGGGTAAAATGTACACGACACTCAAAGGATCCCTAAAATATTTGTCCATAATTAATAGTGCTGTGACAAAGAATAAGCACTCAGCATGATAAAAACCAATGAGTAGCATGTTCCTTGTCAATGTGTTGAGAGGAGGCTTTGGGTTTGAAAAAGATGATCTTAGTGGATTGTCTTCTCACACATAGCAAAGCATACAGAAAAACTTTGGAATTACCCAGATTGAATCCTGGAGGGTATGTAATTTCCATTGCTGCATTTCGAGGCAACTTCCATTAGCATGGATTTTACCTTACTGTGTTTTGGAAGATGATAATAAAAAAAAAAATGCAGAATTTTTAAAAGAAAAAAAAAACACCAGAAAATTTGAAAGGAAAACATAGAAAGGAAGGAAAGAACTCTGTCAGTGTAGGGTATTTTCACATTTTCAGATATTTCCATTCCTTTGTATTTGTTGGCTGCTCTGAGCTGTCACATTAAAATCTTTGGCCTAAGAGAGGAGTGCAAGAGAAATGTCACCTTTGTGATTATTGCCTCTGCCCTACAGACCACACCCCACAAGCAGGAAGGATCTCATCCACATGAAGTTCTGTCTCCACAGCCAGTGACAAAGAAGCCACATCACTCTTGCAAATTAAATTTGGCTGGAATAGTAGCACAGAGGAACAGAGTGCCAGGCAGCTTTTTGTTTTGCTAAATTAAAGGCCGTTCTATGGTTTCAGTGGAACCCATATGTCACTCATACCAAGGGATATCAGTAACACGTTTCCTTCTGAAGGAAGAACACAATGAACTGATTAATCAAACCTTAAAATGAGGAAGAAAATTATCACAGCCACTTGTTAAAATACGAAAGGGCATTAAGGAAACAAACAGTTCTAGTGATATTTGCTGTGGTCAACGCAATGATATTTTCAGTGTCCCAGACTTACAGAAAACTGGGACCTTCTTTCTGGGACTTGAGTGATTCTGAAGGCAGTTTTTCTGTGTTCCTCTCCTATTCTCTAAAAATGAAGAGATTTATTCTGTTTCTATCTACATGAATCAGGGATCAGATGATTCAAATAAGTTTGTTTGATTCTGCACTGGCTTGAGTCTTTTCTTTTTAAACTGTGTGAAGGCATTTTGAAACCCTCCTATTTATGAACTTACTTTACATGAGAGATAGTAAAAGTAGTGTTACACCCACCTAACTACAACCAGAAGCTATGAATTTATTTGAAGCTGGCAGCCTAAGCTGCTGTCAAAGGAAATAGGCACCTCCAAAGGGTGCTGAATCCTGTGATGGCTGATAGCCCAGGGCAAGTGGAATTTACTGATAGCTCACTTCACCTACATACTTAATTTTTAGGCACACAAATTGAGGCAATGTAAGCTCTACAAAATACCAGGAAATGGAGAAGTTGTCTCAATGAGTAAGTTTACTTAATGTGTCTCTAATTTCACAGGTCTATGACAGCAAGACTGGAGTACTACAGAGATGGAGGAAGATGGAAGAAAGCAGACAAAACACCTGTAGATCCATGAGGCTCTATCTCCTTCCACATTTATCTGCCAGGAAGTGCAGATGGAGCATCTGCATCAACTCTGAACTGATTTTCCTGAAATGAAAACACAATGTAATAACACTGGCAAGGCAAAGTTCATAGACAGAGGTACCATCTCTCATTAGACCAATCAGTAAATCCTAGTGTGCTATGTGTGGAATCAGAGATAAGAGACACAGAGAAGTTAAGCCACTCCTGATGTCCAGCTCTATGACTACACCCTTTCCTCCAGCAAAAGCAGCTCTAGAGCATTTACAATTGTTTTCCTGCCCTTTTCACTGTCATTTTAAACATTTTCAATGTCAGACAGAACATCTGTGCTAATTTCATTGACAATGGAATATATTCCTCTTGAAATCTTCTTTCCCAGCAGCAGTAAAGTAAAGCTGAAGCAAAGCCAAAAGCACAGTGCTGTTAAAGCCTGGACTGGATAGTTCACAGCCCAGTGCAGATTAATTGCATTTTATCCCAACACTTTTGTGGACAAGGAGAACGAGGGGCCTTTCCACATGCTTGTCTGTAGTGTCAGTGCACCCAGCTGGGCAGCTCATGTGAGGACTGACCTGGCCCTCGGGAAATAGGGAACTTGTCCTCTCAGGAGAGGGACTTTCTCACAGAGATACCTGCAGAATTGAGTCCAACCCTGTGCACTGCTGAGACATTTCAGAGACTCACAGGATGGGTCAGGTTGGGAGGGACCACAGTGGGTCATCCCAGAGGACACTGCCAATAACCACTGACCAATAACCAAGAGATTTCTACCCAGGAAGGCAGTTCATTGGTTTCAGCAGAAAATCCAGGTGAGTGCTAAGGATTCCACTCTAAAAGGAATTCAAATTAAGGCCCTCATTCCAAGCAGCTAAAACAGTTAAGCACCTGCACTGCCTGCTTTAATGAACAGTACAAGTGGCTAAATGAGACTGCTAAATCTAAGGTTATACATGAGCAGGACCTTTGCAAGAACTAATTAAAAAGAAAAAAAAAAAAAAGGTAAAATTATCAAATTGGAAATGCAACAGTCATTTCAATTATAAAAGGCAAAACACTAGTGATTATTGGTCTCCTTATTTAAATGGTGTTTATTTAGAGCCATTAATTAATTAACAGAACCCTGAGATCACAGATAACATTGTCTGGGTAGAACTTCTGTTTCCACACCATACACACACGAAATTCAAAGTGAAAGCCTTAAAAGCCTAATGCAGTGAAGACAGAAAATATTAAACTTTTCAAATCCTCATTTCTCTCATGGCCTTTTGCTCACCCCAGTCTCCTAGCACTTTTTTTTCCTTAAGAGACATTATGTGTTAGGAGAGCAAAGCAGCCTGGGGAGGTGATATTTTACCATTGTCTGTGCCATTAATGCAGTTAAAAAATCCTCAGACTGGAAAAATCAGACAGATGCATCTTCCAGGTTCACATGTGCCAACTCCATCTGTTAAATCATTAAAACACAGGCTTGGCAGATTCTGGAGAAAAACACATTTGTTTTCACTATAAAGAGGAAGAGTAAACTTTCTTTCTGTTCTTACAATTTCCCCCTCCCCCATAATTACTTTAATGTGAAAGTCTGCATGAGTGGGCACTATTTAACATGCTACTGAAAGAGGTTTTCATTGAACTGGGATGTGTATGTGTCAAATTATATGTCATAATCTGGGTTAGTCAAAGAACTATTAAACCAAAGTCTATAGCTACATTAAGATGCTTAATCAGTTGCCTTCTTATTGCATATATCATGTTACAGCACCTATTTAAACACTGATTTTCCTTACAAGAATGAACCTCCTCAGGATAATTTTAAAGGTGCAGTTTAAATAAGGAGCAGTAAATCAAAGAAGCTGCCAAACCTTGAATAAAGTAATTGATAACAATAAACCTTTTCCCAAATCTATAATGAAAAAAATACTTTCTGCTTTCAGGATAAACAAAGGCAACAAAGCTGTAACCTAAATTGAATACCAGCATCCTGTATTTTCTCAATATCTGATATTGGGAAAATAGATTTATTTGGTCTTTTTTCTACTACAGTCACTGTACAGCCATTCTGCACTATGGCAATGTTACCTGTAGTGTACACATCTAAATATTGAGCATTTGGAATGCACCTAAGTATAAAATAGGATGAACCCAGCCATAAGTATGACAATGTGAATAATTTAAATCCCAAGACCTCCTACAGCTACTATTGCAACAGATTGCTGCTGAATGCATTTCTTCCTCTTGGTATTCTACACAGGAACGGAATTTCATTCTCCAGGCTTGTTACTTCAAGTAACATATATCCTATTTAAACCCAGCAATTGTGTTTGGAAGTTTTGTCTTTTCTGTGTTTGCTTGCAGCTTTGCAACTATTTTATATCATCATATTATTAACAGTGGTTCTCTCTGTGGCACCCTTAACAGCAAAGTGGAGAAATGAAAAGCTATTTGGCATCAAGACACCTGCTTCTACAAAATAAATATGTTGCCATAAAGGCTATTCCACTGCACTCTCCTGAAGTTTCCCCAAGTCATGCCCCCTGCCATCCTGTGCATCAGGGCTCACAAAACAGAGTTTCTTCAGCCCTGAAACCAAGATCTCACTTTCTGTGTTCCATAACTGCAACCTTCAGTTCTGTCAACAGTACCCACAGTGGCTGTAGGAGCTGCACTTCTTTCCCAAGAAGAGGCTGAAACACTTCTGTGACTGGAACTGGCAATTCTGCTTTTTGGTCATGCAACCCCATCCTTCACCTTCCTCTCCACCAAAGAGCTTCAGAAAAACCTGATGGGACCTGCCCCAAGCAGCTCTCTTTGCACAGAACTGATGGTGCACTGTGCACTCTGCTATCAACAACTATAAGTGTTATTCCTTTATTTATGGACTCACAGAAGAGTTCTTAGAACCTGGGAAAACTGCAGAACCGCTGCTTTGAGTCATCCAACACTCTCCTAAACGTGCTCTTTCACTTTACTTACACACCCCTTACACATGGCCAGGCTCTGCCCCAGTAACCCATCACAGCTTCTCCACTGAAGATCAGCTTTGGTTGAGATTAAGTGGAACAGAAAGAGTTCCTCCAGTATTTCTCAACATAATATTTACAACCTTACCCCTTTTATTGTTTCAGCATCATTTCACTGCCTGAGCTGTGCTCAGACAGGCAGAGTACAATGTGAGAGCACCAAATAAAGCAAATACAGGCATATCACAGAACACACAACAGGGAGAGAGCTTAAAGCATTTTTCAACAAAAACTGTTACTACAAGTATGGACTTCCTTTCTAGCAAGTATTCTGATTTATGCACTCAGAGAATGCACAGGGAAATGTATCTAAAGGAGACAATCATTTCATCACATTACAGCTACAAATAGAGAAATCTGAACTTATAGCAAATACTCTCAAATTAGAATACAATTAGATGCTGATATTCCATCATCACCTGCAATCACCCTCAAGGGAAGCAAAATTGTGTGAGACTAACAGAACATTGACTTGGTTTAAAATTTACAGGAGGTTCAAAAAACTTTCACATGCATTTTACCTCAGAAACAATGTGCCACTTATTCTTCCTAGCAATGATTTTTCACATAGCATTCTGGGATCAAAATGTAATTTCAACAATAACATATTTTCTGACATTCTTCAAGGAAAAATTACTGGTTTCTTCCCTCTAAAAGGATTTAGATGGAATAACATCTGTGTTGAGATTATTGTGAATATGTTAAACTGACAGCAAGTCTCTAAGGGGCACTGCTCATTAATGTTCTGTGCATAAAATTAAAACTTGAAATATATTTTTCGATCCTTTTTGAATCATTTAAGCAATTCTCATGCAAAGAAACTATTGTGCTGCAATAATATATTTGCAGAGTAGGATATGAAAGCTATTAAAATGTCCTAGACCCCCTGCCTTTCAAGCAAAAGGAAAAAAGGAGACGCTTTCTGATTTGAAATACGCACTGTATTGAAACAAAAAATACTTTCACAGACCATGAAGAGTTTTATTTCAGTGTATACAACGCAACAAAAATTTAAAATTGTGTCCTTTTCCTTCATCTTTAATTCATATTGTGCCTAGGTACTTCAGCACAGAGCAGCAGGAGAATTCTGTTAAGTGTTGCACACTGGCATTTACAAGATATTTTTACCCTGAGCAGCCTACAAGTGGGGCCATATTCTTGGAAACTGCAGTAGGGCAGCATTCTGCCAGCTCTCTGCAACCAGGGCTGGGGAGTTGTGCTCAGAGACAACACCAATTACTAAAGGATTTTAATACAGTTTGAAGGTGACAAAGGTCTCCATGTCAGCAGAAGAAATAATTTCATTTGGAGGGCATGTGTATTTATTCCACCAGGTACAACAGAAACGTAAGTGTATCCATCAGGTTTAGTGTAAAGCTCAAACCCAAACAAAGTCCAGAGAAATGTGCATAAAAGCTGTAGCTGCAAGTGCCATTTTATGGAGGAAAAAAAGGAACACATTACTGTTGAGAAAACAGACATACCCTCACTGTTTCAAAAGCCACTGGATAAGTACAGCCACAATAAGATGACAGTTCTAAATTTTGCCACAACATATGATTCTAACCAAGCCATTGGGTTCCTTCCATACATGGAAATTCAGGAACTCCAATTAACATATTAACAAATTCTTGATGTGATAGACTTTAGCAGGTTTTTTGAATGAAGCCTGAGCTTATAGTGTCAATGGGGTTTTGTTGCTTGAATCACAGCAACCATAACAAGGCAGTCTCAGGCTGCCTATGTCTGAAATACTATTTAAAAGCAAAAGCCACTGAAGTTATGCTCACAACCTCCTCTATCAGATTCCACACCCAATATTGCAAATCACAGACCAGCAAGCATAGAACTCCCAGTACTAATTAATATTTTTGGTAAACATTTTCAATGCAAGAGCCTCAGCAGAGATACACAAATGCAAGTATAAACCCCTCAGCAAACAGCTTCATTCTCAGAGGTGCCGGCACTGCTGACGTGGAGGGGAAGACACAAGCTCAGTGTAGCTGAAGGAAAATCTGTGAGGATGGCAATGCTCAGAGTGTGAAGTGCAGGCCTTCAGGAATACGAACAGGGAACAGGGACCGGTGCTCTGCGGCTTTCCTCGGGGACATCAACATCCCCCCCCTCCCTGCTGTTATCGCCCATCAGCGCGGAGCATTTGTTCTACTTTCCCAGCCAGCAGCCCCTTCAGAGCACTGCTGGTGGCCTCTGCAGAGCTGCCAGAGGTGCCAGCGAAAGCTGGAGCACCGCAGGAAGGTTTGGGAATTACTGGTCACACACTTGTTAGAGACACAGCTCTGGGATAATTCCCCAAATCGCAAGCACGGGTGTGCTATTCATGGCACACACACGTGGGGCACCGCCCTGTCTGAACTTCCCACACAGAAACCAGCATTCAAACACCTCTCCCAGCAGGAACCAGCGCAAGAGAAGCTGCACAGCCCCCTGTGCTAGAGCTGCTCCCACGAAGAAAGAATTACTGTCCATAACACCCATCTCTCCATAAGAAAATGTGTTTCTGTTCTGCCAGACCTTTACAGTCACTAGTTTGTTTCACAACCCTTCAGATAACAAGTACACAATTCAAAGCCTCATTTAGTGACAAATTCTTATCAACCTGCAAGCTTTTACATCACAGCTTTTACACACTTTCTCATTTGCAGTGTTGCTTTCCCATTTCCCAATGGCAGTTACTACAATTCATGGTAAGTAACAGTGTTACAACACGGGCTGAGGACAAAGTTGGATGAAGAATCTCCCCAGCACTTTCATGATGCTTCACACCTGGGTCTACCCAAAGCTGAGACAGTCCTTACCTGGCTAAGGCTGCTCTAGAAGTAAATCTCAGCATATTCAGTGGGAGATAATCACAAACAAACAACTCTTACAAACATTTACAAAGAACTCAAAAGACAACAGGTTTGTTTCTTGCAAATAATTTCAGAGTATCCCATAGAAAGCTTTTGCGTGCTCATCTGGACTCTTTTCTCCACAAACAAGCAATATAAAAAGCCTTAACATTTTCCTATCAGGGCAGACGTGAGATTTCCAGAAACCAAAAATTAACTCAGATCTTGAAGACTCCGAACATCAACAAAGCCACAGTTGCATCACAGTCTTTTGCAGCAGGAGAGGTTTAAGATATCCACCTACCCTGAGTTGTTCACTTCAGCTCAGGCATCACCTTTTCCTGTCTCTGTTCTGTCTGCTGCCTTGATTGCAGAAGCACAACTGCTCGTTGAGCTGTTCTGTGAAAGACATTAAAACACTGAGCTGACTTTCTCTTTCTGCACAGTCTGTTTAAGTCAGTTTGGTCCCCTGACCTATTTCACAGAGCAGTACCACCTGTATTTGTGTCAACACAACATCCTGAAGTTTTGGAAAAAGTGGGAGCCTCGTGCACTGTCTCATTATGTGCTGCTGGAAGCACTTGTACAGCTGAACAGAAAACTGCATTTGGGTTAATGCACATTGTTTGCCACTGCTCTCAAGTCATAGACAGGTTGTAAATTCTGGAAGAACAGTTGTAAGTTCTGAAAGAAGAGCAGCACTACTGAGCAGCTGAATAATTGGCTATTCTGAACTGGAAGCATTAGAATTTCAGCATTTATGGCAACATGCAGATTAGAATTTACCCATCTTAGAAGATCTAGGATTCATTAATCACAGAATATTCTGAGTTGGAAGGGGTCATCGATCTGAAGCACCAAGTATTGAGACTTTATTCTATTTAAACATGATACATTAAGTGATGGAGTATCTTCTTCAACATTTGTCAGGTGATGACAAATGCTGCTGTTTGTAGCTACAAGATCCAGACTTCCAGCAAATGATTTTGGAATCTCAAGGGACCCGTATTCCTGTCATTCAGTATTGTTATTAGCTCATTAAAATCCTATTTCACTTTTTTCTCACAGTGCAAGTGCAATTCTAATATTGCCCTCTGTTCATAAGAACTTAGGATCTAAAACTAACTACTCATTTACTACATTCCCTCATCTGAGAAATAATTAAGTACAGAAAACAAAAAAAAATTGAACATTTTAAAGTTCTATTTTCACAGTGTTTGAGCAGGAAGTTTCATCTTTCTTGACAAATGCTACTGCAGTTTAACCCCTGACACAGTAAGCTACAAATTTGATTGTTTCATTAACAAATTACTTTTTTTCACAGAAAGCATCAGTGCAATAAGAGGGCTCCTGAGATAAATGTGACTAAGCAGCAGGAGTTAATTAAGTAGGACAATGAGTAAGCATTTATGGGTGTGATACGAGACTCAGATGATTTAATTGCTAGTCTAATTATCAATTAGAGAATCAAGAAATGGCATGTAAGTGAAATACTCCATTTGTTGATACTTTAATGATTTTAGAGACCCAGAAGAGCAGTATTAATTGCTATTTTAGGACTACTGAAGGAGTTTTTCTTCTCCTCTTACTCAAATAGAGTAATGACTAATAAATGTATATAGTCTTCTCATACTTAAGCATTTAAGGCCTTTAGATCCTTCATTCTATGAAAAAAAAAGGCTAGTAATTAAGCATTCAAACACACTGCCTATAAACCACTCATCTTAAGTCCAAACCTTTCTGAATTTATTTTGTAATAAGGATAATAACTGCCCATGGTGTTAGAGAGCCCCATTAACTATTTACAGTGTTTGCACAAGTCAATCTCCAGACAGAAAGAAAGAGGTCAGGGAACTATTTAAATCCACAAGGGCAAAGAGCCAGTTGGCTGCACTCATTGTTGAAATGGTTTATAAGGAACTGCAAGAAATTAAAATTACCAAAAAATTGATGGAGAGCCAAAAATATTAATGTATTGGAACACAGTGGACTCTTTACAAGCTGTAAATATTTTTTGGATTGTCACATAGAACCCATAAAGCGTGTTGAGGTCTTTCTCAGAACTTCTATTGGAGGCATGTAGCTCATAAAGAACATTTACCAGAAAAAGAGATCAGAAAGACACTGTATGTCACAGGATTGATGTTGTGTCCCACTGAAATTACCAAAAGATAGTGTTGGTGTGTATCAAGAGGAACCAGGAATAAAAAACTGGGGAGCAGGAGCAAACACCCATCATAGCACAATACACTCTGAGCATTGGGCATGTTGACAAGCTGATTAACAAAATAAAAACCAACGTCCTTCAACTATTCCTCATGTCCACTTCAAAGGATTAAAAAAGTTCAAGCTTTTGGCTGTTGGACAACTCCCTTTGTCCAGGTTTAAAAGAGACTCTCAGCTCAGTGTTCAGTTCTCCGCTGCTGAGGGGAGCCCGGCTAATCCCTAAACTAAGAGCTCAGACAACACCTCTTCCTTTGACACACGGCTGGTTCCTCAACCGAGGTACCAACTTTTCAGCAGTTTAACCCAAACGTGTTTTCCTACTAACGTTTAAAAAAAAAAAAATAATAAAAAGAAAAAATAAAAAAAACGCATCAAAAAAAAGGCGCACAAAAAAAGACGCCTCCTCCCAAAAAAAGACGCACAAAAAAAAAATTTACCGAAAACACCAAGCGCGCTTCCCGCGGTTTCCTGAGGTGCCTCAACAAAACACGGCGTGGGGAACTGACACTTTTTCCCCTGAGATACGGCCGTGTTGTCACAGGGGAGCGGCCGAAGGAGCAACGCCAGACACAGTCCACCCCTCACGGAGCGCTCGCGCGCTCCCCGCCATTTTGTGGCCACCCCCGGCAGCGCCCGCCCCTCCCGCCATGTTGTGACCGCCCACACGGGCACCGCCCCCCGCCGCCGCTGCCCCTCAGCCCCCGAGCGGCCCGAGCGGGGCCCCGCCGGGGCCATGGAGCCCGGCAACTTCATAGCGCGGGACAACTACTGGTAACGGGCCCAGCGCGCCCCTGGCAGCCGCCGCTTCTCCCCTCTCCTCCTCCTCCCGCCGCCGCCTTGCCCTCCCCGCGGCCGCGCTGAGGCGCGGGCTGAAGGGGTTGTTGATGAGTTCACGTGTGTTTGAAGACTGTGCCCGCTTTCACAAGCGCGCCTTGGTAAAAAAATCGAGGTTTTTAGAGCTTCCATCCCCCGCCGCGTGTGGAGCATCGAATCAGTCCACAGTAAATGAAAGAACATTGCAGCTTATTTTTCATCCTCCTCCACTTCCTCACACACTGCGTTCACACGCACTGTTTCAAACCTGTGGAAAAAGTTTTCCTGTTGCCTCTGAGTCAGACAATGGTAACTAGCACATAAACTTGGTGTTATAAGTTAAGGTAATAAGGTAAAAGCTATTTTCAAGGTAAATATCTAAAGATTCCTGCTAAACCGCTGTGCTTTGTAGCATTAGTAGTTGTCTTTGTGCATTGGGTTTTTGGTTTTCAATGAGAGTTTTCAAAGTAATCTTTAATATTTCTTGGTTGGTTTCAGGAAAAAATGCGTCGAAAAGGAAGGAGATGCTGCAAAAAGATGGTCTGACAAATGGGGGTTCTTGAAAACACCTCTTGAGGAGGTAAAATTGAATGGCATGTAAGCAACACATGAAATCTAACCGCACACAGATTTATCTGGACACAGAATTAGGAGAGCTCTGAAGACTAGAAATGTACTGAGTGTGCTTTGCTAAGCTGGGATCCGAGGTAGAACTGCACTGGGTTCAAATACTCAGTTTTCCTCTGAATAAAATAACAGCAAGTGGTAATTTATATGCTGTGCATATTCTGATATATTTCTCTTGAGAAACATGACTCCTAGTAGTGTTAACAAGTACTAGATGCACACTGACAGGAAAATATTTCCCCTTTGTCTATCCATATGGTAGTTTAAAAATCTAGGGGAAAAGGTTCCAGCTAATTAAATTGTCAGTGGGGGAATTTACAACAAACGAAAATATTTGGAGCGATGTCTCTTCTCAGTGATGTTATTAGAATATAGTAGCACATAATGTTCCATTTGGAATCACAGTACTTCATTGCTAAAGGACAGGATTGATGCAGCCCCTGCATGGTTGTAAGTGTAGAAGTAATCTGCTCTAAGAGTTTTAGAAAATCCCTGTAGGCATCCAAATTAGCACCTTTGAAACCTGGTCCTCATGGTTTCATTATCCATCCTGGGTGACTGTGGTCTGTGACACACACCAGCTTTGCACAGTTGCTATTGGTGAATATGTGTATTTAGCATCTATTAATCTTTGCTTTGTAATCATATAAGACATATGTACATATATAAGATGTATTTCTAGCTCTTTTTGGACCCATGATGTAGCAGCAATATTTAGCCTTCCACCTGAAATTCAGAATTACATCACCTTCTGAAACAAAAACAATCCAGTAATTTCCAAAGCACTGAAATAAGAGCTTGAGATGGAAAGAACAGGAAGTTCCCCTGCAACGAGGGGAATGGTGTGGATAACACAAAGAGCAGTAAATTTCAAATTATATAGAGTCCAGAATTTAATTATGTTTTGGGTTTAGTTGATAGGAGATGAAAAAAAAGATGCAAAGCCCAAGATAGAGCTTCCAGAACACATGCGGATTCGCCCTGTGACACCTGTGGAAAAATACATTAAGGTTAGAAAATTACATTTTAAATTGTAATACAACAATATCTCTTGTAAGAAATCACACAGGCTCTAAAACCCAGTTGTCTTGTAGAGGTGGGTCTTTAACTAAAGGTCAGAGTAAACTGCATTTGCAACCCGAGCAATGCTTTAAAAGCATTTGTTTAAGACAAAGAATTGCCCTTTGGATATGGTTGTAATTTTTCTACCTTTATTTAAGAGAGTCTTCTTGTTGGCATAGACAATGCCACTGTCCTCTTTAGTGGCACAAATTAATAGGAAGTCAGTTCTAACGAGCAAGGTAATAGTTATTTGATTTTATATTATATGATTTATATGTTCAGTACCTTGACGTTATCAAACAGCTGGAAAGGACAGTAGAATGTGAAGGTTTAATTTCTAAATATACTGTGTGAGAATCGCCAATGAATAGGGTAACTATACAGGCAGCTAAAGCAGTGACATTGGGAGAGGAATATATTCATAGAAGGGTAAGGAGGTGCTAACAAAAAAGGTTAGTCCACTTAGAGAAGATTAAGGAAACAAAGGAGACTGGAAATTCTTACTTGCTGAACCAGCTTTCTTTCAAAGGATTCCAAGGGTGGGAAGATAAGGCAAGGAAGTTGTAAAAGCTTTTACTGAGATTAAACTGAAACAAAAATTAAGTGCTAGTGCTGAGTGCGGCAAAGCAATGAAATGGCATCATTTCTGCCATCAGTGCTACTTATTGTTCAGTTTGTAGACTCTCAAACACCAATTTTAGTGAAGTTACAGTTTCAGTCCCGTTTCAGCAGTGAGGGGTCGGGGTGTTAACAGTCACCCACTTGTGAGCTGCTCAAGCACCGGGCAGAGCCTGGGGCACACTGAAACAGGGATCAGAGCTTCATTCACCTCGGCATTTGGAGGAAGATCAGGGTTAGCTGTGTTTGGGTCACTCTTTACATGTTCAGAGTGAAGTTTCTCACCTCCTTTTTCAGAACTATGTGTCTTTCTGCACATTTACCTTCGTGGTAATAGTCATCCCTCTTCTCCTCTCTAGGTCAGAGTAGTAAAAGCTTTTTCATTGTCCCTTCCCCCAGATCGAAAGTGGGACATGATTCCCTTCATTATCCTGCTCGGTGGGTGGCACTTTTGGCCATAAAAAATTATCTTTTTTGAGGAACTGCTCCACCTAAATATCATAAACGTTTTCTAATCTTGGCCAAAGAACAAAGTGAAGCAACTCTGGCAAGAGAACTGAAACATTGTTCTCTTGCTGTGTATTGCTCTACTGAGTCCCCAGATGCTAAAATGATAGAACGTGCCCAACAGAGATGATTCAGCCAAAGTAAGCACAGCAGTCACTGAACAGACACTGCTGGCTTTTGTTTCGTTTCCTCCTTAGCTAGATTAGTTGCAGATTAACTTGCTGCTTACCCATCTTTTCAAGTAGAAAGAAGGTGGAATGAGTAAGTAGTTCTTGATGCAAAAGCCAGCTCAGTCAGAAACATCTTTAGCATTTGGACATAAAGTTATTATTCCGTGCCTGCATTGCTACCAAATATATTACAGCAACTAGAAAACACTATTTCTCCTGTTTAGAGAAATTAATTAAAGATGATTATGATAATGATGATGATTATTCTGTATGGAAAAAAAGCTAAAGACAAAGATAAAATTCTTCTCCTAAGAATATAAAACCACTAAAGCCCTTAGGATTGTACCAAACTTTAAAAAAAGAATGCTAACATACACTACTAAACAATAATTTGCTTTTTGGTTTTAGAAGGTGGTAAATGAAAGTTAGTTGCCTTGTTGGAATTTGGCCCTTGTAGTTCTCTCTTTCCCTGTGTCTTGCTGTAGAATGGCACCTAAATTATTCTAATTAAATTATAAACTATCATCAAACTTGCATGCACCTGGGCTGTCTTTCAAAATTTTTGTTTCCTTTCATTAATGCCAATGTTTTCAAGATATTAACTCAGCAAATTCCATTTGGAACCACTGTTTTTTTATAAATTCTCGTTTCCATCCACACGACAGCACAAAAGATGATGTCGCATGACAGCAGTTACCATCACAAACCCTTTCATCATTCAGCTTTACATGGGCCTTTTATTTTAGGTGCTTCCATCTCCTCCAGTGCCTAAAACCACGCAGGGATTCATTGGCTGGAGATCAGCTGTGCCCGGGCTGGAGCTGGAGATCGATCATCAGATCCGGAGCTGCAAAGGAGCCCTCTGCAGGAGTCTGAACTGAGCCCGGGGGCCTCGCTGACAGGAACCAAGGATTAGGCACACAGATCCATTTGCAGTCCTGGCTACACATCCCACGGTGGACTGGTGGACTGTTGAATATTTATGCTTTACACGTGATTTATGTAAACATCCCCAATCATTTTGGTAAATGTATTTTCATGGAGCATTTTGCTTGTTAGTGATTATTTGAAACCTGTGGCATCCAAGGTGTTAACTCAGCTTCAGGTTTACTTCAAAATAACAGTGAATACACTCAGATAAAGGTCACAAAGCAGGTACTATTTTTATTTGCATTAATAAGACTATAATTTAAAAATACTTATTGGAAGTTGGAATGACAGAGCAAATTTTTTAATTGTTTCTCCATGAGATCCTCTACTCCTACTCAGTTTCACAGCATTCTTCAAATATAAATACAGACTGCTGTGTTCCTGACAATCCAACTGTACTGCTCATTCCCAATTCATCACTTACCACTGCTGGAATCTGTGTTTAGAATTAATTTTCCATGAGCACTGACCTGGCCCACTGTTGAGTTCTCAGGTGCCTCTGCTGGCACAAAACCATCTCTTCTGTACAGAGAGGATGAGAAGATGCAGAGGAGGGTGTCAGGCACGACTTCAGTCGGCTCAGGCTGCCACGGGACTGCATCCTTGAGTTTGGAAAGAAGCTTTCCTCATTAAAAAACAAAACACAGCAAACAACCAAAAAACACCTGCAGAAAAAAACAATTATTAGGCTTCATCACAGTGTGTCCACTGGAGCTTGAAAAAAGCACACAAACCATAAGTGTAGTTAAGTCATAATTATAAAATACATTGGGGTTTGTATTGTGTGCTCTTTGCAGGTATTCTGTGTAGTTACACACATAAGTAATTGAGTAGTTCCCAGTACACAAATAAAGTATGCAAGGGCCACAGTGACACGAAGTCACTTTGAAAAATCAGTTTTGGTATCAAACCAGGGGTTTTTTCAATTAGTTGATCAGAATGCAAATGGGTTACAAGGCATTTATGTCACTTCAGTTTTGTGTGTACCAATATTTGTCCCAGCCAGGACAGGTCAATACTCAGGAACAGCAGAGGATTGCACTGGGAGTTACTGGTGTAGCTCCCCCGTGCTGTGGAGATCAGTCTTGCACTTCGTTCCCTGCAGGTTTGCCAGGATTTTTGGAAAGTCGGAGGAGACTCCATTGCAGCAGGATGTAATTCTAACTGGCCAACATGTTTAAACTAGAAGGTTGCTTAAACAAAAAGGAGCCTCCAAGAAGTCAACACAGGCAGCTCCTTCTAACTCCTTGTTACTTAAAGAGGAAAGATTTTGCTTTTCAATCCTGCTGCAGGATCTCCATTGTGTTCTCCAGCCATCAATAGCTACCTCTTGAGTCAGCACTAAGTGCTTGGCTATCACAGCAGTAAGTCAGCAGCCAGTGTTTGTTCTTCCCTTCTTCCCAAGAAATGACTCACAATGATCAACAGCCCACCTTTTTTTTTTTTTTTAATCCAGTTCCAAATGCCCACAAAATAATAATATTTTACTTTTTCCATATTCTTTACAAATAATGGAGAAGTGACTCATATCCTTTGGAAGGATTACCCAAGAATGAGAACACATAGCAGGAGTAACTTCAGACACGTTACTTAAAAACCAGAATAAAGAATAACTTGGAATCAGACTCTGGAAATTTAAGCTAAATTGCAGTTTAGCTACTAACCATAACCTGTTTAAACTGTTCTTTGAACAGCCAAGATCATTGTAAGAACAGTATTTTAGATCAGTGTGCTTTCTTGTCATTGCCAGGTTTGTATCTCTTGCTTATTTTAATCATGTGGTTCTTCAGTTTATTTTAAGATAAAAAGATCCTCTTATTGCCTGATTTATATAAACAGGTATAATAATGATTGGTATGTAATTTAGTAACAACAAAATTACATTAATTCAGGCCAAATGAAAGGGGAACTTCAAGACCACTGGTTTTCCCAGAGTTGTATTAAATAACCAAAGCTGGCACCTGATATCCAGTGGGTGTTTGTATGACGTGAAATCCAAATGAACCATGGTTAGATTTTGAAAACCAAAATAAATTCTTTGTCCAGCATCTTCAGTTGGAGATTTCTGAATCTTATTCCTGATGTCTGAATATTAACTCTGTACTAATAAGGGGGTTTTTATTATACATTCTGCCATTTTAAGGTACCTTTACTTCAGGACATACTTTGATACAGCCTAATTTGGGATGTGCAAGGAGTATTGTCTAAAACTGGAACTCATTCCTCTAGCAGAAATATGTCAGTTGTTAAGTGCTCCATGCATTCAATGTTTTGATGTTATGTGAAACTATAAACCTCAATATTTCTTTTCTCAGCACTTTCAGTTTTACCATTATACCTGAAAAAATTGTGTAGAAGTTGTAGATTTGCAGCTGACAAAGGACTGCCCAGTCATCAGCCCCACTGAGAATCCTAAAGGCCAATACAGAATTGTTACATCACCTTGTAATGTTTCAAACCTGGCCTTTAATTTGTGGAAATTAACCTGTTTATGGGAGCCAAGTTGGGCACAGAAATGTCACTGCACACCGTAAAATATCACACCATCTCCAGGGTCACGACAGTGTTGGTAAACTCAGTGCACACACCAGCAAATGCTTCAAAACGAAATGAAACAACTTCAGAAATGCAGCAAAAGTCAAGAAAATTTTAATTCTGTATAAAAATCATAGACCCAGAACAAAAATGTGCAAACAAGGTGCCAGTATATTCAGATGTCTCCTGTGCTTCAACCCAGCTTCCATTTGGTGTCGTCTCTCGGGCAGCTCTCGGTGAGCACGGGGGGCTGCACAGTGACTCCTCCTCAGCTGACTGGACTTTGTCAGGGAGCTGAAGCCAGCTCGGCTTTGGAGTGTTGTTTTCAGATGAACTGGTTCTTTGGCAGCAGACTCCTTTTACTCTGGATGGTGCTTTCAGAACAGCATACACAAAAATGTGACCGGATTTGATCCCCAGTCACCACAGCAAGGCATGGAAACAGGTCCGGCACAGCTCCTGCCCCCATGGCTGTGTGCCTGCAGATGCTTTCCTGGCTTCCTGGTGGAATAAGAGCAGAGGCTTAAATGACAACATATTTAAGCTAAAGAACTATGAAATCAGAATTATCTTTCTCACAAGCATTTATATTACAAACAACAAAATTGGGTAACAAAAACCTGGTGTGTTTTCCTTCACAGTGTGTTCTTTTCTGTGCTGTTAGAATTGGCACAGAACTGGCACTTGCTATTTATAAATTCATTAAATAAGATATTTTACCAGGAACTCAGAGTTGAACGATTATTATTTGTTTAAAATGCATTTTGCACCAGAGAATAAAGATTTTTGATTAGATGATAGTTGAAATGGTGATTCTGAATAAGTAGCACTCAGAATGCAGTGTTGCTGTACATTTTGAAAGAACCCAAATGAAAAGCAACCACAGGATGTGCACAGGCAAGTGATGCAGTGTCTGTACAAGGTGAGTGCTTGGAGAATAATCACGGTTCTGCAAGAGACATTTCTACATTTCTCCAGTTACATGCTGTGACTGTCCTAATGATCCCCATTGCACTCCTAACTCCGAGCCCAAATTCCTGTCTCCAGTTCCTGCTATTGGCTGCTCTGTCAGCCTGAAGTAACTCCAGTTCTGAGACTGCCTTACAAAACAGAGGATTTTAAAAACCTTTTTCAGAGACCTGAGGCTCCCCATTCACACACGATATTTCCCCCTTTAGTGAAGGATTCATTGTGGTTTCTTCCACATTCTACAAAGTACCAAAGTGACAAACATTAATCCAACAGGGTCAGTGACACCTGACCAGAAATGCTGCCCCAAGTGAATCCCAGCCCAGGGCACTTCTTGCACTGGGTCCTAAACGTGTTGTGTTTTCTTCCCCAGGTAACCATGTCCCTGTAGCAAGACAGACAAGACCCACTCACAGACTACTACCTTCTTCCTGACTCCTGTGGTTTCCACATCCCAGCAAATTGTTCTTTGGATAGTTGAAAGCATGTCAGACCATTTCACAGGACCACACTGTAATAAATTTAACTGTGCTGGAAAATGATACTGTTGTGCTCTGAAACTGGTCGGGTTGCCAGTGAACAAAACATCGCCCTCAGTCTGCTCTGTCATACACAGCAAGGACTAAAGTACTGAGAGCTAAATGTAAAACAAAATCAGGAATGCTGGGAAAACAACTATCCAAATTTTCAATCAAACGCGGGCAAAAACTGAGTTCACCCACCCGACATTGCCAAAGGACCTTAAATCTATTGCTGTTCAGTGTCCATTGCAACATGGAGGCAAGCTACTGTTTTAGGGACTTTTAAATTTGTATATATTCGATTGTTTCGGAACGGAGAGAAGGGATTAAATCAATAAATCCGGAGTCCAGGAAATGCCTGGCAATAAACACAGTGAAATGCAGTTTTACCATTTTTTCTGTGAGGCAGCTCACGAGGTTCTCTTTCAAGCTCCCTCATGTGATACCCTTGTCCTGGTTTAGGTGAGCTGCACTCTGCAGTTACAAAGTTGAAATCTGGCTGTAATTTTGAAGCAATTAGTTGGTTCAACATGGTTTTACCAATGGAAATTACACCTTGGGGTTGCAGGTTTTTTATGTTGCCCAAGTGACTCCACTTTGAATTTGGCCCCGTCCCTCATATTTCCCCCTCCCTGCTTTATCTGCTTCCCTAAAGAAGTGAAAATAAACGTGAAGATTTAAATAAATCTGAGAACTTCAAAGCACAAAACCAGACACAACCATGAAGAAATAAACAGAACAGAGTTCTTCATTCCCTACCCATCCTTTTCAGTGCAGCGGCCCCACTGACACCAGATTCCCTGGATGCAGCTGAGGGCAGGATCAGGCCTTGCAGGTACCAGGCTGGGATTAAATGTGGGCACAACAGCTCTGATAACAGCATTATTTAGCATCTAACTGTGGGGAGTGTAGAAGTGGCCATTTTCTTTCTCTGCTTCCTTGATAAAGGCTCTTTATTCTTTTATCCATTTTTGTGTCTGCTTTCCACAAAGATCATTGTTACAGAGAACAGTCTTGCACCACCACAAGACACGGCAGCTTCGCCCCCCACACTTCTGTCTTGGCTTTTCCCGGAGATGCCTCCAGGCTGCCGAGTGACACCCGGCTGATGGGTCCTGCTGAGAGCTCAGCACAGCCCCGGCTCCGCCTGACCCAAACCTGACAATGCCTTCGCACTTCCCGCAGCCTGGAAACAGCCCCCCCTTCTCCTCCCGAAGTGAGAGACGGTTCATGCTTTTATTCCTCACCGGGGAGCAAGACGGACCCAGCTCTGCTAGTGAATCTCCTCTGCTTGCTGACACGCGTCAGACACAACATTCTCATCCTTAAAAGCTGGAGCAAAACCAGAAACAAAACAAGAGCCCAAAAAAACCCCAGTGAGCTCCAGTCCCTGTCTGGAAAAATTAAACAGCCATTATGCTCCTATTGCCAGAGCACAGTCATGTCCTTTGTTTCAATGAAAGCTGAAGTAATTTCTTGTGCTCCCATCACGTGCATTACAGCTTCCATCTTAACATTATACTGCTAATGAACAAGCCCCACGTATTTACAGTCTCTCAGGAGAAGCCAAGATACAACTGACAGGCTGGTGAGGGAGCATGGAGGGACAGTGTTTATTATTTTGTTCTCCAAGAAGAGAGAATCCATAATAATCCATAACAATTTGAGTTATTTATGTGCAAATGAGAAAACTTTCACCAGCTCTCACCACAGGTCTGACCAAAACAGGTCTTTCACCGTGTTTGTTTGCCCTTCTAGTTTTTTTTTCAGTAAGAGTGCTGAGAAAAATCAGCATTTCACTGGGATAGGCACTAGCAATGGACCGCTTGAGACTAACTCCTTCACCTTGGGCCAGCACTGTTTAACTTGAGAGGGAACAATCTTCTTCATACTCAATAAATCACAATTAAAGTGTCCTGCATGCACATAGGAAGTATATTTTGCACTTAGAGGACTCAAGGAGGAGAAAGGATTGCCTAAATCTGCTTTTAATTCTCCTTTCATTCACACTGTTGGAGTCACTGCTGCTCTGTCATTACCTGGCAGCAGTACCAGGCTGGTTCTGCTGGGCAGTCAGACCCTGCACTGCTGTGTGCCCATCAGCTCCTGAGGCTTTGTGGAACACAGAAGACACCAAATCACATAAATGCTGCCATTATTTGGAATATGTTTTTCATTCATTTCACGTGTGTGTTTGGCACTGGTGCTGGAGCTGTCCTGGAGCCCAGTAAGGCACAGGCAGATAATGGTCATGGATGTGTAAAAGCATCTCCAAACCCCGGGAGGCAGATCTGTTTTGGAAAAGGGCTCTATAATGATCATTTACACAACTTTTATGTGGAGAGGAGAAGTAGATAAATACACAGCACTGCCATGTAAGCAATTGTCTCATTCTGGATTTGGAGGTGTTTGAACAGATTCAGAAACCACCTCTGAATTCTGTCTGAATGCTCTGGTTAGTTGTTACATGGGCATTAACTAGCTGTATTACATCACAACACCTTCAAATGGTTTTTATTTTTAAAAAAAAAGGCCAGAGGCACAGAAGTTTCTGTGTTTCTGACAGCCTGATGATGACAACACAGTAACTCGATGTGGTGCTTGATTTTGGCTCAGACAGGCTCAGGTCAGGGATGTCTGATGTGCCATGTGGATTAATTTTAAGCTCTGATCACGATTCAGGACTGGAGTCCAAATTCAGACCTTTAAATGATACCCCACAGGATCCTTGCTTTCTCCACAAAGCTACAGAGGGAGCCTGGGCAATCAGATCTTATCTCTAGACTTCAAAGGCTGTTGTCAGAAATTAGTCAGTGTGGATGAAGCCCTTCAGGGCCAGACGCCAGGGCCTTACAGGAACACACAACACTGGACTTGTTCCTCCTGAGCCACACTGACTGTGCTGACCACTCACCCTCCCCTGCATGGAACAAAACTAAACCAAAACCGTCCATTTTTTCCCCAGCAGATATTGAATTACCTGTGGAATACAATGAATCTCATCCACACAGCAGATCTGCCAGGTGTCGAGATGGCACAGTCCAGAGGCACCTTTGTACAGAGAAGGGGGGAATGCCTGCAAGTCTCCCTTCTCTCCCAGAAGGGAGAGACTTGGGAAGCCACTGTAATGGATGGTTTATTTGTTTGTGGTATTGATTTATTAATTACTTACATGCTAATCATTAATCAGCATCTGGTGTGCAGGCAGTGCAAGAGGTCGGACAAGGAGCCAGGCAGTGCCTCACCCAGCACCCTGCCAGCACTTCTCCAGAATTCCCAAGAACCCCGAGTTGGCTCAAACACCAAACAGGCAGGGGAAGCAAAGTTCAGCCCAGGAGGGGCTTTAGAAATGCCAGCACTGTGCAGTCCTTGGGCTGAGCCCAGCCCTGCAAACGCTCCTGGCCAGCCCAGGGAGCGCTCCCCTCACGGCCTCAGGTCAGAATTTGGCTCAACACATGCAGAACATGTTTGGCTCATCACACATGTGCATATTAAGTCCACATTCATCAGCAAGGGAACAGAGAGACAATATCTGGTAAAATACTGGAACTGTACTTCAAAGATCAGGATGCAATTCCACGGACTCCCAGGGTGACTTTGGCCACAACAGTCACCTCCTCTGCTTCAGCTCCCATCTGTAAAAAGCAAAATAACCATCCCTCATTTTTACTTCACCCATCTTTGCAATTTAGACTCAAGAGTTCTTTGTAGTGGTGTCCCTTTCTCAAAATACACCCAGCTCCCAGCACACAATGTCCTCCTCAGAACAGGCTTATGGAAATGTATCAAAAAAAAAAAAATAAAAAGAAAAAAAAGGAAAGATCCTTATAAAATATCCACTGATGAGATAAGACCACCAGCACAACAATGCAGTGAACAGCTGTAATCTGTGGGAGGATTATTTCTCTTTGCCATAAATGCCATCTAATTTTCAAGACAAGTTATTCCCTTTCATAGAACAGTGAACTCAGTATCTGCAGAGAACTTTCCTTCCCACCAGTACATTTTTCAAAGACTCCCAGTAGTTTGTGACATTAAATAGAAGGTGTCACATCTTTATGACAAATATTAATACTAGTCTGCTTGATTAACATAATTTGTTTCTTCACTGGACATTTTATTCCAGATGAGCTGCTTTTCATCCATCCATATTTTCTAGGGGAAAAAAAATGCATCCTGACATGCAATGTTAATGTGCCCTCTGAGATAACCCCTTATCTCCAACTTCCCAGCCTCACCTCCCCTTCTCTGCAGTGCATCAAATGAGCTTTAGCAGCAGCTCTTGGTCAAGGCTCTCATGCACTGGACACCTGCCAAGGCTTTTGGGGTGTTTAGCACAGACTAAAGGTCTGTTCCTATGACACACACATTTAAATTTAGCACTAAACTGGTGGGGAAAAATAGAGAAAAATATGTAAAATGTCACTTTCTGACAAGCAGAAAATTAGAATTCATTCCCCTGAGAATTAAAAGGACTTTTCTGCTTCCAGTCACTAACTATGACAAGGTTAACATTTTTCAGTCTAATGATGAAGGACATTAAGTGTGCATGTGAATAAGAAATAGAATTACTGGAGGGTATTAGCTAAGTGTGTGACAACAGCCCAAACTGACAACAGAACTCCAAGGATGCAGATTCCAGCTACTGCTGACTGTTTGCTGTGGAGAACTGAGGGATAACAGAAACGTGGAGGTCAGCCTTCTGTCACCACTGTTGGAACAACAGAAGCAGCCACAGGAAGATCCGTGTCTGGTGGGGGTAGGGAACATTTCAGAGCACATCCAGCCTGCTCCCAGAATCCTGGGCAGGGACACTCAGCTGGGCAGCACATCAGTGAGAGGCCACAAAACCCTGAAGAGACTCAGAAAAGGGAAAATTCCGAGTGCATCTCTTGCTCCCTCAAGGATTCTTTCACCAGTCCCTGTGATTTAATTCCAATATGACATGAGGATTAGGTAGGAAATAAAGTTGTTTGTGACTTGCTTTCGCTTCTGCCCTTCCCAGTTCAGTTTTCCCTGTAGCTCCTCACTGTCTTACTCAACTATGGCAAACTGAAGCTGTGGCTTCCAAACAATAATGGATTTTATGTGATGCAGCACCAAGCAGGGAGGACTCAAAGGAAAAGAGAAGTCCACGTGTTATTGCTATGCCCTAGGTGTTAAGATACTGGAAATTATCAACTATTGGGAATCTTTCTGGACATAAATGAAATTGGGGTGCTAAAAGGTAAGACAGGAAGATTATATTTTCAAATATCTAATTTCTTCTGAGGAAAAGATGTATAAAAGTGACATTTAGAGATACGGGCCAAGGTAGAGAAAGCACTTTTAAACAAGGACAGTTAATATGGTATCTGACAGAACAACAGAAGCTGCAAGGACACGGATGGACTTCCATGCACAGAGCTTTCCTTTTAGTGCTTCTACCTGTGACTGGGTTTCAAAAGCTACTTGGCCACAACTGAAAAAAAGGTTACAATTTAAGGGACAAATCAAATATTTAAAAAATTAAAACAACTAAAAAGAAGGAAAGAAAACCAGAAGAAAACAAGTACTTTCAAACCCACAGGATCTACCTCTACATGAGCCAACTGGAAGGATTCACCAATTTCTTTGCTTTCCTGTGGCTGTCAGGGTGCTCATTAGTCCAAAACAAAGCATTTTTTTATTTTTCTAGTCTGAAGTCAGTGTGATGAACTAACTATGAACTATTAGGCAGCTCAGTTACAGATCATGTTTCCTGTAACATCAAAAGCTGGATTCTCCTCTCTTCATCTGCAACAGCCAGAAGGTTTTTGCTTCCTCAAACCAGCCTGAGAGGATTCCTGCATGTTTTACACCAACAGACAAGGCCTGACTGTCCCTGTAATTCCTGCTGGCATGGCTGTATCCCCCCCATCCTCCTCCTTGCTTTGCTTGGTTTGCTCCCAGGAAGAGCCTTCCCCTGGTGCTGCACATGCTCGGATCCGTATCCACACCGCCCTCATTCCCACTGCTCTCCGATCACTTTTGGTCCCTGGCCTCGTGACTGACACTCCCCTACAATAAACTGCATAAACCATATCTGCCTGTAATCCTGATAAATCCAAATAATTTTGTTTTATTCCTGTCTCCCCGACTCTCCTGCCCCTCCAACTTCCTCAGCCTTATTTTATGCCATCAGCATATTTAAGGCACTTTTGAAATTACATTCTGCTCGAGGTCACTGCACTGAATTTAATTTTCCCCTCCCCAATGCTTTACCTCCCACCTGATTTATTTATACTGTTTATTATCAGAGACCAATTCAATCAATGAAAGCTGGAATTCAAACACACACACACATTTGAATTATGCACACAAACACTCACCAGGAGAGGGAACAGAACTGCTGCAGTCCACATCATCCCTCTAACACATGGCAGCTAACAGGTAAGGAGGCTCAGAGCCATCCATTTTTATACCTTGACTTCTGCTTGACCCCAGGGGTTGTTTGGCTACTGGAAACCAAAGGAATTGCAATAGGATTACAAATTCCACAGAGGAGGCTTGGCCAAGGGATCTGTGCATTTCTTACCCCAAGCCAGTAGAACTGTATTTTAAGAGGGGCTTTCTGAGTTGACAGTTCCTTTATTAGCTTCTGTTCACACAGGAATTCTAGAAAAACACCATCAACCCAGAGCAGACAGTCATGTCAAGCAAATGGTACAAACAGAACAGTGTATAGAGAACTGGAGCTTAAAGGGAAACCAAAGCACTGACCTCAATTGCAGCCTGGCTTAGGCATCAAACCAACCCAAACGGGCTGCTGGAAGCACAGGAGAAAATTAATAGCTTTTGGCTCCCCTCTGCAAACCACCTTCCTCTCTAAACGTTCCTGGTCAGCAGGATCCTCAGGCACAGCTCCCTGCCGGATTCTGGCTGCCTTTGAACGCTGTGGTCACAACTCAGGAACACTGCAAAGTCCAGAAATGAAGGCAGAGGGTTTTGCTGCAGATTGTGCTCTAGGCAGACCACCCTCAGAATGATGTTCCCCATCTGCAGTTCCTCCCATTTCTCTGCCCTTTACTCCCTACTCACTGCTCTTCCCTCTCCCCAGCACAGATTCTTTGCAACCATCTTTTATAAGCAATCACCCTCCCTTCTAATCTCTCTCCTGAAAAAGCTGTTTGTTTTTCCTTACTGATACCAGCTCCTGTGTCCCAGCAGAGCTGGTCCAGCCTGAGGTGTCAGGGATTAAATCAATGCCTCTGCACTCCTCGGGAATTTGGCAGTGGTAGAATTCACTGCTGCATCTTCTCTGGCCTATAGTTATGGGAGTTCCAGGAGTCTCTTGAAATTCTGTTTTAACATTTCACAAGTTATGCACAGAGAATATTTTGGCTTTTCTATCAATACATATCTGCTTGGTAACTCCCAGTTTGAATGCTGATTGTGTTTTGCATAAATTAACTAAATTGCAGCCCTTCTGTTTCATTGGTACTTTTTGTCTGCTTCCTTTATGAACAATGTCAGGGAGATTGCAAGCTGACTACCATTCTCTTTCCTAAGCAAGAGGAAAACAACATGTAAGAGCCCAATCAGTACCAGTTTCCTGATGTCTGTTGGGTTTTACAAGCTGTAAGTGCTCTGGCATTTAACAATTTATGTCCATTTGGGTCACTTTAAGAAGTGAATGTAAGGATTGCCAGTGTTCTGCACCACTGGTGTCTATTGATAAATATGGAACAGGTACAAAAACAAGCTTCTCTTTCTTTCTGCTCAAAAATTCCCTGAGCTAACAAGTTATATACCTCTACAGGCAGGGAAGTCCCATCAATAAATGGCTCATTGTAAAAGATCATCAGTTATTCCTGTCTCCAAGCCCACCTCAGCACTGCTGTGCTGAACACACTCCCCACCTCAAACACCAAATACACGAGGCCGTTTGGGGGCAATTCTGCGGCCTGGGAAGCAAGAAGGGGGTTTGCTGTGCCAGAGGAGGATTGTTCCAAGAGCATTACCATGTCTCAGGAGAAACTTGGCACTTCCCACACGACTTCTGTGCTGGCCACAGCCAGTTCCAGGGCAGCTCTGAGCACCACCCGTCCCTTGCTCTGCTCTGCTCCCAGGAACTCTGTGTGGTGCCTGTGAAGTCCTCAGTAATTCCCAGGTGGGCTCTGCAGAATAAACACAGACCTTTTAGTGCCATTCTTTTTAGGTATCAACCAAGGGGTGTTTGCACACTACATAAATCCCCCTGGATCAGCTACATCATCCCTGCCTGTCTCCTGTTACTCTGCCCCATCTTGATTCTCTACTCTCTAATGATATTTACTCTTAGCCGCCCCTTGGAGTGGACATTATTCTGGCTTTTCCTTTCACCTGCAGCTATTAAGTCCCACAAAATCATCCAGAAGTTGTTCCTTTTTGCAGTCCTTGACCTTCTCTTAAATGTATTGGAAGCTGACCTGAGCTTTTGGGGTAAGAGGACACACAGCACTGGCCACATGAGCCCAGACTCCACAGGAGGCAGCCAAGACTTTGGGCCTCAATTCCAGAGACAGCTCCTAAACCCAGGCTACCTGAGGAAACAGTCCTGTATCACATTCCTTCCCAGGAAGAGCTTTTTTTGGTAATAAACTCAAACATCAGTTCTGCAGTGTTGCTGAGAGGCCTCTTAGGAGCAATTGTCAGGTGTGCTCATGCTGCTGTTCCTCCTGCAAAACCATTTCCATGTTGGGCAGCATCTTCCACAGTGGTTTTCTCAGCTGTAAGTGGAAGCTGAATGGTTATTTCTTAAAAATAAAGAGGGGGAGTTATTTGAAAAAAAACCAGTGTCACCAATCTTTCTGTGGGGCTCTTATGCCAACACACCTTTTGTTTCAAAGAACCCTTTGTTCTTGGGGCACATCCTTCTGTTTCCTGCTTTACACCTGGTAGGGAGAACATTTAATACACAGGGATATGAAACAGTTTCTGCCTCTGATTCTCATAACATAGACAAGTCCCTTGGCCTCACAGGAACACCCAAGAACAGACAACCTCAACCTTCTAATGGTGTTTTAAGATAACCAAGAAAAAGGATTTTATGCATACTTGTGTTTCTCCCATCTATACAAAACCACCTGGATTAAGTATCTGGTTGAGAAAGTGAAATGTAAAATGGCAGACAGCTGAATTAAAATAATACAAGTATTTTCCAGCCATCAGGATAAGTTGAAGCACTTTTGGCACACTCACTTCAAGGAAAAAGTACAGGGAGAGCTAATTCACATCTCTGGATATCTAATGGATTTTTTTTTTTTACTGCTCAGTATGAAAAATTCCACATTCAGCCTTGGTCAGACACCTGAGAGATGTTTCATTATCCCACAGAATACACTCCCATCGCACCCATGACAAAAGCCGGTTACCACAAGTTGGTTTATAAAACAGTCACAGATTTATTGAGATAAATACAAATACAAAGTTACATAGATTCTTTACTCTGACAAACAAGAGACACTTCCAGAGTGTCCCCACTTAACCGGGTTCTAAACAGCACCGTGCACAGACACAGCCGAGCGATGCCACGGGGACGTCACACGGGGCACCAGTGACACCAGGGGGCTGGAATCCTTTGGATCACAAGGGCCTGACCATTTCCCACAGCATCCAAGCAATATTGCACCCACCACTGTCACTGCCACGTTCCTTAGCTAGAAATGGAGAGCTCTACTCTTACTGCTGTTGTGAAATTCTACCTTTGCTCCATCTGGCTTTTCAAATGCATCTCTTTGCATAACTGAAGAGCCCATCAACTCCATCAACACCCCCCTGTACCCATTGCACACATTTGTCCTGTACAAGACATAAAGTGCAGCCTTAGTCATGCTGAAACCACCTCTAGTTTAAAACTCAACCAAAAAGACAAACTTGTAGAGGGTAAATCTGTTTAACAGACCCGCACAGTCTACAAAAAACCCACCCCAGAACTGTGATGGCCCCCGTTAGTACATGCAAGTGTAAAGTTGCAAAAGGAGGTTTTAAAACACTCCACTGAAATCATATCGTTCAAAACTGACAGGAATTCGGGAGCCAGAGAGGTACCGGAATATTGTTAAAAACAAGGAGCTTTGTTTAGCCTTTTAGTGAACTTTTATGGCTGGTGGCTTACCCTTTACACACATTCTAGTTAAAAACTCCCAGTGAACACTAACCAAACATGCTAAAACATATGGAAGCTTGTGTTTTCCAGTGGATTATTGCAAGTCAAGGAAACTATTTAAGGTGATCCGACAAACAGAAACCCGGGTTGGGTTATGTTCAAGGTATTTAATTTATATACAGTATATTTCAAACATACTTACATATACACACACTTTAAAAAAAAAAATCTGTTCAGTGCTGAGAAATTTAATGAACTGATAATAAAAAACAGAAGTCAAACCTTGTCAGAAAGGCCTTAGAAAATCTGAACTGTTAGAAAATACCAGTATAATGCCAGCATTAGAAAAAGATATTAGAACTAGAAAAAAATAACTTGAGGGGTCTTTTTGTTAAGAAATAGCAATCATAAAAAGTCTGTACTGAAGAAGTATTTGTTTTAAATTATAAAAAAAACCTGTAAAAAATTAAATGTAGAACATTAAAGAGTTTACAGAGTTTACACTGTTTGCTGCAGTAGCAGTGGTATAGTTCTGCCTGCAGCTCCCAAAGAGCAGTTTGTGATCTCACAAGGAAATCACTTGTTACAAAGACTGTACAGATCATATAATACATGAGCAGTTAACTTACCCAAAACTGAGCCCTCCCAGAACACAGAACCCAGCTGAGGAACCTACTTGTATTGCAGACAAGCCCCACTCAAACCCAACCAAAACAGCCACTGCTGTAACAACCTTCCCCACGTGAACTCTGAGGGGAGACACCTACACAGGTCTGTGCAGGAGAAAGGACCCTCCTCAGCCAGCAACTGTCACCACGTGGAGCCATTTCTTTAGTATTCAAGCATTAGTTTTGGAACAGGATAGTTTCAATCCCCACTATAAAAATGGCTTTTTTTTCCCCCCAGGCCGCTCATTATTGCGGATTTGGGACCCAGGAGAAGACAGGGCCCAGCAAAAGTACTGGTTTTATCATTTTTCCAACTGTCTGAAGTTACTCAATTTTCCCAACACAACTCTGCTCCATCTGTGTATTTTTCCTTTCTTCCAAAGCCCCTGTCTCAGGACACAGAAGACATCCTGCCTCACCTTACCTTCAGTAACCTTCATTTGGGGTTTGCCCCAAACCTTCCCAAACAATCCACAGAAGTTACAGAGCAAACTGTGTCACACCTTTCCCTGGAACACTTCTGATCTGGGTGTTTTCAGAATTTAGAGGTCCTCTGTTTCTCAGGAAAAGCTGTTTGGGACTTAAACACTGGGCAGGTTGAAAGGTATTTGTTAAACCAGGTGAGTAAAACAAACAAACTGAAGCCTGTAACCTTCTGTAACACCCCTGTACAGACACAGGATGTGTTGCAGGAACTGAATCCCTCAAGTGACCTTTGTTGGGGCAGAACGAGGAACTTTCCACTTGGGAAATCTACAGTCTCCCTACCCCAGGAGAGTCAGCAGTAACACCAACTGACCTGTGAGGGTGGGCAAGAAATAACAGGGCTGTTGTTATGACTGTTAACATCTGTAAGAGTGTAGCTCAGAAGTAACAAATTAATGGAAATGTCACAATATACAAAGAACCTTGAGCTCTCTGTGCTTTGAAAAATATCACATTATATTAAGTAAAAATGACCCATGCCCTAATTCTAGCAGTGTAACTACTTTAAAAAATGAAATGTTTTATGAGCTTTTTCCACTGATACAGAATTCAGTTCATTAATTTTTTGTTACAATTCAAAACTATTCACATATATACACTTTTTTCAAATAAATGCAATAGCTGAAACAATACAAAAACCACAGTATAAGTGAAGAAAGAAGGGAAGTTTGTTATAATCAGGTTTTAAGATTCAGAAACCATTTTAAGCTTGTAGCAGCCTTGTGCTACTGGAAATGTTTTGTTAAAAAATGAAATGTGAATTCCAATTAACACTGAAACACTGAGTGTGGTGTAAGACTTTACAGATAATACTGAACTGCAGGTGAGATCAGAGTTATCACCCACATTTACAGAGGGAAAACCAGAAGGGATTACTCATGGGAGTCAAACAGCGGGGCAGAGGAAACGAGGTCATGAAACGAAGACAGGAACATTTCCTGCTCAAACAGGTAACAGAACCCACCTTATCTGCCCACATTACTCACACCAACACGACCACAAAGTGAACAACTGTCCTGCTGTTCAGCCCCTGCTGCAGAACAACTTGTTAGTTCTGTTTTTCAATGGTAATATTGTCCATGTTACCCTGTTTTAGTTTTATGGTGGCAAAGAAAGACACATCTTGATCTCTGTCAGATTGCAGGGCCAGAATGGTCTCTTCTGCAGCTTCTAGATGAGGATTGCCAACACTTTTAAAATAAGCTAGAATAAGGGAAGAAAAAAGACAATTTTAATCAAATCCAAAAGAACAAACCCTAGGGCATAAGTAGTGCAGAAATCCAGAGGATGCCAAAAACATCTGGGGTAGCTTATCCAATTTATAGTCTCCTTACAGAAACTACAGGAAGCCAAGGAAGCTGACAGAGAAGGAGAAATATGCTGCTTCTGACTCATCTTCTAAGGTACTTAAATACTTCTAAGATAAATTCTTTTTGCTGAGCCCTAAACAGAAATGTCTCTGAGCAAAAGCAGGCTCAGGAACCTGCCACTGTACAGTGCAATCCAAAACATTCTCCATACTTTATTTTGCAAAAAAGATAAGAGAGGAGATTTCTGTGCATCTTCCTTTGAATAATCAGGGATCAGCTGCCTTTTTTCTGTCATTTTTAAGGAATTGTAACACAGGAAACTGCAGCACGATGGATCCCAAACCCTGCAGCTGCCTCGGCCGCTGTTGGCGAGGCCACAGTGCCCCCAAGCGGGTCCTGCTGGATTAACAAAGCCACTTCCAGGCCCTCTAGGGATAATCATCCCATATTCCAAGGCTGCAAAGCCACTCCTAAAATTCCTAAATCTACACTCTCCAGTCCAAAGTTAAATGCACTATCCCAGAGTACAAGGTATGATCCTGTTTAACAGCCTTGCAATGAACTGAGCAGAGGAAAAGCAGCATTCCCGAGATGTTGGGCCTTTCCAAGGAAATTCGTGACCACACCTTTCTCCAGCAGTGTCTGCCTGAGGGCCTTGGCAAGCAGGACCCTGACGTTGGGCACGGGATCTGAGGCAAGGCTCAGGAGACTGGGCAGTAAGTGCTCCACAAACTGGTCCGCGGGCATACACTCCTCCTCCACCACGGCCTAGGGACAGACACAGCACAGGAAAACAAGATTTGTGTTAAAAATACACTATGTGCCATTTCTTTCCATCCTGTCCTTAATTTGGCCTATTAAAAAAAGCTCTGAACAATTACACCCTACCCTGTGTTGGTGAAATAAGCACAGCCTTTGAACTGCTGTTCTGATAACATGTCTTACTGTTCCAGAGTTCAGCCAAAGATGAACGAACAACAGCAAATTTCTTTCAAGTATATTTTAGAAAACGTTTCTCTCTTGGCTGTCATCACCCTTTTGCCTTTGAACATTTAACCCTTGCTCCTCATTGCTACTTAATTAAGCATTTTTGGTTTGGAGGGGGTGGGTAAGTGGCAATAAAGAGGGAAATAGTTCCTGGCATGTAGCACCCATTGGTAATTTGAAGAGCTCTTGTCACCCTTTATCCTTACATGACCAAATATTAAAATGCATCTCAGTTTGGGACTTAATTCTTGACTTTGCCACTGGGATACCAGAAGTCCAAGGCTCAGCTACTGCAGCTGGAGGCACAGCCCCAGACAAAGACACAGCTTTAGCTGGACCAGCCGTGTCAACCCACAAAATCAGAGCCCAAAAATGACAAAACAAATTGGGAGTCCAAATTCTAGTTTTTCCCCATGTTGCTGCTAAAGCCCAAACCAGCTCCAAATGAAACAGTACACACAGAAACAGAGAGAGAACGTTCCAACCTGACAAATGAAGGCAAAGGCTTGTCTTCCAACCCACTTGGAGCTGTGCCGGAACCGCACGACAAGTTCATTGATGAAATTTAACCCCAGCGCATTTGCACTGTTTGTGTAGAACTTCTGTAGGATTGCTACAACCTGGGGGGTAAAGCAGGGGGAAAAGGAACAAAAAGAAGAGATGAGACTTCAGTTGCAGCCCTTAGAGTTAAAAAAACCCCCATAATTTCATTTGAATTCTACAAGGGGACACCAAACACAGCACTGTCAGCTGTGCTTGTAGATTTTAATAAATTCCTGTGCTTATTCTGGAACAAGCCCAAGTTTTAGAAAAGCTGTTTGTTCACCTGAACCAAAAACCACAAGAATTAAAACCAGCAGTAAAATAATGCCCCTTTACAGGGTGCCATGAAGAAAAGGAAGAGATTGAAGGAATATTTCTACTCCTTCAGGACATCTATGGGATGATGGCACTGTCATGAACTTCATAACAAATTGAATCAACTTTGAGGAAAGATCAGTAGTTGGTTGTTCTGTGTTTTGTTGTGGCTTTTTCCCCCAGAACTGGAGGAAGCTCTTCCAAATCTTATACATACCAGCTTTCATTCAGGTGAAAAGATTTATCATTCACATACAACCACAGAGGAAGATTTTAATATCTGTGGCAGGGGGACAACTCAAAATATTTTTTAAACTTTTAATTTCACTCTTTTCTGTACTGTTCACCATATTTATTAAAACATGTCTCAATTCACCCTACTTGTCTGAAAAAACAGTGATTTCAGATACCCCTCTCCAGGATCATTTTCCTGCTCTCCTGCCAGAAGTGAACTCAATCCCCTACCAGTTTGAAGGAGATCCACCGAACTTCTGAGACTTTGTCAGAGCAGAGAGTCAGTGCAATGTGTCTTAGGTAGTCATAGACATCGTTGGGGTTGTAGAGCTCCAGGATCAGGATCAGCTGCCTGGAACACAAAGGAAATCATTAACTCTCCCAGCTGCAGCACCAGCCTGCTCCCATTCAGCATCTGTTCCACGTGGGGAAGGAGCACAAAGGTACCACAGTCACTACAGAGTCCCTGAGCAGTTTGTTCTTCTCTTCACACACTTCAATCCATCAGGGAGTCCAAGAGAAACTGTTACCCAAACTACACCTATCGATATATCAAAATTATCCCAAATAATAACAAAAGCTACAACCGTAAGTAAAACAAGAAGTTTCTTTTGCAACTTCAAACCAATAACCTGTACGTTCTTGCAAAGTGAAAACTGACTATTTGCCCCAGTGTAGAAATCTGCCTTTCAGATAATAATTTGTACCTGAGAAGCTCACAGGACTCACTGCAGCCACAGCACTGCCAGCACAGAACAGCAGCAGGTCCCCACTAGGGGTCAGGGCACTGCTGGGAAATGTCCTTGTTTGCTGTGCCAAACTACAGAGGGACAGCGAGGCCTCAACAGCCCAAACACACCAACACCTCCACCGTGAAGGTCAGACTCGAGTCCCAAACTATTCCTACGAAGGTGCTGCAAATATCAACAGGGCTTGTAGAGAAAGAACTGTGGGATGTTGTTCTACCTTCACTATACAGCCATTTAGAAGTACCAAATTAACCAACTTACTTTTTAAGAACTGTTTTTTTCTTTCTCACACATGAGAAAAATTACTGTTTCCATACATTTCACTGATTTTTGCAAGGGAGCCTCGAACTAAATAAATTCTGAGACCTCATTGAATAGTATCTATCAGATTGTCATATTTCATTAGCTGTCAGTGAACCAGATCTCCATTTTAGTGTAATCACAGACATTTAACTTTCAATCACACTTGATTACAACACAACTTGAACAAAACAAAACAAACAAACAAAAAACCCACCAAAAACCACACACACAAAAAAAAACCAAACCAAAAAACCCAAACACTCCCAGCTCCCCCAAAACAACCCTAACAGCCAGTGGCTTTTAAATTGAGTTCACTACTAAAGAATGGTTTAAATTTTAGCTCCCCAACAGAGGTGCTAACTTCTGAATGTAATTGCCTATTTCCAAGTTAGTAATACAGATTAAAAACCAGAAGTTAATAAGATTACATACTCTGCCAGCTCGTAACGAAACCTCCAGTTCCTGCTGTTATCAGTCACCACAAATTCCTGAAGCTGGTAAAGATATTCTCGCCTTTTGTCTGCATGAAGTAGCTAAAGGAGAAACATGACTAGTGTAAAACTGGGAAAACTCAATACTTGCAGTTCTCTGGTGTGTTGCTCTGTTCACACCTATGTGCATTTTCCTTCTTGAAAGCAAGTGATCATTGACAAGATGCTTCCTAAAACTGTGCACAATCAGCTGAGAGCCTGGACACACAAGACTGACATCCAAAAAAGTACAGTAAGGCACTCCTTTGGCAAGGACACCCATCAAAGCACCATCTCTGGGCACCAAAAACTAAGGATTTGTGTGTACTGCCCACCAGGATCTGCTCTCTTCTCTCCCACTCCCAAACATAAATTGCTACTGGGCCAACTTTCCAGTTGGACTGCCCAAAATACTAATTCCTTTACAACAGCCAGCAGCATTTACAACCACATTCACAAAGGGTTTTCAGTTTTGATGTTTTGTTGGGTTATGAGACAAAAGAGAAGTGAGGCACATTAAAAAAGGAATAGAGACACACACAAAATGGCAGCTTTGTACAAAACTAAACATTAATTAGATCCTGATACATGCAGAGCTCATTAGAAGACTCCTAATATAATGGAGTCAGAAAAAAATGTATATGAAGAAATGAATTGCACTTCCCTACCTTCAGGAAGTCATACAGATGTTTGAGGACACCGATCCGCACTTCATCCAGGTCTTTCAGGAATCCATTGAAAATTGGCACCAGATCAGCAGCTGTCAGCTGATCCCCCAGGATCACTGCCAGCTCGTGGATGGAGAAAGCCAGTGTCCGACGCACCTTCCACTGCAAACAGGGCAACAAGGGAACTACATCAGGCACCAAACTAAAACACACAGGCTTTTCAACTACACCTGTGAGGGGATCGACAGAGCAGGACAAACAGGGCTGGTTACACAGCAGTACCAAGTGTTAATCATACTTATGAAGTCTCATTTAAGTCTTAAATTTTGCATTTTTAGTGCATATTTAATCCCTTACAAGAAATTATATGATCTTATAATAACTTCAGTGCAGCAAAGCGAACCAAAAAGTTCCTCAAACTTCTGATTTATCACTACAAACCTTCTTTTTCTTTACCTGTACATCTGAGGCCAGTGTCTCGTAGGTGTCCTTGAGGCAGTGCCAGTTCTGCCTGCCCAGTGTCAGGGCCACCCCGGGCAGGCTGTAGGCGCAGTGCTTGGCGATCTCCGTGTCCACAGTCTGGGCTCGAGCAGGGTCAGTCATGGACAGGTACTGGTCCAGTAAGGGCTGAGGGATGATATCCTGTAGAGAGACAGGGAATCAGTGACACACATGGGAATTCAAGGGCAGGAAGACAATACACCTGTTGTGCTCCAGTTCTCTTGCTCCCAACCCGTCAGCAGCAAACAAAGCATAGCAAGGCACCCCTGGGTGGGGGACCTTCCCCAAGGGAACGACCCCAACGCTTCTTTCTCCTCTCTTTGGGACAGAGCAGTCAGGAAGGAACAGTCATTACTACTTTATCAACACACTGCATCAACCAAGCTGAAAGTTTCTTCTTGGCTGAAGACAAAGAGTAAATCAGTGACAACACAGCACAGTCAGTGCCTGCCTTGGCTGCACAGGTTGCCTCTAAGGCACCAAAAAGG
The DNA here is from genome assembly GCF_001604755.1 of Lepidothrix coronata. NCBI lineage: Eukaryota > Metazoa > Chordata > Aves > Passeriformes > Pipridae > Lepidothrix > Lepidothrix coronata. The sequence goes on from NW_016690229.1 coordinate 2,813,214, forward strand.
CAACAGAATGTTTCTAATTTTCTCATTTAAAATAGGGTTCCCCTCAAATCCCAGAGCATTCCTTCACATTCTGCAACTGATCCCTTGCACATCACTGCATTAGGGGTAAGATGAACTGTATCCAGCACTGCACTAAAGCCATTAGATGCTATTTTAATCACCTGGAATTTTGACTTGTCATCTTCAAACGGTGGATTATTTTCTTGCTCTTTCCTTAAAAATACACTGGTTTCTCTGTGTTGTTCCTCTGAGTCCTGGAAAAGGAGGTACTAGGTAGAGAAATGAATGAGACTTGATGCTGTTTGGGATATTTCAAAGCATCACACAGCAGGACAATGCAGCTCAGATCAGAACAGCCTTTTGCAGGCAGAGCCTTGCACAGGCAGAGCCTTGTTCAGTGTGTTTATGCAAATACAAAGAGACAACAGAGTTGTACACCGAGGCAAACACTACAGACCATGGCAGCAACAAGGGCAGCAGGAGTTAGATTTAATCTAATTCTGATCATAATTAAAAAAAAATAAAAATTTAAAGGTATTTTAGGACAAACTGATGAAAATTCCCAAATCTGTCATTTGGGAATTCTTCTCCCCAAATATCAACAAAAAGCTTCAAAAGAACTATAAGTTTAAAAGAACAAAACCACACAAATCTCCAAAGTTCACGCAGTATTTTACATTTTTGCTCATGGACAAGCTGCTTGTCTTTTTATTTCACCCTTAGCTCCAGCATGATTAAATACTGTGCAAACAATTCCTTTTACTCCTAATTGTATGTTGTAATCAACAAATAGTAACCAGGAACTGCGTGTGTGTCACCACCTGATTCAGCCTCCTGTCTAGAGATAAAAGACTAAAATTAGATCCATTACAGGAAGAGGTGAGACTGTACTTGCTACATTTGATCAGGAAAAATCCTGCAAGACTCCTGCCAAACTAACTCCTGGGTCATCTGGGTGCAAACAGAAATGACAGCCCTCACTGGCTTTTCTTTTTTAACCAGAGTAAGTAGAATGTGATAGCTGTGGCCTAGTAATGTTCAAGGGCTTTGGATCAGAAGTGGGTCAGTTATGTCAGGGACTACACAAACCCAGCCAGGACTCGTGCAGGCAGGAATTCCTTTCAGACATGGAGCACAAAAGTTACTTACTGTGCTTTTCAGCAGACTGGTGGCTGACTGGTCACTGAAGTTCTCCTGGGAGGCAGGGGATGAGGGACTGTCCTCCTGCACCTGGGTGCAGGCAGCATCTGAAACAGCTGCTTCATCTGAAATGCTTTTGTTCTGAAGATTGCCACTGCTTTCTTCCATTTTTTTGGTCTCACAATCACCAACAGAATCAAACTGAGCAGCTCTGAGAGCAGCAGACAACACTTGGACCTGAGCTGTATAACACAAACAACGACTGTTTAGTCTCCCTTCTGCATTTAAAAGCATTAAACTTGTAGTTAACTCATCTGAAAAAAGAAGCTTAGTATGAGCTGCACAGAAATGGTGTGTTCACAAACATTTGCTCTTGGAAGGAAAAGGCCTCTTACCCTGGAGCACTCAAGAGACTTGGTGAAACAAGAAACTGAGCTGACTATGGATGACAAAGATGGATTTGGTCCAGGAAACACCCTCAGACCCCACTACCAGGCCATTAGCACTTCAATGTGTTCCACAATGGGCCTATATTGGGTGGCTATGGAGGGATAACTTGGAATTAAGGCCATTCTCAGCCAAGTATTAGATGAATTCAGCTGATCACAGGCAGCACTGTCACTAAAACCACAGTACCTACAGTATTTGGAATCTGTTAAAACTGTCTTTAACAAGCTCTTGTCTCTTTAACAACCCTTTTGTAGTTAGATCAATTTATTTCTCATGCCAACAGAAGCCAGGAACACTTCTCCAGCTGTTCTAGAAATAACTCAGGTCTTATGAAAAAGGCTGTTGCATAACTTTCTACTGTAATTTACTGCTCAAGGAAGGCTCATCACCCTGTGAACACCAAGTCAATTAAAAAGCAGTCAGGGGTTTTGTAAAGGCCAGGAGAAAACCTGCTCAGAGAAAACATGATTTTACTACTACAGAGTCTCACCTTGAACATCTGGATCATCTATGTGCTCTTGTAAGCTTTCTAGAACCTTTTTTATTTCACTACTAGCAACACAGTTATTGCATGGCACAGAACAGCTCTCATTGTGCTTTTCAGTCTTGAACTGGAACAGCTCCAGCTCCCGAGTGATGTCAGGCAGAGGAGGGCGCCAGTACAGGAACGTGTTGAACACGTCCTCGCCAGCCCTCGAGGGCATTCCAGGGATACTGCTGTCCTTGGTGACCTCAGGGACACCAGCACCAGCCCTGGCACCCTGAGACAGGCAAGACACATCTTCTCCAGGACTGGCACAACAATCTGAACCTTCTTCTCGTGTGTCTTTATTCAGGTTCTCAGAGAGCTTTGTGTTCACTTCTGCTGAAATCTCCTCAGTTGGTGCTTCTGGTTTGATTTCCATTGGTTGTTCTGAGCTGTAACAGACACACACACTTACTGAAATACTCTGTAACAGCAGGTTTTCAGTGAAATAATTCATAAAAGACACCAGCAACAACAGAAGCTTTTCTCTACAGAAAGACAGAATTTATGTTACCACTATGCTTTACTGCACCAGTTTTCCCTTTACCCTCTGGTGAAGGCAAAGTGAATTTTTCAATAAACTGGCTACACTCAAATGTGTAATCTCACTTCTTCTCTAGAACTATATTCTCAAGCTGAGATCTTAAGCCTTGACAAGCAACAAAACCAATTAACTTCTTTTAATCCCTTCCACTACACCACCCGTTTTCCCATGATTTACCTGGACAATGTAGCATTTGCACTGGAGGACATTAAAGTGACATTGTTGCTTGGCTGACAGGGATTGGAATTCACATCTTGTGCTGGGGGTCGGATACTCAGTGTCCCGTCTTCTCGAATGTAAAGCCCAGCACTTGAAGGGTTTGCAAAGGTAGAAATAAATGGGCCAAGAGACTGAAAAGCAGCCTGACGAACCTGGGGGGGGGTGCAAGAACAGTCAGGCTTCATCAGCTCCCACAGAGTTGAAAAATGAAAATCTGGTGCAATTTTTTAGGAAGAACCGATTGGTTCTTACTGTAACAGCTTCATTTAATACAAAATACAACCAAGTACCAAATAAGTGCCACCTAAGCAAAGGGTGTTAGAACATCAATCATGTAACTACAATCACTGCACAGAAATCTTTTAAAAGTTAAAAATTTGAAGGACATCCCTGTCTACTTCAATCTATTTAACACAAGCAACCTTCTCTCAGAAGTGTATTTACAGTTAGAATTTCTATGAACAGGGTTCTTTAAAAGTAATGAGAGAGGAAAAATAAGATCTGTCTTAATAGAAAAGATTAGTTTTTAGTGCATTAGACTCCAATCTCAGCAAATGTTCTTCAGCACACTTCTGACTTGCCCATTATTTCCCAGGATGTGTCTGGGAAGATGCACCAATTCCAGGGTGAGTTACTCACCCATCTGCAGGTGTCACTGATGAGGCTGATGAACAGGGGGGACAGTTTGCTCCTGCGAACCTCTGGGGACGTGGTGTAGGACACTGCCATGAAGCACTCAGCACAGGCTTTCCTCATCCCCCAGACACTGTCAGAGCAGAGCTCAAAGAACTTGGGAATCTGCCAAAAATAAGCAAAACCAAGGCTAATTAAAGGCTAAACACAGTCTGCAGCAATACCATAGTATTTGTCTGAAAACCGGACACAAACACAACGAGAGAACAAAGTGAAGAACAGAAGAAAGAGGGACAGGTTAAACACATACACTAATTGAAGGAATTGGGAAAAAACCCTAGCTGTCTCCCATTTAATCCATTAGGATTTTATGTATAATTATATGTAATAAGGAAGAATAGAAAGAATTATTAATGGCCTGTTTTTCCTGAAATCATGACTTGATTGATTATCTAGTTCTGGGAAAAAAAGAGTGAGTCAGTAATTCTAAAGTGTGTATGTATGTATATAAAAATATATATATCTGCTGTCAATTACATTTTTAAACATGTTTTGCAAAACAAGAACTTTGCATTTCTCTTCATTCCCAGTTTTGCTAAGTAATTGCAACCAAGGCCTTAACCTAATCAACTCAAAAAAAGCATGCATGTTAAATAATTTATAGACAAGACAATAAAAGAGCACATTATTAAACTTTTTGAACTGAGAAATACAAGTCTTGTAAATTGATTTGGTTTTACATACCAGCAGTCTTTCTGTGGCTTCTTGCCCAACTGCATTACAAATGTCACCAAAATTAGCTGCACAAATCTAAGAAATAAAAAAGCCATTAACAACACTGTGTCTCTTTCAAGGGCATTAGTTTTATTAACATCAACTTCCCCCTGGATTATTTATCCCACAGAACAACTGCACATGTCTGGACTATTCAAATTTCAGCCCTGTAACTACAGTGTGTAACATTAACTCATCCCAAAGAAAGACTTGTGCCATGCAGTGTCCACACACCACGTGCCTCGGAAATCAATCGTGACAAAGGTTTCTGCATGAAGAGCATCATCTACCTCAGTAACCACACAAGGGACAATAAGCCTGCCTGATAGTTTAAATTACTTTGAGCAGCAGCTGTCAAACCCAAAGCAGGGGAACACATGATACCAGGGTCAGGACTTAGGTGTACTGACAGAACTATCCTGGCTCAAGGTGGCTTAAGTACTTTGCTGAGGCAAAGTTTAATCAAGGGCTCAAGTTAGTGCCATTTCCAGGCCATTAGAGAAGCTATAATTAAGGCAAAAGGGACATCCCCTCATGCTGGAAAAAGATGTTGCCAAAATCTGAAATCAATTAAGATAGGACTGTGTTAATACTCATTCTATTCACTTCATGTGCTTATTTACAAGGCTATAATGCAGCTCGAATTCCAACAAGTGCAGCTTATGTTACACACCAAGCTGGAGCTCTGCGTGACCCTTAAGTCTACTCAAATATTTTAAGACTTCTTATGCTACAAGTTTCCTTTTGTACTCAAACATGAATTAATGTATTATACTTCTGGGATTTCTCCTTTCAATAGCAATAGATTTAAAAAAAAAAAAAAAATTAAAGGAAGGATGTCTCAAATGTCTGTTATTTTTGAATTTCTGGTTTAAACGAGATGGTAGAGATGAGGTAATTTGTTTGCATCCTATAACCACTCACAGCAGCTTTAAAAAAACAGTTGTGCAAAACTATTAAATGTGCAAGACCAGTTTAACTGCTGGACCAAAGCTATTCACCAAGGTCTGTTATCCATTTCTTTACTGCACCACAGAAGCTATAACCGTGCCAATAAATAAAAACTGCTCTTCCAGATGCTTTCAGAGTTCATCAGCTAAAGTAATGACTAAATTATTTAGGAAGGGATTTGAACAGCAACATGCAAGTTTCATTTTTAGGTAGCTCAAGAGCTGGAAACACACCAACCTTTCGGACTTGAAACAATTTGCCATCACTGCACAGTTCACAGAAACGAGGAAGCAGCATGTGCTCAACTGTTGTTCTGCTCAACATAGAGGCCATTTTACAGATTATCTGAAAAACAGGAAAGGGATGTGTGAAAGGAGAAGAAAATTATAAAGCTTGGACACACAGCCAAATATTCCTCCTAAAAATTACCTCAGAGAGCAAGACAGCAGAAGTCAGATAGATTTAACTGCTACACATTATTCGTGTTTTCATACACCTGTTTCACGTGAAAGACAACTATATTTTTATTTTAAATCATTCTATGTGCCTGAACTGTGCCTGAACACAACATTTCTGCATGTAATTCATTGTCTTTTATCTCGTTAAATAGACTTCCATTAATGTATTTGTTTTCAAGGTGTTTACAATGGGGCATACACTGGGATTTTGTACAGAGAAGACAAAAATCCCATTGCACTTATAAAACCCACACTCTTTAGGCACATTAGAAATATCTCATACTTCAGCATGCAAGGAAGACATTGGGCTCTAGCAGGATTGTTCAAATACTTAAAAATGTGCACAGTCCCAGCTCTTTATAGGCTCAGACACCAAAATAAAACACAAGTTTGCCATACAACAGGAGAGAAAAGGGAGTGCAAGAAAAACCAGGTATATATGTGAGCTAATGCACACTGTACAGGACTGATCCTCAGGAATTTCAGGAGTTAACAGTGCACAGGTTAAAGGAAGTTAGTAACATTTTCACTACCATTACAAACCATGTTTCTGCTGTGAAAAATCAGGTGCTTTGGACTCTGTGTTTTCTGTCAGTTCCCAGTTTCTGGGATAAGTTTCTGTAATTCTTGTATTTGTAACAGGAAAAAGCAAGGGGCTCCCATGCACTTTCCTACTCAACTGCTCTGCCCACAGCAACAGGAGTTTAATGCTTACACAGGTGTTGTCAGATTAACAGTACTCATCTATTTTTATTTTTCAAAACATGTTGGAGCTTTCTACCTCCACAAAAAATAAGCTTTATTCCTTTCTAGGAATAAATGTTTGCCTTTTTAACAGAATGTTAAATAAGAACGAAGGAAAACACCATTCAAGGACTTTCCTACAAATTTTCTAACTCCTAAAAGGCATCTGGTGCTCAGATGTCATCCTGGAAAACTGCCTAAGCAATTCCCAACTCCCAAACAAGGAAGAGGAAAATCTAGCTGGTAAAATATTTTACAGGTCAAGTGTCAGATATCCATGCTGAAATGTAATTACACACCAGCACTTTTCTGTGGAGTCAACTGATTTCCATAAAGTCACCAGGCAATGTTTTTTTCATAACACTTCAGAACTCAGAGAGGTCATCACTGACACATCTACAGCGTTACTGTGAAACCTGGTGGAGCAAATGCAAAGAAACTGCTGGGGAATAAAACAATCTTAAGAAGAATTAAAACAAGGCTGCCAAGGAGCAACTGTATTTTAAAGTTATCCAGGTACCATTTTGACATCATTTAGCATGCTGAAGTATAAAAATGGTCTCTCTGTATTTTCAAGAATTCAGAACAAAAATTAAAGACTTGTTGTGTTAAACTAAAAAATCCAAATATCTTAAAGAATAAACACAAAAAGTTTGATTGCTTATTTAATGGCAGTATTATTCCTGGACCTCATCTTAATTGTCATTATAATTTAATGTTATAAACTTACATTCACAGCTTCCACCTTGTACTCATCATCACTGTCAGGGGCAGAGAGGTCCAGCAGGATGGGACACACCTTGTTTTCAATGTCACTCTGAGCCACAAGGTCCTGTTCCAGCAGTATCAGCAGTGCCTCCTGACCTGCCTTTCTAACCTGTACACAGGAACACACAAAACCAGTTTGTCACCGTAAAACCAACATTTACTGATACAAGAACCAAAAAAAAACCATTTTTTCAATGAACACACAGGTACAAGTTAAAAAAACAACAAAGCAGACCCATAAAAAGAGTCTCAGTTTTATGACCATGAGGAATTAGTAATAAAGACTACAGTTTAATATAACCATTAGATGACATTTCATCATATTCTGATGAGAAGCCAAAAGATGAAGCATAAAGCAGGATTTGCAAGTTATGACTCCTGTAACAGACCCCATCCCTGTGCTGCTGAGCCAATGCTATAAGTTTTCCATTATCTGCCAAGGAAAGTATTAAAAAAAAAAAGAAAAAAAAATCAGACCTCACAGAAAAATGTGCTGACACCAGTAAACAGAGCACTGCATAAAAGCCAGGTGTCAATCAGCATGGAATTTCCTGTTATCTCTCTCCCATGCCTCCAATGCACTGAACCACACAGAATTTTCCAACAACTCAACTCATGTTGTCTGCTTTTCCTACCTGATTGTTAACATCTGTGAGGTATCTCACTACTATGGGCATAAGGTATTCAAAAAATGCTGTGGGGAAATTTGGTCTGCTTTCCTGCAGGAAAATGGCAATGGGAGGGATCTGTTCCATCAGCTCTGTACGTACAGTTGGCTCTAGAAATAAAAGGCAAAACTACATTAGTAAGTATGAAATTAAGATCAGGTACCTTAAGGAAAAAGTAGCATTTTTCTTTTTGTTTTCGCAATAGAGGAAAATGAAAACAATCAAAATATAGAAAGGGCATCACAGATTGCCTGTTCTTCAAGGAAAACTAAATCAAATGGAATAGCCTTACATACATCATCACAGTTCAGACACTTGGCATCAGAGACTTCCCAAACAAATCAGATAAAATAAGGGCACTAGCTGGAAAACCCAGTCACCACAAATACATGCACATGAGGTATTAAAACACACAGCTGCTCTGTGCCACCTACAGCACAGTCAGATGTAATAAATTCCTTGAAAAATATCACTTCAGGCCCTATTCTAAGTAAGAACCTTTCATTTAACATCTTATCTACCACACAACATAGTTCAAAAGCAGAGAAAAATTGATCTTCTTTTCATTGACAGACATTGCTGCTGGATGATTTAGTTCCCTTAGTTCACTCTTTGCCTCTCAAAATTGAATGTCAGTACTTTCTATATTGCAGCTTATGTAAAATAAACTACAAAAATTAAGAAAACCCAAGCAAAACAAAGCTTTCAAACCTGCATCTTCAGAGAGCCTGACCACTATTTCCATTACAGTCAGGAAGTCTTCTTCATTGTTACTGAAATCTCGAAAGACATCCAGAAGACCTCTGGCAATAATTTGCCTGTGGAGTGAACAACATTAATTGCCATAATATCCAGCCAAAAACATGTAGATGGGACACCAGGGGAACTTATCCAATGTAAATGGGGCACCTTAAAAAGACCTCTGACCATTCTACATCCCAACCAAAGAAAGATGGAATCAAGAGAACTTATTCAGATAATCAAGAACGAAAACCTCTTTTCATGGAAATGTTATACAAAAGTTATTCAAATAGAAATAATAATATGCATGCGTTTGGGAGATTAATAAAAGACACAGTGACACCTTAACATCCTCAGTGCACTCAGTTATCACCAGGTGTGGCTCTTGCACCCCTACCTGTTAAAGACATTATCGCTGAAGGCATATTTTTCTAGACGAGCCAGTGGAGTTAAGTTATCCTGTCCAGGGATATCCAGGAATGCTGTTATCCTCATGCTATCACAGTCTGGCCCATAATCTTCAAATCCAACTTGAAAGACAAGAAAAGTAACAGACAAAAAAAAAAAAAACAAAACAAAGCCCAAGAGTCAGCAAGAGATGTTACAATGGAATACATGATAGCAGTAACTATTTCTTCAAGAGTATTTGAACATCACTGGAAACAGCTTTCCAAAACCAAAAAATCTTAAATTGTATCTAATGAAGTTGAGTGCAACACTTGCACATAGCCCTGTAAATTTAAGCTTTGATATTTAAATCAACTGTCAAAATCTTTGGCTTTAAACACACTTGACTTTGCCCTTTGAGTGCAGTAACCACATGCATTTCGAGTTAAGAGGGCTCAGCTCACACAATTGCCACAAACTGACCCACAAATTCAAAGGGAAAATAAGTTCCATTAAAAGGAACTGAAATTTTAACAGTTTTAGAGTTGCAACTCTCAAACTGTATTGCTTTAAAACAGCAAATTCCTATGTCTTTTTCCAACTTCCCAGGGGACATTTTTCTCACTGTAGTTACTGAGTTGCACATATTTAAATCAGACCAGTAGCTTTGGGAAAAACTTCACCTTCACCATACTTGGAAATGTGCTGGGGGCTTCCTGCTGCAGATCCATCAACTACAGACTTTTCCACATAAGCATACTCTGTTCTAAGCCTTTTTTGTATTTGCAGCTTTACACTTTTACCCAAGTATTAAATTTGCCTCAGAAAGTCCAAGAGTCACCTAATCCAGTAACAATTACAGAATATAGGCAGAAGGTAAAACTGTGAGAAGGAAATGGAATGGGATGACTTTGCTGTCAGACTTATTTTAATCCTTCATCCTTAAAAGAGAGACAGTGAAATAACATGCTGGCATCACACCAGTGCTCTCATTCCAGCCATGGATACAGGAACATGTACAGCAACCAACTCCATGGAAAGAGTGGCACTGCAGTAGCTGATATTCCTGCTCGGGGTTTACAGTTGTCCCCTCCTAGAACTATGCACACTTCTTTCACACAAACAGAGCAACTGTGATCATACTTAAATAAATGCAAATTGTGCCAACACAGCTTCTCACATGCATGAAGTATTGCAAACCAGCACATGTGCTGAGAGTGACAACCACTGAAGACAACAAGCCAAATTCTTTGGCTCTAAACTACAGTAATACCCATTATAAATCACTTTTAATGTCAAAAACCCCTCTATTTTTCCAACAGAAAAATTCTTATTTCATATATAAAACTCTCCTTTCCAACTATTTAACATGAGTCAAAACATCCTCAGAAATAAGGCTCATTTAGAGAGGAAAATATCTGAACACACTTGGAGCAAAATGTTATACCTGGGTCCTCAGGGGGAAAAACATAAAAATCAGATTGGTTTAAGGTCTCCACAGAACCCAGGTGAGTTAAAGACCAGAGCAATTCCAAATTCTGCTGCTCGTGCAGACAACGTGCTCAGCAAGCTCAGTGGGGTTCAAACAGCAGAAAACTGTGGGCTTAGAATAAGTGTTCAAATCCCAAATGTGCACACAGGCACTACCAGTGAACCCACAGCTACATGACCAGAAACAGCTGCTAATTATTCATGGCTTTGTATGGTGATGAGGTATTGCACTGACACCCTTATTTCCACCCCACTGCTCCTTAAAGAAGGGCCTGTCAGGTTCAAAACATTTCTCTGCAGCAGTGTAAACAATTTCCAGTGCAGGGATCCATCTGGGATCGATCTGCTCCAGGACTTCCCCAATCACAGCACCTGAACATCCAGATTTGCTGCTTCAAAAGAAACCTCTGTATCCGTGACAGCTCAGGGGAAGTTACACAGTGTCTGTGGGATTGCAGATTTCCTTTCTGAGGCTGCAACAAACCCTCCACATCCACACTCCACTCTCATCATCCTTATAGCTACAGTTCTAACAAATGTATTTTAAAATGCACACAGACTGAACACTCACTAGCTAATTTTTGAGCCTAGTCACCTGCCATACAAAGAAAGATTTATTAGGGCTCAAGAAAACAATTAGGAGCAATATACTTGTCATTAACTCCACCTGGCTCCCACCTGTCCCCAATTAGAAACACTTTAAAAATAAAGGCTTTGATTAGTTCACTTCAAATATTTCAGAATTTCTACCAATTCAAATGACAATGAAATAAATCCCAATTCTAACTTTGACTACTATACCACACCTGGGACTAGTTTTGTAAACATGATGAACATGTTTAATTTTACTATGTGAAGTAGCTCTATTATTCATTTAAATTACCTAAGCACATACCAGTGCTTCCAAGGGTAGAGAGAAAACAGAGCACTATTACTTATGCTCAAGATGGAGAGTTAAATACCTGAAATTTTTTCCACACGCTCTCACTACACACAAGTAAGGAATAATCATGGCAGAATCCATTTTGTCTTCTCTCAGGGATTTTTTCTTTTTCCATAAAAAAAGAAGCCATAGGTACTTACAGGTTTCAGAATACACCAGAGTACTATGAAGTAAATCACAAATAATGAACTAGCATTTCTTGTCTAATGGTCTTTCACAGCTAAATTTAACATTAAGTATTTTCCTATTTAACTATATTAAACAAGTAAGCTTGAAATCTGTCCACCTCTGAGGAGGAATAAATGAGCCAGTACCCAGAGCTGAACTCGAGTTCACTGTGTCTCAGTTTGCCCCAGACTCAAAAGCTGCTTAGAGCCTGTAAGAAACTCAGGGTCACAGGATCTAAGGGTGCAACTCAATGTCATCTCCCAGTGCCACTATTCACATTTCACAACACAAACCAGTAAATACCAGTGCAGAGTGCAACGATTTAATGAGCTCAAGGAGGTCATTTTCCCTCCTGGTGTTTGTAGAAGGAAAACCAAATTCTTTAAATACTTTCTTTTTAAATGTTCAAAGGGCATAAATAAGCTAATTATTTTTCCAGATGATCCATTATCTCATCTTAGAGAAAACAAGTTTCAAACTGCACTTGAATTGAGGTAGATTTTACTACAGCCCTTTGCCACATTCAGAGTGATCCTCCAGACTCTGTCTCAATCTTCAGTGTGCATGACACTTTCGCCAATTTAGTTAAGAAAGTAAAAGTCCAGTTCCAGTGCTATATTTCACTGAGGTTTCCCTAAAACACATCATGAACTCTTTGCTAATCTAAGTCACTGATTAGCACAACAATATCTCAGATAGGACCCCTGAACTCTGCTACAACACAGAGACAACAGCTTTTGCTTCCATAATTCTAACTGCATTACCAAATTAATGAACTTAATCAAAGAGTATTTTAAATCATAAAATAAGACTTTAATAATGCTCTAAAAGGCACATTTATTTATATGCTTATGCTGAAACCGATAATTTCTCTTATTAATTACCACTTATGGCAAAAACTTCTTTATCTGGACATTTTTATTAACTGGAGTTTTGCCTTAGAAGCATCAAACTTTTTAATCAATTTACCAGACAAATGTATCATAGTCTCAACAAAACAGCCAAAGACTGAGCACTAATACAGAACAAACACTTCTAGGGATGGGCACCCCTGGTCCAAAGCCAAAACCCATAACAGAACCACTACTAAGTTGGAGTTTATTTCTGCTGTTTGCACTTTAAACCTCAAAGACTGAGAGCAACAACTAACAGAATCCCACAGAGCCACCTCCTCCCACAGAGGCAACGTCCCTGCACATCTTCCCAATGGAAGACTTGGGATCCCACTTGTATCCCAGCATTTCCCCTGGTGTTCTGAAGACCATCATCTTAATAAATCTGTTACACGTTTTCAAGCACTATTAAACAATAACGGTCTTGTGATAAACAAATACGGTTTCTCACAAGAAACACACACAAGTATCATTCTTCATTTCTTTTTAACAGAAAAGTCAATCCAGCATCCGAAGTGCCAATGAAACCACCCCACAAAGAAAGCTGCTTTCTAAAGCCATACAAGTTCGTATCATTGTTAGTCAAGGCTTTATCTCCTTAAATCACAGCGCTCACCAAGCCGTGCTCAGGTCTGACAGGTGTCCGACTCTTCTGTAACACAGCCCTGGACTGCACCGGCTTGGGGTGGAGCTGTTCCCTGCCCTGGGACCCACGACAGGGTACTGAGCCCAAAACCACGGCTTTGTGCGACCCAACCGCAGCACACACGGCGATTGTTGTTCCCTTTATCCCGAGGTGCACTCGCAGCACATCCCGGGGATGCAGAACAGCGGAACACGCGTCCTCAGCAGCCTCTACAGCCTTGCAAAGTCAATTCCTTAATTCCCACCGACCACAGGAGCGGGGCTGCTCCCCCGAGCCACCCGTGCGCCTTTCCAGGCTCATCGCGGAGCTGCTCTTTACACCGAGCCCAGCGGCCCCTGGAACCAGCGGGGATGGTCCCAACGCCCTGCACACCTCCACCTGCTAGAACTGCCTCAACATCCTCCCCTCGCCCTCACCGGGGTGGAAATGCGGAGAGGGAAAGAGGGCAGCAGGAGGACCCCGGGGCGGGAGCGGGGGCCTGAACGGGGAGCGGAAAAATAAAAAAAACAGTTACTCACAATCATCTAAGTCATCCTGCAAATCCACAAAATACAAAGGGATCCCTACAAACGAAAAACAGAAGAGAGATACCAGGGGGGTTGGTTTCGGAGGGACGGGGCAGCCCCGGCTGAGCCGCCCGCCCGCCCGCCGGCCCCACTTACCGGCCATCTTGGAATGGACATGGGCGAGGAGGAGGAGGAGCGGGAGGGCACAGGGAGGAGCCGCCGGCGCTTCCTGCCGCCGGGTCAGCCCCGAAACGCCACCGGGTTGAACGAGCCGCGGCTGCCGGGGGTCGGGCGGCCCCTCAGCGCCTGAGGAGAAGAAGAGTGGGGCGGGGGGCGCGGGCGGGGATTCCGGCGGCCGCCCAAGATGGCGGCGCGGCCGCGCAGCCTGAGGAGGAGCGCGGGGCGCGGGTAACCGGGGCGGGCGCGGGGCGGCCGCGATGATCGAGCTGGGCCGCGTCTCAGGCGCTCGCTGAAGGCGCAGCCCGCCCGGCCATGGCGCTGAGGGAGCTCAAAGTTTGCCTTCTGGGGGTAAGTGTGAGGCGGCGGAAGGGAGGGTGGGAGCGGGAGGGAGAGGCTCTGTCAGAGCCCGGAGAGCCTCCGCAGTGATGGTGGGGAGCCTCTGTCAGAGCCCGGAGAGGCTCCGGCCGCGGGGATCCGCTCCCTGGGCGGAGGGTGCCCCTCGCCCCGTCCCTGAGGGGAGCGGGCCTTCCCCTCCTCAGGGGAGGCGTTTGCCAGCCGTCAATATCGGTCCTTTTTTCCCCGTGTTCTTCTTTTAAAAATGAGAGAGGAAGCACGAACATCCAGCCTGTGCTTCCCTCTTCCTCACAAGCTGTTCTGGGCTTGGAGCTCGCAAGGTAAATAGAAGCACCTGAAATCAAAGTGGTGGGAGAGAGGGAGGGGCCTGAACTTTTATTTTAAGGACATACGGAGGCTTGGAAGCCTTGCAGGTGGGGGAAGAAGGAGTCGTGGTGCAAACTGAAGCAGAAGTTTAAAGAATTCAGGGCTGTGAATTTAGTCTTGGTTTAGTCAGGGAGCCTCTCGTTGAGCAGGTGGAGGTGCCACCACCTGCATCTAAACCCTGCATTGAACAGGGTCGGGCAAGAGTTTTCTGCTTCTAAATGGCCACATTGACCTTCAGAGGGGAAAATTATGTGTTTGTGTGCCCTTCGCGTTACGAAAGCATTTGGGGTAACTGCTGTTTGTGTCCACCCGACCTGAGAAGCCTTTTGTCAGGTAAGAAGAGAATAAGCACCCAGGAAAACTGGTCCTTGAACTCCCAGAGCCAGGAGCCACATCTGTATTTCTCTGTTTAAGGTTTGCTCTGCTTAATAAGACTGCAAGCAATATAAAATGTTGTTTTTTTAGAAGAACTGGGATAATATGCTTTTCCTTGAGAGAAAAACAGCTTGACGGGGTAAACCGAGTCATATGTACTGCACCCAAATTTACTGCAATATTCAGAAGATTCAAAAAATCATACGAATAATGTACAACTTCATTTTCAGTGAAGCACTTCCTCAGGGTTTTTTTTCATTAAAATTTTGATGACTCTGGAGATATAAAGCAAGAAGTTGGTCTTCGAATGTATTAATTACATTACAATTTAAGATGTCCATCTACTGAGAAGAGTTTACTGAGTAATTTCAGTTCTAGATATGACTTCAATATATCTACTTTTTCACCATGGAATCAGTGGTGCAAAAACATACACGACCCAGAATTTTCATGTTATGTTTCCTCTCCTACCATTTGTAGAGTTGCATTAGTAACATGTTTCAGGTGTGTCACAGAAGAAATTTCAAGTCTTTCATTAAGCAGGGTGGGACAGCATTAGTCAGAGGTTAAATGCATGTGTCACACTTGTATAATTCCACGTGTTCCCTTGGTCCTCCATCCTGCCAAGCCATACTCAGTTGCTGTGTATTTTACTAATAGTGGTCTTTCCCTGCTGCTGTTCAATTGCAAGGTTTGCATAAGTTTGGAAAAGAAAAGTTTGAATAATAAATAATAAGTGTGAATGCAGATTTTTATAGTCCTTCATGAAAAGTCGCAGCAATTTCGTTTAGAAAACTGTGACTTGTCGCAGGCCTTTCCTTTTTCTACTAAATTACTATAATACTTGAAGTATTTCATCATCTAATTTCTCTGAGATTCTCGGCAGGAATGTATTATCACCATGTACTGCAAGATCTGAGGACAAAATATCATCTGTTTATAGTAACTAATGTCACTTTCAACTGTTTCTGTTCTTTTTTTAGGACACTGGTGTGGGCAAATCAAGTATCGTGTGGAGATTTGTAGAAGATAGCTTTGATCCCAACATCAACCCAACAATAGGGTAAGAAACCGAATAAAGCAGATGTGATTTATTCATGAATAAAATGAAATTATCTGAATAGATCGCTCGAGGATTCTTCGTGTGTGGCAGCTAAATGTGGCAATAAACATGACTGCAGCCTTAGTGAAGCTCCTGAGCTGCCTTAGGACACGTAGGAGTGTTCTCAGCACTTGTGAAGCTCACATGTTCATCTGTAAGATCTGGACCCATTTTTTATTGTTTATCTAAGCTAACAGTGAATAAATTACACTATAGATGCTTTTGCTAAAGGGACAACACTCTTTTCTTATGCACTACCTTTAAATTGCAACTTCTAATTATTATGCAACTACACGGTTTTTAATATTTTTTTTTTAAATACTCAGGTACAATTACAAGTGTCCTAGGTTTTGAAGGTGGTTAACATAATAATTTAGGTTGTAGATCTTTCCCTGAATTAGTTCCATTGTTACACATCTATGTGCAATGCACACACAAAAGTAACTGGTGAAACTGTTCATGCAGTTGGTCTCACAGGGAAGGAGGGTGTTTAAAAGCTGAGCCTCAGAGTAGCAACATTACTGAGCTCAAATCCTCAAATGAGTAGAAGGAAGGGCAGTAGGAAGTAGCTGGACCTTTTTATTTCTTTTGCTGTCTTTCTTTTTGCTTTTCAAGTGTCTTGTGGGCTGCTTTGATCAGAAGCAGTCCTTGGCTTAGGGGAGGACACACTTTGCTTGATGCCCAGGAGTGTGTGGGGGTGTCGGTGCAGCTTCCTGTCTCAGGTGTCACACGGGCTCTACTGCAGCTCTGACCAGAAGAGATCCTGCTGATAAAGATCAGCTGTGTCTCATCCTGTCCTTCTAAAAAATTGGGCTCCCCATGATCTCTCTTTCCCCTTACACTCCCCCCACACACACTTTTTGAGTGTAAATACTGGTATGGACTCGCAAGATGTTCTGTGGGAAGCGTGCTTTTGTTTAAATTTCCCTGTTAACAGCAGCAGCTTTTGGAATGAACTTCATCCAATCTTGTTGTCTTTCCTCTGGAGTCAGTTTGGTTTGATCTGGTGATTTTCTGACTGGTGTGTGGGTTGATTTTGTTTTCTCCTTTTATTCTCCTCCCTGCAATGTAGCACCTCCGTGTTGGAAGGCAGGAATCCAAAGAAATCCCTTGCATGTGTCTTCCCAGGGGAATGTCTGTCACTGTGTAGGGAGTTCAGGTGCTGTTGGAAGGTGTTAGCCATTGTGGTGAGGAGGCTGGTGTGTACAAGAGAATTTTCCTTCACTGGTTTAATGACAGTACTGAGATTAGTACACTTGATTGAAGTGACAGACTCAAAATCTATCTTCTACCAGTCTTAAAATCATTCCCTTGTCTGAGGACTTGGTAGTTTGCTACAGTAGTATAAATGAATCAAAACCTGCCCAAATGCAGGGGTTGTGTGAAGCTCCAATAAGATACAGAGACCCAAAAGTTTAAGCAGATTAACTTTGAAATTTATTTTAGACCTTGCTTTTATTTCCTGTTTGAGACTAGTAGGTGGAAAGAACAAACTAAGGATTAGAGAGGAGTTTTGAGCACCTTACAAAACTAAAGCTGAAAATATTTTGACTTCATGGGATACATGTTTGAGTTCATGACTGAGGTACGGTCTTGTTTCCTGTTCTGTTTTCATTCCTCTCAGAACTGTCTGAGCAATCACACTTTGTTGTTGTGAATATTCATCACAAAAGTTCAAACATGAGCAGCTGTAAAAGCCCTATCAGAATTCTGCAACTTTTGTCCTCTCAGGGTGTTGAGGACACATTTAACCAGTATCTGTCTCTAGGTACTGCAGAATACCTAGTCTTTCATTATAGCATCAAAAAACAATTATGAGTATCAAACTGCTTTCAGGTACATCTTGTTCAGGTAGTTACAGAGCCTTCTTGGCTGGGAGAAGCAGCAAGGAAATGTAGTAACAAACCAGACATTATTCTACTAAAAGTCATCAGGGATAACTCGTTTGGAGGCTTTTGTTGATCCAATTGGCAAAGAATTTCAAGCCACATTTAACCTCTGTTGTCAGCTACCACTTGGGATGTTTAGTTGTGATGTGAATTACAGAAACACAGCTGTGCAGTTCATATTGACTGTACAGGCATGTTTTGGTTTATGGAACCAAGGAAGATAAATTCAGTGAGAATCAATGATTTAGGAAACTGTTTCCATGTTGACCTGAGAATTTGGATTTGGTGCTTATTTTGCAGCAGTCTTAAGGAAGTGGAAGTTTCTGCTGTGCTTTACAAGAGATACTCCTATCACTTTGTTTTTCTTTACTCAGTGCAGAAATACATCAACTAGTTAATGGTGTTGAAATGCATTGCAATTAGGCCCTTCCTTTGCAGGAGTTCTGCAACCTTATATTTGCCTTCTTAAAAGACTAATCAACTTTGGAGACTTGATGTACTATTTGGCAAATGAGCTGGGCTTAAGGAATGGGGAGAAAGTTACCTCCAAACAGTTGGAAGCATTGTGTAACTGCTCCCTTTCCCTTTTTTTTAACATAGATAGTTATTTGTCCTCCTATAGCATTGAAACATGTCCAAAGACTCCAGATATAATGAATACAAAAGTGTCAGGAACATGATTAAAATCTGTGCCCTGGTGGTACTTCAGATCCAAGACAAACTTGAGTCTTGGGCATTTAATGTTGTTGATCATGCTGAAAGGCTCCTGCTGAGTCTGACTGTACAGCAAGTACAGTTGGGGTGCTGGAAGAGGCTCCAGTACCTTCAGAATCCTGTCCAAAACTGACAGGAAAGCAAGTTTGGAAGTCTGTAGTATTTTCAAGTGACAAGCATTAATCATATAAAAGGTGTTCAGGATCACAATGTAGGATCTCATGTCACCTATAGTTCCAGTTTTACAAGGATTTGAATTCACTGTGTGGCTTTTCTAATAAAAAAATGTGCCTACAGGTAATAGATATAGCCAAGAACTCCCTCTTGTAAAAGATTAGTTCTCTGAATTTGTGTTCTTATGGGAAATACACTGATTCATCTAAAGCAGATCAAGTAAACCACAAAGTACTGTGCAATATTTTACTGTAAAAGATCTAGAATTTGGGTGAGGGGAGAAGCAGCTGGAGAATAGGAGAGATTTATTTTTTTTTTTTGTCTTGTGGAAGTCCAAGAGCCTCTGCAAACTAAGTATATAATGACAGACAGGGTTTGGGAGCTGCACTGAGTGCAGACAGCAAGCAGGTTACTCATTATTGATTTCTCTGTCCTCTTAACACCTACCAGTAGTGATACAAATCTCCCATACCAGTAGTGATACAAATCTCCCATATTTTATTCCCAAGTATGGACATACCAACATTTACCTGAATGTTAGTACAGAGATAGAAAAAGCTGATACAAAGGGAAGGATTTGACCTCTTTCCCTCTGGAGGTTTCCAGTGTACACTGAAGTGATTTGCTGTGATGATTCCTTCATTTAGGGAGAATATTGTTAAAAGGCTGACCTTTCTGGGTTCTTTGGGTGATACATCCTGTGGTTTTATCAAAAGCTTTTTAATAATTAAAGCTTATAATTGGCATTCATGTTGTGTTTTGTTAGTTGAATTTCAGGCTCAGAAAGGAAATTTCATCCTCATTAATTTCAGTGTTTTTTATCTGAAACTCTCCATCAGTTTGTGTGGGTATGTGTGGGGAAGGCACTTTTGTTGGAATGTGAACCTCTCTGGAAGCTCATGGTGGTAATGAATGTTCTAAGGATTTATACATAAACTGTATTTTTTTTCCAGAGCCTCATTTATGACCAAGACTGTACAGTATCAGAATGAGCTGCATAAATTCCTGATTTGGGATACAGCTGGACAGGAGCGGGTACGTAGAGTCAATACCTGTGATGAAAGCTGTGGCCAGAGTTTGGGTTGCTTTTCAACTCTGCCCCTGCAATCACAATGCTAATCAAATCTGATGGTGTTAGAAGCTTTGTCAAAGGAATCTGGTTTGTAATTTAAATTTCAGTTTGGTAGTTTGGGGTTCTGATCTTTGCAGCATGCACAGTTCTGAGAGGAGGCAACAACAGCTCTCAAGAAAATGACTAGTCAAATGAAAACCCAGTTAATTAATTTACAGGATTTTTACTTGGAATTTTAAAGGGCAACTTTGCTAGTGAACTTGCTTGTTTATGGATTACTAGTAACAGTGGTAGGAATCACAGCAGCTGTATTAGCAGTGCTTATTCTTGCAGTTTGTTGACTGCAAGTTAACTACTGGCAGGTGCCAGTTACTCCTGATGAGTTTATTTAGGATGTGAGTTAACTGTAACAAAGGTTGGGTCATTATTTCAGGATAACAGCTGGCAAATGCAGCTTTACTATTTTTCAGGATTGGCTTGAGAAACAGAGCCCAAACAAACAACCCCTCAATAGGAGCAAACAAACAAAACACCTTGTAAAGGCTCAGTCAGTGCAGATTCACTTTTGGGTTCCTGGTGGAACTGCCTTTCCAGCTTTTTAGCTTGATAACAGCCTTGGTGGCTAGAAAGTAACTCAAGGATATTTGTGTTGCATTTCAGTGCTGTAGATTTTGAATGACAATTCATTTCCTTCCAACAGCCCCATATAAAGCAAACTTATGTTGTCAGGGATGTTTCCCAGGAATATGTCCAAGAGTATCCATGTTATCAAAAATATCTCAAGTCCTTCCATTACTAACAGTCAGTCAGCATTGGCTGTAAATAGTTTGTCTTAAGTGAACATCCTAGCCCATTTGGGAATGTTGAGGCTGAAATGTGATATCCTGAGAGGTAGAGTCTGAATTTTTAGAGGTTGGTACTCTTAACTGGAAAGCTTTATAAACATGCCTGCCACAGCTTGGCAGGAAACATCCATTACATGTCAGCAATTCTGTCCTGTCCACTGTGTTTGCAAGGAACAAGTTGACAGGGTGGTTTGGATTCAGCACACTGCAATCGGAGGAAGCATCTCTGTACATGACCAGCATGTTCCTTGTCTCTGTCTATTTTTAGACTGAGTGATACCTCTTTAATTTTCTTCTGTACAAGTTGAACGATATCTTTATTAAAATCAAAAAAAGGAAAGGTCTTACAGGGCTCTGACCCAAGAGCTGTGATAGCTGTGAAGCTCATGTTCCATACCTGAGAGAACTTACTGTGAGACCCCAATATAACCATGAATATAACCCCAATATAAGCAGGGAATGTGAGCAAGGATATTTAGTTTGATATGATGCAGTACCTTCACAGGCATTTCTTTGTCCAGAACAGGACAGCACTGTCACTCACTGCCAGTCACAAATGGGCTGCGTACCCACCTTGCCCTGAAATCTGTCCCAGAGTTTTCTGGTCATGCAACACATCTGACAATGAATTATGGAAGGGATCTCCTCCCTGGTGATCTGGAATACCAGAAACATCCACACCATTCTTGGAACTAGGATCTCTCTGCTGAGCTGTGATGTGGAACGCACGGAATTCACAGTCCTGGCTTCTTGAGAAGCATTTGCTATTTCAAAAGCCCAGCAGCAACTAGTGCTACACTGCCCTGGGCACTCCCTTGTTCTCAGAGGTGGGAATGGGCACCAATTCACTTCACACACCTCATTGCCCTAAACACACACCTTATTTCTTCCCTCCTTTCTTCTACACTGACTCAAACTGATAAAAGGTTACTTACAGCAATTAGGATTTTTGCCTTCTTAACAGTTTTGAGTTTCTCTGGATAATTACATTATGTAGCCTTAACAATTCTGTCAGAACATGAATTGGAGGCTGGAGGGCAAGCTGAAGTCTTTGGAAATATTGCAAAAGGAAAATTCACTGTTCCTGGTAACATCTGTTTTGTTAATATATTTTATCTGCCGACTGCTCTTAAGGTGGAAAAAAGTATCTAAGTGTTAGCAGACAGGAAATGAGAGTAACACAAAATCAGCAAGTGAAAGTTGGTTTATTCCCAATGTAAATAGTCAAATAATCAAAAAGCCAGGTTGCAACCAGTCCAAGTGGTGGTTTACCAAATATGTTTCCCTTTACATTTTAGTGCTTAGGAGGAAGAGAGGGATTATGTCCCAATGAACTGAATGCCTGCCCATGTTTCCCTTTCTCACTATTAAATATTTTTATATTCTGAACTTTGTGTTCAAAATCCTATTTTCAAAACAGAATTTGAGAGCCAAATGTAAATGGTCTGGAATTCTGCTTTATAGCAAGATTTTTATGATTTATAATATTGCTCTCAGTTGAACTGCACTAAGCAAAAGGAAATTGATATTTTATTAGAACTGAATAAGCCTTTATGAAAAACTGTATCCAATTCATTATTTTTACCCTGAGTAACAAGATGCACAAAAGTTCTAAATGTGCTTATATGGAAGCAATATATGCAGTTCACTCTGTACTCTGATGGAGGGTTTTGGTTGCTAGATTAGTTGTCTTGGGTTTTTTTTAAGTTGGCAGAATATCACAGTGTTTATAAGAATGTTTCATTGATACTTTTGATGCAACTTAATCATGTGGTTTATGACTTTTTTCAGTCCTGGATTCATAACACTCTCTCAGGGCAAGGATACAGGCCTGGTTTGTACCCTGAAAATGGCCTACCATCCAAATAGACCTGCTGTAGATTCAGTTCTGAAAATAACAAGAAAATTACTGCAGCCTTTTACTGCCTAGTGTTGTTCCTTAAAGCTCTGCTTGCAACAGGTCACACAGTTGTGGCCTTTTGCAGTTTTTAGTTTTAAACATGCTTCTAATTTTTGAGAGAAAAACTGAAGTGAAATCTTTAAAACCTTAAGTTAGATTATGAAGAAACCAGCATTTCTAGCATTTAAGAGTTCTGGGACTGATCCATGGGGCTAGAGCTTGACACTAACTTCTGAACATTTCACATCAGCATTAATAGATATTAATTTTCTTGAAATTTTTGTCTTAGTCAAAATTGAACTTGCTTCTTGCTCTATTTTTCTCCTTGTTTGGTGTTTAACTGAGTTGAGTTTGTGTATAATTGACAGTCTGTCAGGTGAGAGATTCTAATCTAGTCCAAACAAGCTCAGGTTTGATTCCTGCTGTTTGCAGTAGGTGTGCTGCTGATCCCAACCCAGCTCCGGGTTGCCCTTTGGAGAACAATGCCTTGCTGGGCCCCGATGTGCTCTGCTGCACAGTCACTGTAATTGTAAAGAAAGGTTTTCCACTCGTGACCTTTAAAGTACAGTTTTCAACAGTACTAATAACGGTGATGAAATCCTGCAGGTCAGGGGAAGGTGACGTTCATGCTGTCTGTCTGTCTGTCTGTCTTTTCAGTTCCGTGCTTTAGCCCCGATGTATTACAGAGGCTCAGCAGCAGCCATTATAGTGTATGACATCACAAAAGAGGTAAGAAATTTATCCTTATCCAGCATTACAATTTCTGTTTGGTTTTTTTTTTTTTTTTCTGTGTCATGGGCCAGTTCTGACTCTTAATTGCTTCTGTCCTTTTTTTTTTTTTGTCCCCCATCAGGAAACATTCTCAACGTTAAAGAACTGGGTTAAAGAGCTTCGCCAGCATGGACCTCCCAACATTGTTGTAGCTATTGCAGGAAATAAGTGTGATCTCAATGATGTGAGGTAAATAACTGTTGTCAGGTTGGAGGTTTTCCCTTAAGCCCATAGTGCTAAATGTTTTAGGATTTCAGAGCAGCTGAAAGCTACAGAACAATTTAAGCTGTTTTGCTCTAGCACTGTAGTTTCACAGGGGATTTGAGCTGTTTCTACTGTCAGAAGATGTGGTTAGGCTGCCCTTGGATGGTCTTGCCCACTTCCTCCCCAGTGCTGCTGTGAGTAGATGTGTGATTGGCAGTAAATGGGGCTGTAAAATGGATCCAGATTAAAACTAACCCCTTAAAAAAAATAAAAAGAGAACCCATCCAAGTGTATTTATCTTTCTCACACCATGAACACTCGCTGGCATAACAGTGTGGGGATAGCAGGGTTAGGAATGAGCAGTTTACTGGGAGACAGGATTACCTTTTCTGGTGGCAGTGCCAAGTTACACAAACCTAAACTGCCTGTGAAACTATAGTGTAATAGAAGCTGTTTACCTCACTCTGTAAGAAGTGCCCCTGTCAGTCTGTAGCACCTCATTTTGTTAGGAAAAATATCAAGCCTGTTGGAAAGCATTGTGTAGGTTTTTCTGACTTGCTTGTTCAGGTGCCTTCCTTCCCTGCTCAAATATTGGGGTGGAATTGGCTGTGGCCAAAATAGTTGCAGGGAGCGGGAAAAGCTCTTGAGAAATTTTATGAACAGCCAAACTTTCAAGAAGGCATGTACTAAAAACAAAAGAAGGCTTTTTTTATTGATGTCCTGGTTTAATAAGCCAGAGTTCAGAAAGAAGGTGTGTGTAAACTTCTTGGGTTTAGATTTCATTGGAAAAGGTACCACAGCTGGTGTCTCAAAGGAGACAGATGGTTCTGTGTTTAAAGAACCACTGCAAGGGGGGGTTCTTAGAATAGTTTTACAAATTGTTAATATATAGCAGTCATCTAGTGAGCTCTAGTAACTTCTGTTACAAGTAGCATGTCTCTTGAAGGACATACAGCTTAAAACTACTTGGAACAGTATTCAGATTCACACTCATTTCTTGGTGCTTAGGTGGCAATCATGAATTATGTAAACGTTACTATTCAAGCTAATGAGCAAGACTCCTTGTACTTTAGTCAGAGGCAATATTTGAGTCACTGATCAGTGTGTGCTCTTGATATTCTAAAGTTTCTCATTACTGAAAGTAGCCTGTGTTTTGTAGAAACTGTATGTCAAGTGATGCAACATATAGTCCAGGCCTCTCTGCACCTATTAGGGTTTGGTTTTTTCAAGTTGTTTAAGGAACTTACTTCATTATCAACTTGCCTGCTTTGGGGTGCAGAATAACTATTCCACTGCTGGGCTCTGTGGTTGTGTGCTCAGTGTAAAGATGTTCCTCTTTATAGCTGCATCTTCGTGCAAAGTAAATGCTGCCCTAATGATTTGTGCAGTGTTGGGAGATACTTGGGTTTGTTACCAGTTGTAGGAAACACTCCAGATCTTTGGAATTAATGCTTTAGGATCGTGTCAGCACATCTAAAGCTGGTGAGTGTGTGAGTAACACACCCAGAACAATTGATTGCAGACTGCACTGAGAGCACTCGAGACAAAACCTCTGCAGTGTTGTCAGATGGATTAAGGCCTTGCTTAGTTTAGGATTGTGCTCAAACCTCAAGGCAGGGAGACAGCACAGAGTAAAGAATGAGCATCAACTTCAGCATGAGGGAGCACTGTGATGCCAAACAGGTAAAATAGAAAATACCCTTTACAGGAGACACTTAAAAGCCTAATCTATCCCTTAAGGTTTTGAATAATGAGGGGGGTTTTGCACTCATGGATTTTTTTTTTGCTTTGTTTTTCCAGAGAAGTCATGGAAAAAGATGCTAAAGACTATGCAGATTCCATTCATGCAATATTTGTAGAGACAAGTGCGAAAAATGCAATAAACATTAATGAACTCTTTATAGAAATTAGTAAGTATTGAAACAGTTAATATACTTTCTTCTGCAACAAGTTCAAGTAGAAATTTGATTTCTTTATTAGTTTTGTGCTATTGAGGTGTGAGTATACTGACTTAAATTTTTTACAATCAGACAGGAATACAAACTGCAAAATGAGCTGCATGAATTTTTGGTCATCTAATGACCTCTAAATATTCCTTCTAGAGATTTTAAGCCCACTGTGATGCTGTTGGATAAATAGCAAGCAGGGCACTCATGTCAGAATTCAGTCTCATCTTACTATGTCTGTTACTGGATGTTTCAATTAGTACTTCCAAGGTCATGGAGGGGAAAGGAAAAGGCATGAGGAAGGTCCAGACTTTATACATCGGAGAAAAGGAATTGAGTTCTCGCTCTTAGTGTTTGTACTTGGTCTAAAAAAGTGCATTTTTAAAAACAGAAGAATTCATAAATGCCAAATTATTGCATGAGAAATAGCAACTATTGCATGTAGATTTTCCACGAGTATTTTTGTGGTATCTTGGGGGTTTGTTATATTAAATTGCAAATCTTTCTGTCTCATCTGTGGTGGGGACAACAATGATACTTTTTATGCTTATGAATAAAAAGCAGACAGTATTCCAAAGTGAGTTCCATGCAATATTATTTGGGCCATATGTGGCAAGTAGCAACACCAGTGTGCAGGTGCATCAGCCTGCCTGTGAAAAGAGGGCTAACTACAGAAACGTTAGACTTAGGAAAAAAAATAGGTCTTTCTAAACAGCTGAATATATTGAAGCTGATGTAAAAAGTATGTGCTGTAGATTGGCTTCCTGATTTACTGACTTAATAGCTGCTCTCTAAAATTGATCTTGAATAAATCACAGGGGGGAAAAAAAGTCATAAATCCTTCTCAGAAAGGAATACTCAACCAGGAATAGTCCATTTTGAAGACTGATGAGATGACTAAAGCTGCTCTCTCCACAAGCACCTCGGTGCTAAGCCCGGTGCGGGTGATCTGTGCAAATATGGGTCAGGATGGGAGTTCTCAATGAAGATATTCCAGATGGCATTGCATCCTGCAGAGTGTCTGCTCTGAGTGCTTTTACAGCTCAGCTGGCCAGGTCTAGATGAACCTGAAGAGTAAACGCTGCTAAATGAGCTCCAAACTGCCTCTGCTCCTCCTTTGTGCAGCTGTACCTCTTACAGACACGATGGAGACTCCTGCTGCCATCCTCTTAGGCAGGAATGTCATCCCTAATGTCATACAGCTAATTGAAGGTGCATTTTTATACACAAAATATACACTGAGTGCTTGGAATTAGTTTCAAGTGTAACATTTGCTATAAATTTCCTTTCCTGCCTCCTTGTAGGTCGCAGAATTCCATCGACCGACACCAACCCCCCGTCCAGCGGGAAGGGCTTCAAACTCCGGAGACAGCCATCGGTGACGAAGCGCAGCTGCTGTTGACCGACCCCCTTAGAAAGTCAAACTTGTTCATACAGTAGGTGGTCTTGGAAGTTCATAGTTCACGTTGGGTTTGTATTCTCAGTCTTAGATCTTTATCTGCTGGTGTTTCACACACCCGGGGTCCCCCCCAAAAAAAGGGACCAGCTCATCCGACAGCCGCCCGCTGGCAGACAGGACTGCAGCCGCCATGCCGTGGGGTGTCTCTCGCGTTCAAAGGGAATCCGTCATCACTTTTTTTTGGCCTTGCCTGACAGGAAGGTGACTATATGGGTGGTAGAACTGAAAGGTTTAATAGTTTTCTAATCAAGGTTTGAGGAGGGTTTTTTTTGGTGGTGGTTGTTTTTATTTTTTTTGTAAAAAGGGAAATGAGCACTTTTGTGGGACATCAGGGTGGGAGGAGTCTGGAAGTTAGATGTCATTTCTTCCTTTTCTTCAGTGAGCCTTATTTTAAATTTAAGTGTAGCTAATCCAAAGTGTGGTGGGACAGTTGGTGTGAGATGGCTACAGAATAAGCAACTGAAGATAAAATAGTAGGCAAATCAGTCCATCCAGTCCCCAAATCCCATTTGCACTTTTTATTTAAAGATGATATGCTCTGGGGGTGGGGACACAAGCAACAGATATTAAACCACAGACAATCTTTCTTTCATGCTGACTGTAATCACTTTAAGGCAAATTGATATGCTCATAGGCATCTTTTTGTTCTCAAAAGTTTTTTAATATTAAGATGTTGGTTGAAGAAAACCTACCCGTAGTTCTGACTAAATTAAGTGGTTACTGACTAAAAACAGATGCTGTAAACAGATGCTGCCAGTGGTTCTGATAAGACCTACAGGTTTTTGGGGAAAGCTTTTAATTTCTTGGCATGTGTAAAGTGTTCATAGTATATTTATGAGACCAGTGTTTAAAGTATTATAAATTATGTAAAAATGGTAAAAAATAATGCAATCTTCTACACTCCTTCCATTCCACACCTATGGATAAACCCTTGGGGACTCTCCATCAGGTTTTTTTCCTGCATTTTAGGTATTGTCACTGTGAGTTCATCCAGAGGCAGAGGAAATTCTTTCTCTTTCAGTCACATCTGAAAGGGCCAATAGAGAATGCTGTCAGTGCAGCATGAGGACTGTCTGTTGAACAAGCTTTCATCTGGGGTGCACCCAGTCTTTCCTATTTTGGGCACAAAAATACAAATAGGAAGTAACCTTAAGACATGTGGTAACGTAGATCGTTACCACTTGGTTCCTGGGGTTTTTCATCTGTGAGGGGTTTTAGCAATTCAGTGTTTAGCTTATTCTGTATTGGTTTTAGTAGGCATTCAATTAAACCATAGGTTGACCATACCTGTTTGTGCTATTTTATTTATTTTTACTTTTTGTTTCTTACCAGCACTAGTGAGAAACTTTTATACTTTTGAAGAAGAAGAGCTTAATAGACTTGAGTATATACTAAAATATGCTGTTTAGCTTTAGTATCAAAATGAGGTCATGTTGATGATGCTTATTCTTTGTTTTTAATCTGGTTTTCTATCATCTCAAGTATTTTCTCTGAAGGAAATGTAAGAAAGTTTGTAAGAAATGAAAGGACTCGTAGTTCAGATTAGTTTGTATCCGTGACAATTCCCGGAGAGCTGTTCTGGAGCAAAACAGGCAAACTGTTGCAGTGAGGTTTCTGAAAGGGTCAGTATGTTCTGATGAAATTTGGTGACTACATTTCTGTCATGCCTTTTGCTTACCCTGCCTGCACTGCCAATGATGCCTTCTTTGCCACACGCCCAAAAAATACAACTTCCTTGCATACTTCCTATCCTTTTGCAGTTCTGATCCTGAATTACTGCAGTTAATGAAAACATGGAAATAGCCAGTGTTTGAGATTGTCCAAACTACAAACCCTGGAGGGAGGCTGCTCTTTAACTCTTGCCTGTTTAAACTGACAGACGGTTGATGTAAGTTCTGAGTCAAGAGAACTGTTTATTGATCCATTGGCCCCAGCTGGAAGCTGCAATAGTCTTCCCTGGATGAGATGCACATGGTGATTGCTTCATTTTTCTTGGAGAAGAATGGTTTCTTTTGTATTAATAATTTGTCAGGTCATCTGCTTTCATCTTGCACTAGGCTTGCTGGAATTGATTTTATTTTGTCCTAACATAGCTTCTCTATTTGGTGATACATTAGTATTTGAGTGTTTGGAGAGCTGATTATCAACTGTTCCAGCTAAATTTTTTAGTAACTTTTTTCTGTGAAGAAGTTGTTAAAAAAGCTCAGGATTAACATTTCTGTTCCACCATATCTTTCTGCTTAATGAGTGGAGCTCATCAGAGAGACCAAACTTTCAGATGCTCTCAAAGGGAATTCCACAATCACAGAATGGGTCAGATTGGAGGGGAGCACAGTGGGTCATCTGGTTCAACTTCCCTGCTCCAGCAGCATCTTCCCAGAGCACATGGCACAGATTAATTCCTGCAAAACAAGTCTGGAATGGTAAAGTATCGTGTATGTAAAAATGTAGCGAGGTGCATGTCATAGCATTGATCCAGAGCATTTTTTTTTACTGACAGAATATAACTGTTTCAACTTCTAAACAACACCACTACCATTCTTTCACGTGAAAGTTACAGATTTGAACAAAAATATAATTTGGTAAATATTTAGTTCTTAAGCTTTGGAGCAACTTGAATGTGCTCCCCAAGTTTCGGGAGGTGTCTTCATCCAACCCTCTAAATTACAACAGCCACTTGGCTGCCTTGCCAGGCTCCTGATCTGTGCTGTAGGTAATTTTGTAGAATATTTTTTATCCATCCTGAAAACTGGCACAACTAAATTCCCAAGAAGGCAAAATCTGGAAACTTACATTTAATAACATGAACGTCTAGTAATCCTACTACTGAAAATTGTTACAGGTGCTTTGAAAAGCTCTAAGACAATTCTAACACCTTTTGCTGTTGCCAAGAAGGTAAAGACTTTGTTCTTAGGTCCATGTTGAAACAAAACAAATCACTGCTCTTCAGAACTCTGCTGACATCAGTGAGACCCTTCCTTTAAGTGTTGCAGGATCAGACAGTTAATGTTTAGAAGGATGTTTTATGCAGACTTGAGTCTTTGATGTGTTGCTTTACATTTAATGCCACTGGCCTGCTCAAGAAAGATTATTTATTTGCTTGGGAAAAGAGTAAGAGGAGAGGAGACAGTGCCTGCTTACTGATTTGGAAGTCTAATCCTTTAACCTGATTGAGGGAGAGCAAATTTGTGGTTAAAGCTTCATTTAATTATCAAGAAGTAATTCAGGGTGGATATCTTGGATGGTTTAGAAGCTGGCCTCAGCAAGACATTTTTGTTATGCCATTAAGCTTAAATTATTCCTCAAAATTAGTGTTAAGTTCCAGTATAAGGTAGTATTAGTTGGAAAAGGAAGCTGTAGCAGTGATGTTTGAATGACTTGCTTGTGGAACAGTCTTTAGTGTGTAGTAAGGGTGTTGTAGTCTATTTGTGGTGTGCTATGTCAGCAATCTGCAAAGACTGTCTTGGGAATTGCTGATGGACAGGACAGACGCTGTCAGAACAGTGGAGCCTCACTGAGTGAACCTCCCTCACAGCAGCAATAGCTAGAGACAAGCAGGGAAAAATCATCTCAAACACGAGGAAAGCCTGCATCATTCACTGACTTCAATTCTATACTGCCTGCTCAGTTTCTAAAAAGGCTTCATGTATCTCTTGTGAACACTTTCAACCTCTAGAAAAAAAGAGGCTTTTCTGTTCATGGACAAGAGAGCAGGACAAACTTTCTTAACTTTCCTGGCAGGAAGTCGTTTTACAGAGACCTGGGATTGTTTATACCCCACGAGTCAGTTACTTGAAGCAGGAGAATTGTGTACTTGGAATTAAGCTTCTAAAAAAATCTGCACAAAATTCTCTGAAGAAAACTGTTAATGTTTTATGTTCAGATCCCATCCCTAGTAATAGATCACTAGTAATGGTAGTTGACAGAAGATTTACAGAAATAAGATGTCGGTGTGAAGTACTAATGTCAGATGGAAACACAGGTTCTAATATTAAAAAAGTCATGTTAGCTTTCCTTTCAGTCTTATGGCTCCAGCTAGTCAAAAGGAATGTGCTTGAAACTTCATCTTGTATATCCTACAAAATTCAGGTGCCAAAACATAATTCCCTAACATTATTGAGGCCTTCTGACACCAGTGTTTCTGAAACATCCCTTGTGATATTCTGGAGGTCTCAAAAGTCTGAATGCTGAGCATTTCTTGCTCAGCTACAGTCAAACATTCATGACTTGGAAAAAATCAAACAAACATTACCAGACTTTGTCCATGAAGTGTCACAGATAACAAATCTTTTAAGGGATACAAGACTATCCTGAAATCCAAGAATACTGATGCTCTTAGCCTCTGACATGTCAAAATGATCCTAGGGTCAGCTTTTTCCTCCTTCCCCCTCCCATTTCCCCCCACCCCTGAATTTTTAACATAGTGTTGTCAAGAGTGTACATGCTATAAACAGCTATTCAGAAATACTTTAAAGAGTTCTAATGGCTCAGAGTTATTTGGTGCTTTCTATTTTACATGGAAAATCAAGGCAGTAGGATGACTCTTCTCAGTCTAGAGTCAGGACTTCTTAGAAGAAACAATTTTGCTGTTCCTGTTACATCATCCTGCAAGTTGACGTTCTTCAATTTTTGCTTAAACACTACTATAAATTTTATTCAAGGAGCTAATTACCTTTGTAAAGGTGTTCTTTTAAGAAGGTTGGGGTTTCCTTTGCTTTGTTTCTGTTGGTGTTTTCACAGAAGTATTATGGAACAAACCAACTGCTACTTCTTTTCCCAATGTTGAAGGGCACAGACCACTCCTCCTGTCACGCACCTCCCGGTGTGGGTGTGATACTCCATCCAGTTGTTGCACTTGGACATGCTGTAACTCTGACACCTTGGTAGATTCACTGCTACTGTCTTGCCTCACTTCTACTCATGTTACAATATGTATTGCCTATTAAATCCATTATGTTTTCTTGGCAATTTGTTCTTTGTTTCCTTGTGGGGTTTAGACAGGAATAGTTCTGGCGAGTGGCTTTTTTGCCACAAAGGTTCTGGAAGTATCTGCTACAACAGCAAATATTTGTAAGCAAAGTAGAAATTCATTAGTACAGCTTTAGGAAACTGTTAGAGCAGCTGAGAGCTGCACCACAGCTGTATTTTACCACATAATGAAGGCTAAAAGCACATTCACCTGAAGGAGCAAATTACTGTAAGGCTCTAGTAACACAGTGTAAACTCTTCTGTATTTTAACTTCCTTTTTTGTACTTCCTGAATATTGTGTGTCCAGCAGTGACATTGTGACGGTGAATTAATTGATTTAAGGCACAGAAATGGATCACATTTCTGGAGCTGCAAGACACTTAAGACTTCTTGGCTATCTTCCCACTTTTACCCCCCACACTGAATACAATGAATTTAAAAAAAAAAAAAAGAAGGTTTCTTCTCAATGAGAAACTTTGCATTTGTGTGTTCAGGACACAAAAATCACCTGATATGCAGATAGCTCTTGCAGTGTAATAAATGTTTGCCTGTAAAATTAGGTGTGAAGGTTAACCTTGGTATCAGCAATTCTTGTCCCTCGTAAGAACATTCTGCCTTTTCAGTGTAGGGTTGAGTTAACCTGTTACAAGGGTTGAAAGGTCTGTGCCTTCTTATTATATTCTCTCTTACTGAAACAAACTCAAGCCGCTCAAAATTACAGAGCGTTTGCAGCACTGTAAACTGCACAAATTTCCAGCCATTGCTTCACTGCATGAAGTGTAGTCAGATTACTAGTGGTGAAATATTGTAGTGATGAATTCCCAAGCTTATGAATGTTTTGAGACTTTTTTTAGTCTTCTCTTGGGCTGGTCCTGAGAGCGTGTACAGGTTTGTCTGTATTGTTGGTTTGTAGATGCTAATGAGGAAAACCAGGCTTTTGTTCTCTCCTTTTTGTTTGAATTGTTACACTCCCATATAGTGCATAGAATGCAAATAAAGAAATGTTGATTTGACATAATGTAAACAGCCTTTTCAGCCTAAGCATTCATAATAAACTTTTATAGTGTAATAACATGCTAAATCACTACCAGTCTGATGTATTGTGCAAAAACAAAACAAAAAAAAAAAGAAAAGGTGTAAACATTTTATTAATAAAAAGCTTTGTTTATAAATGTGCTGGCTTTGTTTATAAATGCTTCCAAAATTCTCAACATCTTAAAAAATAGTCTCTATAGCAATAGGGTTATAGAAGAGGAATGTCAGTAATAGCTTTTAAAATAGCATTTACAAACTATTCAGATAGCTGTTTTCCAAAAGTACTGACTACTGGTCGTTCAGAGACTGGAGCTTTTCCCTGGTTTATGTATACACAGACAAAGGCAGGAGACGATCTTGTGCAAAGAAGGGATGGGGGGAAAGAGCAGAGAGAATGCAGCTTTTGTGGAACACTTCCTTTCTTTGCAGCATCATGTCTGAGAAACTGCAGGCCACACACAGTCCTGTCAGCCAGGGCAAGGCCTGACAAATTCTGCCAGGGCCAAGTTATTTAATACATTGCTTTTTACCTTAGGCTGCATGAAATGTAAAATTCTCGGCTGCTTAGGCCAGGTTTCTGTCAATCAAACCCGTGAAGTGCTTTTAATATCTGCGCAGTGTCATGGGGGCCCGTCGTGCTGGGAAGGGATCCTTCTCAGTTGTTAATACAGCCAGCTGGTTGAGAGCTTGCTTTTTTTTAAACCACTGCTCTGGTGGTTATGTGGAGCCCAAAAATAGGGAGTTGGCTACAGTTACCTCGTTTGTCTTACGTGAGGCTTAAAAGATGCGCTTTTGTTGTTGCAATCTGTGATGCAGGTCGAACACCTTGAGTTAGTAACAGCCTTCAAAAGCTAAGTAAACAAAAAAGTCCTGTTTCTGAACTGCTGTTTCACCTGAAAGTGTTGGATACAAGTTTTTACTAAGCAAGTGGCTTCCTGCATTTCCTATGCAGGAAACACACACTGTCATCTTTTTAACAGACCTGGAATAACTTAAAATTACTGTTACCTGCTAGTTTGAAGTTCCCTCTTAGAGGTGTGCAAACTGCTTTTTGAAGAGTGTCAAATGCGTTTGTATAAGATGGCATGAATGTGCCAAAGAGAGCGTAAGAAAGGTAGACACGAGGAATGTGCTAAAATGGAGAGAAAGGCACATTTGCATGTGTTTGCATAGGGAATCTAGGGAACTAAATGCTAACCACCAGATTTGCACACACACAATGAGAATGTTTTACTTGGATCAAGTGTCTCATAGCTTTTAAGGTAGAAGTTCTTTAGCAGATGAAACTGTTCTTCAAGATTGTTGCAGTGCAAAGCTTTCCCATGCTCTCCAGCATTTCCCTGCACTGTTCATCCCGATTTTCTCCTGTTAATCAAAAAACCCACCAGGGCAACAAGTTGCCTTCTTGTGGCTGCATTGTTACAGTGAGTGCTGGCTGGGTAACAAGTGTTGCAGGTGACCTCCATGCACACCTATTTCAGTGAACCTGATCTGCACAACACTAAATGTACACACATTATTTACATGTAACAAAAACCTGACATTCACTGGCCTTCATAAATTTTCAGCTTAAACAATGCTGCGCTTTATAAAAACTTCACCCTGGATGAAAACGTGGGCGAGCCCTTCAAACACAAGCAGGTAAGTGCCAATTATGGTAAGATGATACATCCTGGCCAACCCTTTAAGATGTGGATCATCAAACGCTTCAGGGTGTTCTTTGTACTTCTTTCAGGAAAAGTAGAACTCGGAAAGGTCTGGGCAGCAACACTTAATAGTTGTTTATTTAGGGTTTTTTATTATGTGTGACTATATGTTGGGTAAAACTTCCTCTCTTATTCCTCACCGTTAGCTTGCAATTAACTTGCAGATATGTATAAAGCTTGTCTTTTCTACTAATTACTGGTCTAAGAATGCCTGGCTCAGAGAGAGAATCTGTCTATGACCTAAAACTTAAGAGATTAGGTGAAAGAAGATAACCTTTCCACAATATGAGCCAAGAAAGCTCTACTCCAAAATATAACTGAAGTCAGTTCTCTCCTGACTTGAGAACTAAAATGTTATGACATAACCTGTAGTTTAGGCTAAAAATTAACCCCCTTCAAGTAGCAAAAATAATAAGCCAAGAACATCCAAGGCTCCAAATCTAATTAACTAAGCAAAATAGAATAGCAAGGACCTGGAAAAGAAAATGCACTCCTCTATCCTGTTGTGTGACCATTCTTTCTCCATCAGAGAAGGAATTTAGGGAAGAAGAGCAGTATTTGAGTGTAATTCCCTGCCTTGCTGAAGCTTCTAAAAATTGGTCCTGCTCTCCTGGCTGGAAGGAGTTCACAGGTTTCACTTGTATTATGCAAAACCAAGACTTATACTAAACACATTTATGGGTTTGGTTTGGTTTGGTTTGGCATGGAATGAAAGACATCTTGGAACAAAAAAGATGAAATGGGATTGGAGGTGGTGAAGCAGATGAGCTGAAAACCAGGGATTGTCATGGACAGGAGCAGCTGAAGGGTGAGATGTAAACACTGCAGATGTGCTCAGTGTATGTCACTGTCCTGCTCAGGGGTGTTAATCTTAACATATTTTTATTCACCTCTCATCTGTTTGCTCATCAGCCCTGATTAGGATCCAACATAACTGGGTACTTTGAGTTGCTGTTCTCTGGAAGCTTTTTATCTCTGCAAATGGCATTTCCTCCAGAAGTCCTGTTTATAATATATAAAGGTCAGTTGCCTAATGAATACTTCTTGGTGTATAGAAATTACCAGGTTTTAAACCAGCGTGTTTCTGCTGGTACCACGGGCACCCCAAACTCCTGCCTCTGACAGGTTACAGCAACGCTTCATAAACTCTTAGGAACTTTTCAAATGTTTAAAACAACCTGAGAAGAGAGGGGAGGGAAAAAAAAGCAAACTGGTACTGTAATTACACTGGCCTAAGGCTATCAATAAACCAAGCTGTAAATTTAAAACAAAATATTTTAAACCACTAGAGTAAAAGCCAAACAAAACTAAATGCAAATGAAACAATCCCCAAAACACAACAACCAAAAAACACCTCAAACCAAACAAACAAAAGCCCTAAGGAAAAACTCAAATGCAGTTAAGGAAAGGGAGGGAGGATGTCCTAAAATCGCTGAGACGACGTGAAATTCTGGTTTTATTTATTAAAAAGCGAGCGTTTCCTGTGCCTTGATGCCCGTTCCCAGGGCTGCCCTGGTCCCTCACCCGGACCTGCCCCGGGGTGTCCCCGCACGGAGCAGCTTCTGGAGCCCCGGGAGCTCCTCCTTCTCCCGGGAGCGCTTCCCTTCCCCTGCCTGTGCCTGGCCGAAGGCGCTGGAAGCCAGGCAGGGCCGGCGATGTGCCCGAGGGCTGTCCCTGCAGCCCCGAGGCCATACGGCACACAGGCCTACAGTAACGCTGCTTCTCGGCAACAAGAGGATTCGAGTACAAATCACGATTTCCAGCGGCGATTAAACACCAATTAGACCCCTTTCTTCCCGCAAGGCTCCCGCAGCCGGAGCAGCGCCCGGGAGCGGAGGCGCGGAGCCTCCCCCTCGTCCCCTCACGGCGGGGCCGGGCCCCACGTCAGCCGCCGCCGCAGCCTCTCCGCGGGCCCCTCGGTGCTGCATCGTCCCGCCCTCCGCCCGCCCTGCCCGGGCAGCGTGTGCGCCGGAGCCGCCGCCCCACCGCGCCGCCCGCTGTCCCCGCTCCGCCGCCGGCACAGGGAGAAAACGAGCAGCCGGGACAGGGTGAACCAGAACCCCCGCGGAGGGTGAATCGGCGCCCGGCCGAGGGGTGAACAACCAGCCGGGCGCGCCCCCCGCCCGCCTTCCCTCCTCCCTCCCTTCCTCCCTCCCCTCTTCCTTCCCCTCCCTCCCCGTCCCTTCCTCTCTCCGCCTGGTGCCGCCACCGCCGAGGAGGAGGAGGAGGAGGAACATGGCGAAAGCGGAGCAGGTCCTCAGCCTCGAACCGCAGCACGAGCTCAAATTCAAAGGTAGGAGGCGGCCGCCGCCATCCCCCGCTCGCCGCCGCTCCCCGCGCCGGGCGGGCGGCGCGGCCGCGCTCCGGCCCCGCTCCCCGGCAGCCATTTTCCGGGGGCCGGGCACCGCCGGCAGATAAAATGTCCTTCAGCGCCGCGCCCTCGCCCCGCCGGGCCCCCTCAGCCCCGCGGGGGTCCCCCCGGGCCGCCCTCCCGGCTCCGCGGGCGGCTGCGGCAGCGCCCAGGGCGGCCCGGGGACACGGCGCGGGGGGGTCCCGGCCGCCGCCTGCGCAGGGAACACCCGCTCCCCCCGCGCTGACCTTCCCCGGGGCAGCGCCCGGCAGGGCGGGGACCCCCCGGGGGAGCGCCCGGACCGGGGGGTTCCCCGGGCACCCGCTGCCCTGCCCGGGGGGTGTGAGCGGCCCCGGCCGAGGGGTCTGGTGCTCAATGTAGGACAGCGGTGGGACTGGGAACCCACTGTCACAAACCTTGGGAATGGGTAAAGGGCTCAGCCAAACGGAAAGAGCAGGAAATTTCTGCCTCTGATGCTGTTTAAGTGCGCTGTGTAGCTGTTCAATATAAAATCAGAGGGAGGGAGGATGTTGGGAATAAGGTGGTGAATGAGGATTTCTTCTTTAACATGTCCCAGTCACTGTGGGGTTGTTTCAACCTTGTCTCTCTCCAGCCTCTGGCCAGGTGCTGGGCAGCACTTCCTGCCTTTTTATGCTTATTATTATTGTTATTATAATTCAGCGAGCTATTTGGATAAATAATCTGCCTGCGTGAAAATCCATCCTTTTTCTAAATAAAAGTCTTGAATGGGTTTGGGCTTTCGCTGGCGCTGAAATTCCTGTCTTGCAGCGTGACAGCAGGGCTGTAATACAATATTCTGGGATTACAAATAAGCATTCAGCAAGTTTATTTATGCGACCAGAGTCAGAGGTGTTTTATGGCTTCGCTTTATTTTCTGGCAAACATGCTATTTTTTAAAAATAGGGATTCATTTGTTGGCTTCTGGCAAAAACAATACTCCTTTAAGAAAAAGCTTTCATGTACATTTTCAAAAATAGGAGAGGTCTGTACCAGTTTTTATTAGTAAATATATTTGAACTAATATTATGAAATGGGTTTATCAAACAGCATGTTAATAAACACTGGGTGGAATGAATATATCTTTGTTGTAAGCTGAAGTTGTTATGGCAGCAGTATCAAACATGCTTAAGAAGGAAACTATTGTTGTTTTGACATTCTTCGTGTTAAGTATGAGCAGATGAAAATCAGCTCTTGTTCTGGATAAAACTGCTTTCAGCAAACAAGCAAATCCAAGTTCAGGTGGGCAAAAAGTGGGGCCCTAATTGGCACTGACTTGGCTAATGAGACATAATTGTGGTTCAGGGCTTGTTTTTCTTCTTTCAGTTCAGCACAGGTAGGTATAGATCCAGTCAGACTCTGTTTTTTTCTTGAAATAAAGATAGTTTGTCAGGCTGCCTTTCTTTTAGTTGAGGTTCTGGGCTAAACAACCAGTAGCCATTGAAGTTAAATCAACCAACCACAGTGACTTTGGTTGCCAGATATTTAGCCAGCAACGTATACTTCTTATAGCATAAAATGTTACTTGACTAACTGCACCTATTAAATGGCTTAGTTTCAAAGTACATTTAAATATTAATGTTCAGACAGAACATTCAGAATGCTGTGGGCAGCATTCATATGCTTTGGCAATACCTCTCCCTTACAGTCCTTTCTAGCAAGCAGGGCTGACCGCTGTCCTTCGTTCAGGAGAGCCCAAGTTGAAGTATTCATGAAGTAAATTCTGCTCTAAGCATTTCTTGTCCTACTGACTTTGTGATGACACACTGCCTGGTGGTAGGGCTGAAATGGTTTTGTCACCTTAGCGAATAGTTGCATTTCTTGCCAGAGCATTGCTTGGCCCCCTGCGAGTAGATCCAGGCTGGCAGAGGTCATGGAGCTGCTGACTGGTCTGGGTGTGCTTCCTCGTGGTGTGCACTGAAAGGTCTCCTGCTTAATGTAGGAAAATGAGATAGGACTGTGAACCAAGTGTCTCAAACTCTGGAAATGGATAAATGGCTTAATCAAAGTGCAGACAGGTAGAAAAGGCAGAAAATTGTTACAGCTCGTGCTGTTTGAGTGCTCTGTGTAGCTCTTCAATAGAAAATCTAGAGGGAGGATGTTGGGAATAAGTGAATGAGGATTTCTTCTCTAACACATCCCAGTCACTGTGGGGTTGCAACCATCTCTCTCTTGGCCTCCACTTTCACTTGTAAAGGGTTGAAGACCTTTTTAAAGCAGCTTTTTTAGCCCCTTGGTTTGCAGCGAACCTTCTAAATTCGGCTGGAGGTCTGTTTCAAAATACCGTGCTTGTGTCTTGTTTGAAAAAAATATCAAAGGAGTTTTTCATGCTGGAATTTTTTTTTTTCCACAGCATGTGAACATGAGCAGGGGTTGTCTTTCCTCCCGCCTTGCATCTCCTCCACCATAGCACACACGCTCCAAAATAGCAGCAGCATGTGCTGTGCTGAAATGCAGCTGCGAGTCGTGGGAGGCTGGACACCATTAGGTTCCTGGAGGTGCCCGTTTCCCTGGTCTTTGATGCCATGTGAAACAGGAGCTTCACTGCCTTCACTGGCTTCCTTCACTTCTTGGTTGTTGTAGATCTGCAGCCCAGGGGAGAAATCATCCAACTAAAGGTTTGCATCTCAGACTTTATTGGTAACAAAGGGTGGCAAACGCCGTTGTTATACATGACGTTTACGTTTATGTTTCCCCTTTTTTTTTTTCTTCTTTTTTCTTTTTTAACCTAAGAGATAAAGTCAGACAATCTGCCAAGAACTTATTGCAACATTCAAGGCTCTGACTTTAGGAATTGCTAGATTTAAACTTGGACAGGGATATGTGGAATTGTGGCCCCTGTTGCCTGGTGCTGTGTGATAACAGCGTTAGTGCCACGCTCCTGCTGCAGGCACTGCCTCCTGCACCTCACAGGAGGGCAGGCCAGCCTGTCCTTTCAGCCCATCGGGAATAGAGATCAGCTGTTTAATGTCAGCAAGTAAAATTCTGTTAAAATATAGCCTGTTTCAAAACGTGCCTGGGTCTGTGGTGTTTGAGGTGCCGCTGGACTCTTTGCAGACACGGTGTCTGGGCAGGGCTGTTCAGGAGGGGTTGCACAGAACAGAGGGGCTGTAGGCTCAGGGACGTTTCAGGAGCCTTTTTGGAGGTTTGCTCCAGGTTAGGCTGGACTTATGACTCAGCACTCTGTCCGTGCTCCCCAAGTGGCTCACGGCAGTACTGCCAAACAGGGATTAGTGCCTCGCAAAACTCTGCGAGTCACTGCCAGTTGGAAATGCAGGTTCCTGTCCCCAGTTCGTGATTTCACACCTATGCAAAATGTCACTGTGTAGCTTTGCTTTCTGCAAAGGGCACAATAATACATCAGAACAGCCAATCCTCTGCAGTCCTAATGGGAGGGATTCAGACTTGGCCTGGAGCCTAGAGTTGGTTCCAAGCTGTCACCTGTCACTGGCTCAAGTGCATCCCCTGGGTACATCAGAGCTGCAGCCCAAAGGTGTGGCCTTGGCCTGTGTAATATGCTCAGTCCAACAGTGTATCTGCAACAGTGTAAGTGTTCAATATTTGGTATTTAGCCCCATGCAGTTTGTGTAACCTGCAGTACCGTGGTTGGGTGGCTGCCACTCCCTGACGAGACATCTGAGCTCCTGCAGATCAGGCTGTATAAAGGGGGGATCTGGACACTGCAGTGCAAGTGTGCAAAGCCTCCTGGGTCCCACATGAATGTCCCATTCCTACCAGATACCAGGGTAAGGCTCTTCAATCCGGCAGTCCAGTAGTGTTTGGGATGTAAGATCAGTGTTTACTGAGCCTGCAGTTGCCAAGTCTCAGAGCAGGGGTTGAGGACTTGGTCACACACTGCTGCTGGGCCATATAGTTCTGCCTCCACCCCTGTCCTGATCCATCAGGGATGATTGAACCACTCCTGCACTGAAGGTATTGGGAGGGATTTGACTCTCATTCTGTTCTGTACTGGATAAATAGGGATTTCTAGTCACTGCCACAGGAACAGGCCATGTTTAAGAATGTAAAATACTGACAGTGTTGTAAGAAGTTGCCTGTTTAGTGTAATAAATATGCATCTTTTAAGCTGAAAATTTACATGCTGTTTTCTTTAAACTCTTAGAGCCCTCCTGGTATTTATTGACAGCAGAATGGCAGTCAGTGCTAGGATTTCTTTACTCTTTGAAGGCTGCTGTGCCACTGGCTCTCTACTTTTCTGCTGAAAAATGTACCAGCCCATGCTTCCCTCTATCTGGCCTGATTCTGAGTAAAATCATTATTACTAAACCTTTGCATCTCTCTA
This sequence comes from Lepidothrix coronata, assembly GCF_001604755.1. Lineage (NCBI taxonomy): Eukaryota > Metazoa > Chordata > Aves > Passeriformes > Pipridae > Lepidothrix > Lepidothrix coronata. The sequence continues at coordinate 2,854,596 of NW_016690229.1, forward strand.
CATATTCGACTTTGATTATCAAGTTATAGGCTTAAAAAGAGTATTTAAATAAAAGGCAACTTCCTAAATCTAAAAAAATCTAACCCAAAATGTAGCCCGATTACCAAACAAAATCAGTCCTTCTCTGGTGCAGTTCATGCTATGCTCACTTTTCTTGCAGCTTAGCTAAAATCAAAAACTTATTCTATTAAGTGTTAGTTTATTTGTATACTGAATTATTCTGATTTCACGTGCTCCATTAGTTTTATAATTACTTCAGTGCTTTGCATAGACCCTTCACTTTAAAAGAGGGGTATTTGAAGGAAAATACCTGGAGGCAAAAGCACAATAGTGATGCACTGGGAGTGTCTTACAACACATCTCATTTTTTTGAAAGGTGGAATAAGTTGAAGATTATGCTTCTTTTGAGCTTCCTTAATCTGCTGCTGTCCTGTGCACTAACAGCTCCACTGGGAAAGGGAACAGGAATTGTACATGTGGGGACTAACAGAAACTTGGAGTAGGATGGTTGGAGCACCAAATAACAACTGAGATGTGTGAAGCAGTCAAGGAGGTTTAACTGTATCTTCTGTTAAATTTAATTAATGTATTTAGGTCTCCCAAGACTATTTCCAAAAATACCACAATCTGCTTGAAGGCTTTGGCCAATGTGATTTATGGGTTAAGGACTTTTGAATAATTTTGTACTGCATAGATTTTGAGCATTCCAGATGAAGTTATGAGCATTAATGGGATCAAAGTATTACTGTTTCAGGGAAAGACCTAATGCAGTGATAAAATTTGTTATTTGGCCATTGCTTCTCTTACTTTTATGTGATTTTGTGTTTTAAATATGACCAGCTGCTTGCCTTTACTGTAAGGGAAGGGACACACACATTCATAACTTCCTGTTCCTTGGGAATCCATGTTTGTGCATGGATTTTCAGCTCACTTTGAGCTGTGGAACCATTGCAATGATACATGAAAAAGTTTGCCGAGTTTGTTATTTAAAGCTCATCAGGATGGCGGATTGCCAGTGGTTGATGGGATGTGACCTCTATTCATCACTTCAGAAGATAGGTCTGATAACAAATTACATTGAAAATACACATCTAAGAAGTGGCTGTCTCAAGCCCTGGGAACGTGGCTGTCATGGCAAAATAGAGGCACAGTTAATGTATCAGAGTGGATGCAGGTTCACACTGGTGCTTAGCAGTAAATTGTATTTCCCAGCTGCTCCCCTGCATGTGCAATGTCCTATCACCCATGAAAGAGGAATATGGAGTAGGAATTTGCCACAGGAGTTTCTGATAGTTCCTTCTCACTGGAAAATAAATTATTACCTATTTTTTCCTCCCTGCACGGGTTTTATAAATTAAAAGCTTATGTAGTCATGCAGTGCTTTATTTCTTTTAAAATTGGTCAGCTGCCTCTGAATACAAGAGTGAATTTTGTTTAATTGCTCTCTAATTCAGAATTAGGACTGTAAGAATTCAAGTACAAACCTTTAAATAGATTGTCAGATCTGTTTTGAAACTCAACTGGAAAAAAAGCATCATCACCATAGCAAATGATCCAACTTCATGAGCTCAGGTCAGCTTACATCCATGAACAAATACCCAATTTTAAAAGCAGCTTAATTTGTTGTATGCAGCCAGCTCTGGAAGGTATTGATTGCATCAAATGAGTTTTGAATCAAATGAGCAACTTCTGCATATGTTATAATGCAATTTTTGTAGAAAACTGGGCGAGTGAGGGTTTGTCTTGTTTCTGAGGGCCCCTCAACACAGCTTTCTGCCCAGCTGAGGGTGCAGGAATCAAATGACCCTTGCTAATTCTGCCCTCATCTTGCAGTCACACTCATTTTCTACTATCTTGTTACCATATTGGTCTTGTATTTGCTGCCTGCTGGGAACAGCTAATAACTACTGAATGCATTTCATAGTCAGTACAATAACAGCCTTTTTTACTTTCCCTGTCACTGTGGCTGCTTGGCTTTGAAAGCTTTATTGATGGTGTTTGCAACAGTTCTGTTTGTGGTCACAGCTGTCGTTTCAGGCTTAAATTTCATCTTTGTGTTTGTAAGGAACGTGAGCTTTAACATTATCATCCTGCTGCTGCAAGTTGTTTGTTTGGCTTTTTTTCTCCAAGTAAATCCTCCCTGATTAGGTCAGGAACTCTTCCCAGTTAGACCTCTCTGGATGAGGGACTCTGGCACTGCTGTGGCAGTTCCTACCAGGAGGAACATTGAAGGCTCCTTTCATTGTCTTCCTGTGTCATGACCAGAGGCAGAAAGGAAGCCTATTTTACGTACAGATATGAATATTTAAGTACCAGTCTGTCTAAGCTGGGGGCCAGACTCATGCTAAATCTCTTCCTCTGGTGTTTGACCCAGTATTTATTCGACATAAAAATGCTTTCAGACCTGCTTTGTAGCCCGAGTGTCAGTGGGGGCATATAGGATGTTTTCTGAGATGTCTGGGATGTTGTTGAATTTAAAACTTGGCCTGCTGGGCAACCTTTCCTAAAGAGGGGTTTGTGCCATCGGTCTGGAACAGCTGTCACAGTCTGGCTGTCATTGAAAATGTGTGCAGAGCAAATCACCATTTCCACGTTGAATTCAGTGCAGGGTTAAAATGCCCATGGATCGAAGTGATTCCGTGTTTACACCAGCAAGACAGTCCAGACCTAGAGCTGAGAGAGTCTGTCCTTTCTGTATTAGAGCAGTTCTGAGAATTGCTTACTTCATCTGTAATTCTTCTGGCCTCAAAAACATTTGTACAGTTTGGGTTCTGCTGCTGCCTGCAGGACTTATCCCACGTTATTATAAATACTTCATGAAAATAATCTCTTTACTAAACTTCTTTCGTGTCTAGTTCTCCGAGCTGTAAACGAAGTCCCTCATACCATGGTGCATGGATTAAAGATTTTATCATTCTAAATTTAATCCTGTTTTCTTGGTTGGTTTCCACGACTGGTGGAAAAATAGAGAAGGGGGAGGTTTGCCTGGTGATCCAGTTACTTAGGATGCAGATTATAAAATCATGTAGGTGTGGGGATCACTATGGAGCCAAATCTTATGTTTTTGAAAGCAATTTAAGAGGCCTAATTCAAATTAGTTGTGCTTCTAGAAGGCATGTCAAATGACTGTTATATTCTTTAAGAAAAAAAAAATATGGCACTTCTTTGTTTTTCTCAAGACTGCTCCTTTCCATGGAACCAGTTACTTCATCCTTATTATCCTTATTGGTGCTTCCAGTGTTTCTCCCAGCAGTTCGCCCTCTCCCTTGTGCAGTTTCCTGTGTGTTGGATGTTGATATTTGCAACTGCTGCTTCTTGTGATATGGGAATTAACAATTTATTTTGAATCCTCTCAAAATATTTGCATTTCCTCTGGTTTGTAGTGTCTCCTCTTCTGGCCTTCCTACATTTTAACCAGAGTAGGAGCAAAGGTGTAAGGGCAGGAAGATTTATTTTTTTTTTTCCTTTATTTTTATACAGCTGGTTTTACACTGTGTTTACTGGTGTCATACAGTGGTGCAGATGATCGCTGAATCATGGAATTGTTTAGATTGGAAAAGACAGAAGTTTAGGTTTGGAGAACACAACTTGACATTTGTTCTATGCCAGACTGTAAAAGATGTGAGGCATTGTTTTTTCGGATAAAGTTTTCTCACTGCTTCTGACTAAATATCTGATTTGGTTTGGGGTTTTTTCCTTTGATCCTGAAAATACAGTTAACAGGATAGTTTTCAAGTGGCTCCTCTGAAATATATCTTGCTAAATTCAGGTTTCCTTCCTTATTTGTAGCTATAAATAGTATCCCACTGCCTATTTAATGTGGTTTGGGGTTTTTTTTTAAACTTATTAGAAAAGCAGCTGCTCTTTGTGCATCCCAAAAATCTCTAATTTTGCTTATTTCTTCTGGTATTTCCGATTTGTGCATAGTTTTGCACTTAAAATATTTGCTCATTTGCTATTTAAGTTGCACATCACATTTGTCTATTTGAAGAGTATATGTGAGCATAAAATTAGAGTAGTTAAGTTGCTCCTTCCCTTACATTTTGATGTGCATTTGAAATGGAGATTAGTGATGAAAATTAGACCAGGAAAAATTACTTTGCAAGAAAAAGTGTAGTTTGGGTTGGTGATTAAAGTCGTGATGCTTCTTCCAGAGAGACCCTTTACATTGACTTCAGGCTTCAGCAGTGTTTTAGTCAGGGAGTTTTGCACATCAGCCCATCCATCATCCTGCTGCTCTCCAGTGCTGCATCCCCACTTCTCCCTGGGCTTTGTCCCAGCGTCCTGAAATCCGTGGATGGAGCTTCAGGCCATGGACAGGAAGGAGTTTTACTGTGAGTGGCTCTGGTACATCATGGTCACTGAAACATATTCTGAGCTGTTTTCATACCTGGCGAGGGCTGGTGCGCTGATATTTGTGAGCACAGTAATACGATCTGTTCGCTGCTAAAAGGGTCTGAAAGCACAGTTGAAACAGAGATACACCTCTGAAAGCTCACCAAGGCTGCTCTCGGGCTCTTGTTTGTGCAGCCGTGTGCAGAAATGTGTTTGCAGTTTAGGATGTGGAGAAAACATTTCGTGTTGTGTGATTAAGTTTGGGTGTAATAAAACTCTAAAGGGATCAGCTGGGAAAAAACAAATGACACTGGTACCAAAATTGCGTGAAGGACATATTCCTGTGTTTCTCTTGGCAAGCTTATGTGTGGCCTCTCAGTTCTTACAACTGTGAAGTCAGACTGTTAATGATCCTCAGAGGGATAAAGGTGACAAAAATTATGTACTAATAGATACCCTGAAAATAGTCTTCAGTCTCATGTTTGTTGGGGTTTTGGGTTTTTTTCCTCATTAAGCATGAGGCACACTCAGAAAAATAATTTATGCCAAAAAAGGCCAGAGAAGGACACTGATTAATCCATCCAAATGGAATAACTTACTGCCAGCCTTGCTCCAGCTTTGGCATCTGGATCATGTAATTTTGTTGGATTTCTGCATCTTGGGTTTTTTCTCCCTCTTAGGTCACTTTATTGATTACACACTTCTTAAAAAAATCGCTCCACTGCATCAGCTATTGCATGGGGAGTGATTTGGATGTTCCTTCTATTTTTGTAATGTATTTTTCATCAAGGTACCTACTGCTTGACACAGCAGAAGTGGAAGCGACCACTTCCCTTCGAGGGCTCTCTTGGGTGAGGAGGTGGGTGCTGGGAGTAAAGCCATTGATTCCACGGGGGTGGGGGGTTCTAACCAATTCCTTCTAAAATCTCGACTGAGCTTGAACGGTTGGCAAGTGGTTTACACAAGGATTTGTCTTAAAAATAATTACCAAATTTGGAGTTGTTGGGGCCCTCTCAGTGAGTTCCTTGTGGAATCAGATGTTTGTGCAACACAGGCTCTTCTTCTCATTTTTTGACTTCTTCGATTTCCAAAGTTGCGGATGCTCCCTTAATTATGAACGTCTCCAGAGCCAGATGATGATGATGATTAAAACTTGGCACACAGTACTTTTTAAAACACTAATCTTCACAAGATTCTGTGTAATTAGGTAAGTATTCTCCTGACTTTACAGAGAGGGAAACTATAAGGGTCCAAACCTGCTTCTGTTTTGGAGTTGCTGTCAACTCTTAAGGCTCTTAATAGCAGAAGATCAAACCCTTAAGTGATTTGTCTAAAGACAAGTAAGATGGTGGGAGGGTTTGATTGGATCTTGGGTGTTCTTGATTCACAGGCACCTGGCTGATAGCTCAAGATGTCTTGCTTGACATTTCAGCTCTTTTCATCTTAGTGTTTATCGTCAAAGGTCATCAGCTTTATATATAACTTTAAAAAGAAGCAAACAGTAAGTCAAGTTCTTCACCTGTTGTTGAGCCCTCTTGCACATCACTAGTGGTTTTATTTTGCCTGTCTCTCTAATGCTGATAGACATCCACAGAAATGAAATGGGAGAAATTGAGGAAATAAAATGAAATCACTTGCTACTGTCAGAGGCACAGTAAAGGAGCAACTCAGATGTGAAGATGAGAAAAGTGGCAAGTAGAAAGACAGAAATAGTCAGATGGAGAGATGGCTGTTTTGGGAAGGGAGCCTCAAGTATCACATTCAACCCCACCCTCTGCACTTGCACATGAAGGGTCAGTGGGGCCCTTTTCACCGAGTGAGTTATTGCTCCCTGTGGATGGACATCTCCTAGTCGTGTGTGGGATTTGGGCTCTTGAGAATAGTCACAAAAGAGTTTAGTTTTCCCCTTCCCTGGTTTCCACCATCTCCCTTAATAAAGATTCCTTGGTTACCTTTCTATGGCTGATTAATGTGTCAGGTGGTTAATGAATTTCCTCTGATGCATCAGTGGGATTAAACCATGGTGAAATACATCCTTCCCCTCCTATTATTGCATTCCACTGCTCCCCACAAAGGAAGTACAAGAGAGGTTATCTCACTAGAAGCTCTGCCTGTATTTCTGGCTGTTTCCAATTACCTTGCTCTAGGGTACGTGTCTGTGGTGAGCTGGAGTGGCAAAAGTTCTTTAAGGAAAGATGCTGAAAGTGCATCTAAAACACTCTGGGAGGAGCACGGGCAGCTGGATGAGAATTTACCCTTAGTCTTGTGGGTCAGTGGGTGCCAGTTGAACATGGCTACAATTCTGTCAAGTAATCCTGCAAGGCTTTTCTCTGAAAAGTTCACTAAATTTTTTAGGGGATGCCTGGCTTTAAACAGATGAGAATTTGCACACAGAAATAATGCATGTGCCTTAATTGCTTTCAACAGCTATGCCAGCACGAGTGTGGCTGCAGTGCCTATGGCTGGATGTGCTTGCTGGCTTTAACCTGCTAACTGTGAGACCTTGCTGCCTTAATTTGGCAGAATGCTGAGCAGGAGGATGCAGTTTGCCTGATGCCAGGTCTGAGTGCTGCCTGATCTGGCTGAAAACTGATTCTCCCTCTTCTCTTCCCCACTGCCCCCTCCCCTCCCTGCCTGGTAAGTGGATTAATTTGCAGCCCCGGCAGCTCCCTGGCTCGGCTCTGGGCACACACTGTGCTGCCTGCACAGGCAGGTGGGGAGAGGAGAGGTCAGAACACCTCCCTGGCAGCAGTGAGATGGACTCATGCAGGAATAAAGCAACCCTGGGACTGTGGCCCACCTGATGTGTGTAGTTAATTATAAAGATGTTGTAGTATTTGCAGGTACAAATCTGCCAAGGACTGTCCCCGGTGGGTCTGAATGTTCCTGCCCAACCTGTGCCATCAAAGCTTTCCCCCTGCTGATACTTGTGCTAACTTCTTTCACATGCCAGACAGTATGAGGACTGTTTATTTGCTGTGTTAAAGCATGGAATTTTGGTTGAGGTGAGAATGGTTGTATTAAGGTTCAGTACAAATGTACTGGGGAACGTGATTTCTGTGAGGAGCAAGAATCTCACAGTGAGTACTGTGCTGATCAAAAAGTTATCACCCTGGATTTGCTGGTACAATTATGGGCAATTTTTATTGCAAGGAGAGTTATTTAAAATTTAAATAGAGTTGACACCATGTTCTTTTGACCTAATTCCCAGACTTTTGTATCGTTACTGAAATGATGTGGGGTGTTATAACACAGTGCACTGCAGAATGGCACTCCTGGGAAAGATTGATACAGCACTGGGGTTTGAATAGGAAATGGAGCGTGGCTGATTCTCAGGTAAAGCTGTGATCTTCACATGGGAAGGATTGGATGTGTAGCTCCTTGGGTGGAAAGCCACAGCTATAGTTTGACACTAACCCTTCTGAAAAGTGAAAAACCATGGTACCTCTTAGTGTGGGTTGTTTCATGAGTCTAGGAGGTGATGTTTCCTTTCCTTTCAGTAATTCTGCTAGTTTGCATATCACTTGATGCCCAGTTTGCATTAACACAAGTTGACTTTATTTTGGCAGGAAAAAGTCATCAAGCCCTTGTGGAATATTTCAGACTTTCACCACCAAATTCAGTTTACTACATTCTTCCTTGTAGACAGCTCGCTCCTGTGACAACCCTGTGTCAGATGATGCATGTACAGACTCTGTTTCCCATAACTTTGTCCTTGGGAGGACACCAGTGGCATTTTTCTCATGATCTCTTGAAAAAAAACACGTGAGGAAAAACAGTTGGGCTGATTTTAAAGTGCAAATTGTCATTTGGAAAGCATCCTGCCTTAGCATGAGTTTCACTTATTTAGGAATATTATGAGCAATAGAAAAAATATTCAAAACAAAATAATGAAGTGAGAGTTGTGGTTTTAACCCAGCTTCTGGTTAGGAACAGAGTAAGAGTCAGTCCTCACTTGCTTTTACCCAAGTACCATCCAGATGCACCAGTCTGACTGAACTGCCCTCAGAGTCCACCTTGGGGGTACAGGCATTGTCCAGGTGTTGCATATACTTGTATAAATTGTAGTGAGGACAAAGTGATCAGGAAGAAGTGTAGAGCATTTTATCTTGCTGTATCTGTGTATGAATGCAGAATTCCTGATGCCTTGCACTGGAAAATGAAGCTCCGGGGTAGATGTGTGCCTTGTAGGACTGTTAATACCCACTCCAGCCTTATCTGCTGTGCTCACATCCAGATGTTGGAAAGCAGAGGTGTATCTCCAGTAAAGAATTAGCTTGTGTTTATCCTGAGATAGTTCTCCCACAAACCCCAACCCCCCCAAAAAACGTGTAGCCGTGGCTATAGTAATCTAACAACAGGCTATCAGGGTTTCATTTCAGCCCGACTTGGCAGTCCATGGGCCTTGCTCTCCAAAGGCAGGGCCAGCCAAGCTGATAATATTTCACTGCCATGCCCCAATTACCCCTGAGTTAATACTCCGTTGCCTATTTATTTTTTTACACACTTCACAACACCTACAATGGCACGTTAATCCTGTGTTTGTCTGCTGTGTTTTGCTTTGCTGCAGTGTTTGGCCAGCAGTGCTGTGAGGAGTTGTGCCTCACACAGGTTTGCTGGAAGCAGATGTCAGCCTTCCAGTACAGTTGTGCTGGCTGATCTGCAAAATCTGTAACTGGGGGAAAATGGAGCTAAAGAAGCTGTTTAAAGCTTAGTGGACAGAACAGAAGAGCAAACATCAAGCAGACAAGAAGAAATTAATTCCGTCTGCCGTAAGGTTTTGCTGCCAGATATTTTGGTATGATCTCTGTTAGCAATAAGTAACTCCATTTGGAAATTATTTTACACACAGAATTGTTGTCGTATTACTGTTTCAAACAGCAGCTCTTTGCTGGGGCACACAAATCCCACAAGCCTTCATGGATCAGCCAAATAAAAACCTGGTATTTCCCCCAGGAAATCTATCCCAGCACGCGGAGCAGGAAAGCACTGCTGAGGATGCAGCTGCATATGCAGGGCTTTGCTCAGCCCACCCTCCCTCTGTGCTGGAACAGCTCAAGCTGTAAGTTTTTAGTAAAGACACATCCTTAATGCTTAGGTATCCTGTAATTTCTTCTGAGATGTTGAGACTTCTCCCAGATAGAGCTGTTTTGAAGATCTGCCACTGTCTTTACACACCTGAATGTCTGCTGGATTCTTCTGATAGTTTGGCTTAACTTCTTTAACAACTCGTGGCTGCTTCTGCCCAGTTATTTTCCATGAGCTTCAAGTCTCTCTGCATGCAGAACACAGAGAAAATTTGACAGCTGTGTTTCATTCCCTTTCACATCAGTGTTTCACCAGGCACAGGTTTAGTGAAATCTTTGCCACGGGATCCGAAAATTTTATTGCTTCAATTTTTTTAGCTCCCAGGTTGCATTGTAAGTGCAAAGCTGGTCTGTTCAGAGCACAGGCAGAAATGGTCCTACATTGTTGTCTGGTGGGAGAGTTTTGTGTGTGTGATTGTTTTGGAGTTTTCCCCTTCTAATTCCTTTAAACAAACTGAGGATAAAGGTTGCAGGACTGAGGTACTGCTACAGCTGTATGAAATGTCATCTTGGGAGACAAATTTGTGTGATAAATTTGTAGAAAAAGTATCACACTTAAATTACCTTAAGTCAACCGTGCTTTGGGAGGAGGATGGTGAAATGTTGCCTGCCAGTATTTTTATTTTCATCATCATTCCCCCCTTTTCAATTTTAAGGCTGTCATTTATGTAAGGAAAAGTTTGATGCTTTTTTTTTTGACCAATTTGCTTTTACTCCTGAGGACAGATGAAGATATTTTATTCAGGCATCAAATTAATCACTTCTATGCAGAAGACATTTGCTCAAAGTGTGGTTATATTTCTTTTAATTTTACTTCTTTACCATCTGTAAAACGCTATAGTTGTGTGCTGCCTGCCTGATTTATCAGTGTCTTGTGGGAAATCAGTAACGGGCCTTTCCTCTAACCCAAGGGATTTGGGCAGTTCCAATTAGGTAGTGAACCTGGGAGAAATGGATTTGCCTGCACTTGGTGCTGCAGAACTTGACAATGGTTTGGTTCTGGCTTTGCTAATATGGAAATCTTTGCCAGTGCTCTCAGCGTCTAAAAATTTCCCTGTTTCCACGTGGTTATTTCCTGCCCTGGGTGAGGTGTAGGCTATTTTATTTCTTCTGGTTTATAATTTCTAGTAGCCAAGAGAGTTATTACAAAAAAAAAAAACCAAAAAGCAAATGTGCTAGGGAAAAGGAAATGTGTCCTAAATGCTTGTATTGTTGGTTTTGGTGTGGCATTCCAGAATACCTGGTGGATTCCTGGTTCTCTGGAGGTACAGCTTCACGTGCAGATGGATCTGTAGTAGCCCCTTTGTTATCATTCCCTGCCTAGTTAACAAACTATGTTTGCTCACAATTTATCACCTCCAACGTGGGTATATGTGGTGTCTCTGTTAGCCTGGCTTCGCTGGGATGGAGGATCTGTGATGCAGCAGGGAATTTGGCATCCTCTGAATGCCATGTTGTGGCGTTGGCACAACGTGTGAATGATTTCCCCCTTTTGTCTGGCAGTTAATGATCATTTCAGCTGTTGGGCTGGAGCTGCAGCAGGGCCGGGGCGCCGGCTTTGCGTGCGCGATTATCTGTACGTGCCGCAGATGGAAATTGGACATCTAATTACTTTATAAGATTTGTGAACAGAGATTTAGAGCCTGCTTAGCCTCTGCTTGAAAAGTGCTTTCTGTGTGATTTCAAGTCTCGCTTCTCTCTCTCCTCCCCAGGTCCTTTCACAGATGTTGTCACTACAAACCTGAAGCTCGGCAACCCCACAGACAGAAATGTTTGCTTCAAAGTTAAGACCACAGCACCACGTAGATACTGTGTAAGGCCCAACAGTGGAATTATCGATGCAGGAACATCAATTAATGTTTCTGGTAAGCCATTCAAGCAGTTTTTTGGTGATTTGAAAGTAGCTTCTTTTAATCAATTGCTGGGAATGCTTTGCAGCCTGAAGGTATTTTGTTGAACCCAACAAGTCGTGTTTTCCTGGAGAAGCAGCCATTTCACGTAGCCTGACTTCCCTTATTCCTGGTCTAGCAGCAGTAGGCTTGGTTTTACATCATGTTTTGGAGAGGAAAAAGGCAGAAATACATAAATGATTTATATGGCTCATTAAGAGCCTCAGCCAGCCTATCCAAAGCAGTGCTGCTGCAGCCCTGCCCTCCCTGTGGGATTATTTTTGTAGTTAGTTTTTTTGCCAGCTTAACTTCCTGAACCAGCTCACCATGGGGTCAAACAAGTGCTTGGGTGAGCACATCAGGGGAAGAATAAATCTGGGTGGACTGCAGCCACTGGTTTAGACTGGTGTTGGCTGTTGCCAAACTGTCTTTGATATAACCAACAATGAAAACGTTTACTTTCAATCCATGTTTGTGTTCCCTGAAGATTCAGTATCCTTTGGTGTTAAAAATGTCAAATGACTAAATCTTTGCTGTTCCATAGGAAAAGTTAATGATTTTCTCTAATGAGTCAGTAGCTCTTGACTTGCCTAAGTTTGGTAATGGAAAAAACAAAGGAGTGGCTTACTTTGAAAGCATAAAGAGCTGAGTATTCCCATGAACAGAATGTCTGCATATTATTAACTCACTGATGATACATGCCTGAAAACAGTATTTTCTCAATGACTTCTCTCATCCATGTTTTTAATAAAGAATTCTACCAAAGCACATAGTAGTGGCATATTGCATGAATGAGGTCTGACTTTTTAGGTAAGAAAATAATTTCTATAAATATGCACATTTGCTTTACTATTTTTAAAAGAATTTAATGTTAGCATGATAAGAAAAATTACTGATAGGTTATAGAGTTTGCTATTAGTGTCTTAGCAACCTTTCCTAGCCTGGAATAAAAAATTTGGGAAGCTAAACCCACTGCTTTTACTTGAGAAAAATCAACTTGTACAAATCAAGACTTCAGGTTTTTTACTTAATAAAATGTAAAATATTTTAACACCTCGCCCTTGGGGAGCTCGCTTCAACAAAATAAAAATTGCTCCCAAAAATACTTTGCACTGTAACATTAAGCAAGTCTAATCCTGTAAGTCTTCCTGGACATGCCCACATTTGCACACTCATTGATCTGTTGTCGTTGGGATTTCTGTGTCAAATTGAGCGTGCAAAGGGCTGCAGGATCGTGCCTCAATTGCACTGGGAGCTACAGGTGGGGCAGGCAAAGCACTTCTGCTTCAGGAGAAGGCCAGCACGTACCCAGTGAGCTCTGAAATGACTAATATGTAAATGAAAAAGCTCTCTAGAGAGAAACAGAGATTTTTAAAAGTCGGGACAATTCCCAAGTAAAGCTGTCTGTCATCTCTCCTAGCTGCAGGCAAGCATATCAAATGCATTGAAATCAATGAAATGATAATGAAAATTAGCATGGTTTCTAGCTACAAATTATCTTCATGCTATAAAGATGTGGTTGCTTTTCATCTTGCAGATGAACTTTCAGAATTAAAAGCCTGCTTCCTTTGCAGGCTCTTACCAGGCTTTTTAATGTCGTCTTGATCTCAGCGTTGAGTGTTTTCTTAAACCTCTGCTCACAGTGTCCCTTTGCTCCACCTTGAGCAAATACAGTACAAGAGGGTGTTTGTAGGAACCATCTCATGTTATGCTACCAGCAGCTTGCCTTTCCAGCCTCACTCTTCCCAGTGGCTCACCAGATAGTGTGGATCTAGTCCAAGACTTCAAGTATCCCATTATGAGACTGCCGTGCTAACCCTGAGCTGTGCTTTCCTCTTGCTTATGTAGCTTTACAATTTTCCCTTTTCTGGTGACTTTATTTATAGTGATTTATGATTTGGTTAGTTTTGAAAATGGCTGTGGTGTATTTAATCACAAGCTCACATGTGTGTTCTAATATTTTCATGCTGATAATAATTTCAGTAATAAATGATGGTCCTAAATTGCCAGTCCTTTACATTAGCATTATATTTTAAAATGCAAACAGTACACATTCATTGTTCTTCAGGTAATATATTGAGGTAAATTTATAGGTAGATGTTACAGAATTTTGGGTTTACAAGTGTTAATTTTTATTTCCTACAACATTCTAAACTGGAGTTTAATAGAGCTGTATATATGGCTGTTCTGGTAGGTCCTTTAAACCATCCATGGGACCTAAATTTGGACTTGAAGTTGGCAGTGTCTTTGGTTCTAATCAGCAGATGGGATCCCTTGGATAGGGATCAAAGAGGGGACTCCCATTAACTTAGAGAACAAAATTGCTTTCAGGTTCACAGAAAGGGGGGAGACGTGTTTAACCTTTGCTTTGGAGTAATGTTGCTTGAGAACAGAGGAGTGATTTTGGAGTTAATGAAGTGAAAAATAAATAGAATTTGTTTCTTTGCCTCTGAATCAGTTATTTTTCAGTCATGTAATTTAAGTCTTGAACAGGGCATAAAAATAGGACTTGAATAAATAGGACTTGAATTCTTCCAGACCTAGTGAAAATACTACTGATGAGAAATTATTAGAATGTAGTTAATTCAGTAGTAACTTCTGGACACTTAAACTAATTGGGCTGTATTTACTATATGCAATCTGTCCTCTTGGAAATTGCTGACTGGCTTTACCAGAGTCACTGATTGCACTGGTTTGTCTCTCCAAAAAATCAGTGCCTGTGGTGGCATGAAGCTCTGGAATGATTTATTAGTTTCTCAGAATGTTACTGACTGCAGCTGAATTTGGGGCAGCCTCATCTCCTTGCACTGTAGTAACCAGATGCCTTTGTTACACTCCTGTGAAACTAAATCTGTACTAATTTGATGTAAGTATATGAGAAGATATTCTGCCCTGAGACAGAGGCAGCAGTTCGAACATTATTCCACCTTATATGGTACTAATATAACGGCTCGTTTAAAACACACAGAATGCTAGAAGAATAAAGCTTACTTTATTCTAGTGGAGTCTCAAATACTGGCTTCTTATGCCAAATCACAGCTTTTCCTAAATCCCAGCATTTCAGGCCCTGCCAGCATGTGCTGCTCGCTGTGGTGGCAGGTTTGGAGCCCGTGTTTTCACCTGTTATATAATGGCATGTAATTTTAACAGCTCAGTTTATGTAACTGTCGGGGAGCGTCTGTGTGTGTGCTGTCAGCTGATGGCTCTGCATGTGCTCGGAAATGCTGGGCAAAGAGGGGCATTTGCACACATTCCCTTTTTGGTAGACACGTGTGATTTCTACAGAGATACCTGATTTTTTTTCCGAGAGGTTGAAATCTAAATCATGAGTGGATTACAAAGGAAAGTGGAAAAAACCTTCAGCAGATGCTGGTGAGGTGTGTGAGGGGGGAGAGAGGAAGTGCAGAAGGAACCATCTGTGACAGTGTCCTGCTGAAGAGAGCAGTCTGAACACGCTGCCTGAACACGGAGAGAGGCTGATGTTGGCCTTGGGTCGCTGTCGAATATCCTCGGGAGGAATTTGTACTCTTTTGTGAGCTTGCCTGACTTGGAAAAGGCAGCTGGCATTGCCTTCAGCAGGGATGGAACTCAGCCCTGTGCTCTGCAGTCACGGGGGGGCTACCCTGTTCCCTCATCCACTGCTGCATTCCCAAACTTTCCCTCGGCAGCATCTCTGCTGTGCCTTCTTCCCATGGACCTCCCGGGACCCTGTAACCACTACCAAGTTTTGGCTTGGTTGTGCCTCCTTGCTTTAAAAGATTCTGTCTTGGTCTTCACCGATTCAACATTTTTTAGTATTATGGAAATATTTACTGAAATTTTATGTTTGTTTATGTAAACGTGGAACAAACATGGAGGGTGCCGTGGATTCTGCCCGTTTCTGTAGTTGCGGTGTCCTTCCTCACCTCTGGCAGAGCTGATCAAATTGCACAATGAACTTGAGACTTGCCCCTGGTTGGGGTATTTTATGGAAAGGTGACATAAATGTGGTAGATTTGATCCATCCAGACCCTGAAGAATTGCATGCAGTGTCAGTTGGGAAAATGATCAGTAAAGCTGGAAAAGAAAAATAGATTCACTGACTGTTGAATGAGCTGCTGGAGAGTGAACAGTGATGTGGTGGATGGAAATGTAATAGCAGGAAGTTACTAGTGACGTTTCTTGAGAATGATTCTTGGTACTAATCTTGTTTAATGCTTTTACAAGTAATTCTGGCACAAAGAGAGCACTAAAAACCCTGATGATGATGATGTAAAGTTGGGAAGTTATGCAGCAGAACTAGGTGTCCTTGAAGGCTAAAGTGAGACAAACAAAGGATGAGTTTCATTAGAAAAAACTGCAAAATCACATACTTGGAGAATAAAGTACTCCTGCTTGTTAAACAGAGGGGCCTGACTGGGGTGAGCAAGATGCTGACATAATGTGGCTGTGAATAAGGCAAATGCAGTATCGCACATCTGCATTTGTAGGCAAATATGTAGCAAACAAGCTGATAATGGAAGAGAGAAGAGGGTAGAAATGCTGTTGTGCAAGGCACTAGTAGAATTTCCTGGGTGTATAATTAGAGTAGCTCATATAGAGGAGTTTGTGCCAGAACAGGTGCAGAGAATGAATGGGGAGCCTGGCCCAGGGAGGACCCACTGAGTCTGGCTTACTGAGTGTGCCAGAAGGCCAAGAGTTGCTGTGATTGATGTCTTGGAGTGCACCAGAAGTAAATGACTCTTCCCCTTCTCTGATATTTAAGCAGAAGGGCAGTATTGGTCCAGGACCAACTAAACAGGCCATTAATAAATTTAGATGGAAACTAGAGGAAGGTTGCTGACCATCTGAGCTGGGAGACTTTTCTGTTCCTTCTGCTCCTGGAAGGGAAAGGTAGATCCCAGCAGGTGTTAGAGGTAGAATTTTGCCTCCTTCCATGTTCCTTGCTTCAGATTTCCTCTGTTCCTTGAGAAAGCAGATTTACCCTAGGAAAACCAGAAGAGCTTAATGCTTCTGACATTGTCACTAACTTTGCCAGTAAACTGTTCTAGGGGAAAAAAAAGAGGATAGTGGGTGGTCAGTGCCTCTCCTGGCTATCTACAGATAGATGAGGGGCATGGCAGGGGTGTGTGAGAAAGCTGGTGTCCATTGCTTTAGAAACACTTCAGGATGTACAGTAGGTCAGTCCTTCATGTTTGAATTTTGAGAGAGACAAGTGGGCTCACAAATACAACTTCTCTCCATTCCATTGATCTCAGTGACTGTGCAGTTTTTGCTCAGGGTAGAACATTGCTGGTGCTTCAGCTGGGGGGAAACAGGTGAGAAAGTGTTTGAAATAACTGATGGATGCTGGTGGTAGTAAACTTGAAGATCATATGAATAATTTTGTTTCTTAAAACTCTGGATTCTGATGAAAGCAGAAGCTTCTGACCAGACGAGATGAGTGATGTAGGAACACACTTTTCACATAGTTTTTGCATAAAGTATGTGGTTTCCATTCAAAACAAAGGAGCCACATTCCCAGTAGCAAATTCTCCAGCAATTAGGGCACTTTCATGGAGCTGCTCTTTCACAGAAAGCCCCAGTAGCACGCGAATAAATATTGAAATGATTCAGTTTCCTCTGGAACAAAGTACGTATTTTTGAGCTTCCCATCTGGCTTACAAGACATTTGCTGAATAATTTGTGTCAATGTGGCTTTCATGTATTGATCTAAAAATACAAGTGCTAACAAGGTTTGTACTGTCGAGCCCTCTCTCGCTCTTGTGATTTAGTGAATGGAGCTCAGAGCAGCGTTCCAGGACGGATTCAGCTCTGTCACTTGGGGAATCCTGATTTTCAAATGAGCTTATGGATGCACTCAGCAAAGCAGGCTGATAAACCCACAATCTGCACAAGTTCCATAAACAGTGGATAGTTTTGACTCTCCAGTTGGATCTTGCACATTATGTAGATTTGAAATAATTCAAGTGTCTGCTACAGTGAAGAAAAAAAATGCTGCTGCTTTTCAGCGTGTTGAAATATATGTGTTCTCACAGTGCACTCACTTCTGTTGGGAAAAGTAGTTTTAAAAGTCCCCTGTTTAATTTGCAAACACTTATTTTGGACTAGTGTTCAATTACTGCAAGGTGAGTTAAAAATGTATAATAATCTTTAAAGCACCTCATCCGAGGGAATTTATTGTCTTCCTTCTCTCTGGGCTTTAAAAGGCATGTGGTTGTTGATGGCCACAGATTGTGTGCATAATAAAGATGGCACAGCCATAACATCCTCTGCTCATTGAGGGAGGCAAATTGCTTTGACTTGCCTGCATTTGCAATAGATGGGATCTTTGGATATTGCTTTTATACAAAAAAACCCTGCAATTAGTGCATATGAATCTGGGCACATAATGTTAATAGCACCAGTACTTGAAAGTAATCCTAATTCTTGAACTGCTTCTCTTTTCAGTGATTGAATTGAGGGACTGAAGTGAGCTCACTGGTCATAAAATGTGAATTTTTATATCATTTTTTGTGTTAGCAGTAATGACAGTATTTAGAAGCTTCATTTTATTTGAGGGAGTTGGTGGCTTTTTGCAATATCTAATAACATGTTTGTGTAAACTCTGTTGCTTATTTTCACACGTTCTATCTCGTGTTGAAGCCAAACCCATGTTTGTTAATGTCACAATAGCTGAATATCCAGGTGTCATTTGCAAATGTGACCACTGTGATTAAAGCATATTCCATGTAAATTAAATACTTCACTGTCCCCCTTCAAGTTACTTTAACATGTTAGTTCTTTACCCTAAAAGAAAAGACATGGAAACTCCTAATACTATGTAAAAAATGGAATAAAACCCCACACCCCTAAACCTGCTGTTCCTTCCTCTGCCCCCTGAACACAGTCATTTTCTGCATAAGTAAATTCTGGAATGCTTTTTGATTTTTAAATGGAGAGAAATACATTCTTTGTATACCTTTCAGAGGCAGAGTTTACATCACATTTAACCATTAACTTCCAGCTATAAATTGGTAACAAACGTTCAGTGACTTATTTTTGGAAGTGAAATACTTGTGCTTGATACAAAAGATACTGTGAGGCTCTTAAACTTTGTAGAGGAAATTTCCATCCTGGGACTGGAACCTGGAGGTTTACAACGTTTGCCTTTGCCTCTGTAGCTCTGCTCAGGGACCATCAGCAACACTGTGTGCACGGCTCATCCAAAGGCTTGTTACTTCTGCCCCAAGGGTGGAGGAAGACAAAAAGATGCTGCCTTTGAAAATTTTTCCCTCTGTCCCAGAGGATATGTAAATTATCCTATTTACTATGAATTACTATTGTTATCCTGCCACACTTGTGTACAGAATATTGTAGAGTGATCAGCAATTCCAGAATTCTCAGACAGAAGTCTAGACAGGCTGGAGGAGTCTGTTTCTCTTACCTTCTTTCAGAATTTTGGTTTAAAGTGACATTCCTGATCTCAGCTGCTGCTTTGGTCACAAGGATGTACGACTTGAACCCATTTCAATGTTTGATTTCTGAACTGTGGTACCTGTATCATCAGTGCATGACTCTGCATCAGAGCAATATTAATGTGATGTGTTTTGGGGCTTTTTCTTGCAGTGATGCTACAGCCTTTTGACTATGACCCTAATGAGAAAAGTAAACACAAGTTTATGGTTCAGTCTATGTTTGCTCCAGCTGATACTTCAGATATGGAAGCAGTAGTAAGTATTGATATTAATTTAAATAGATTTCTTTCTAGCTGTATAATTCTGTAAGTCCTTTTACTGTGTTGCCTGAGGGCTGTTATCAGTCCACACTGGGATGATCCTTGAAAGCTTTCCCAGATTTCCATCTCCGTGGATTTCAAGGTGTTTTCTGTTTATTTTGAGCCCCAGGAATATTGCACTGAAAGAGACAGTTGGTGTTGTGGTTGCTTCCTTGGGAAGCTGCTGTCAGGAATGGGATGCCAAGCCACAAAACAAGTAGTTGTAGTTTTTTTGCAATATATCCTTTTTTAGAAAGGCCAACTTGAACTATATATTCTAAGAATACGTAGAATATGTTCTAAGTCTGTGGCATCTTTTCTATTTTATGCATCTACTCTCAGTCTCGAGTCTTCCCTTGGACAGCTGCTTTTCCCAGCAAGAGACAAGAGGATGATTTACAAGTGGTGTATTTTTCTTTATCGCTGCCTTTGTCTGCTGTGGCTTTGGCAAATGAAAGGTCCTTGTAGATTTTGTCCCGTGGATTAAAAATGGGAGCAGCAGAAGCAAAGAAAGACAAAAGACATAGAAAGAAGATATCAGGCTACAGGAGGGCAACCTGGAAAGGAACAAACCATTATGTCAGCTGCTGCCTTTCCTTTAACAGCAGCATCTGCTACCACAAGAAGGCACAAGGAAGCTTTGGGAGAGCACAGGGTAGCTGTTGAGGACACCATATAAAAAGGGAAATGCCATTACCTGAAGTGTGGGACTTGTGTGTGTTTGTGTATGTGTGTTACTTAAAGAAGTAACCCCAGAAAAGCTCAGGGTACATATCATGGTTTTTTTATAATAGTCTTTACAAGATGGGTCTTCTTCTGAATAGCTTTTTAAGGCTGGGGCACTCTGCAGGGTTAATAATTTCCCTTCTGAAAGAGATTTATGGAACTATATTTGTTTAATGGTCTCAAAATAAGATCCAGTGGGAGAAACAGCTATAGTAATAAAATCTGCATCACTAGAAAGATAAGCCAGTCTGCCTTTCTTTCGAACTCTTTAATTTTTATGAGTTACTTTATACCATGACAAATGTTATTCTGCCAGCAGAGAATGTTTTTAGTACCTAGATGGGCCTTTCAGTTTTCCAGAGCTCTCCAGACCCGATACAATTTCTTTTCCTGTAACACTTTGTTCAGTTCTCAGTTCTGTTCCCACTCTCCAAAGCTCTTCCCATTCTGGATGAACAGGTGAGCCCAGTTACAGGAGGACTGTAAAGCTTTCAACACTTCCCAGGCAGCCAAGGAGCTCGAAATAGAATTCTGACTTCAGCCCCAGAAGAGCTGGAGTAGGATTCAGCTATTTAGGATGAGTTAAATACTCCTTCAGGTTGCATGGGGTTGGCCATAATTTGACACCTACTTGAGATATGCTGGGAATACCAAGCCACCAGAAGTGTGGTCACAGTGAAGAGAAGCACGTGAGAACTCCAGGATATGAGTGTGGACACTTCTTGCTGGATATCACTGCTGGGAATAAATCTCTTCACTTCAGGGTTGCAGCTGATACTGAGCAAAGATTTATTACTGTTAATCCCTATTAAAAATATTGCAAGGAAGCTTGTTTATGGTACACTCCCTAGTTGAAGGGGAGAGAAGGTGAGAGGGGAATTATCTCTCTCTGTGTGTAGCACATCTGTTATCGGTCAGACACCGATGCTGAAAAATAAGGAGGTGGAAAACAAGGAGGGGAAAGAACAGTCCTGTAGTTTATAACAATTAGGGAAAAAAGCTCATGTGAAATTTGAAAAGTTTGAATAGGAACTCAGCTGGGCAAAGACTTCAGAACCAACACTGTGATTGATTTGGGTTTTTGTTATCTTTCCCTTCCTTTGAATTCACCCCTCCTTTTTCCTTTTGTTTTTTTAACCGGGCCCACAGCTCCCCCTATCTCTGCTAATTACTCTGACACAGCTCCCAGTCCTCATAAATTACCTGTGGAGGTTTCAGACTATTTAGAATGATTTGCTTCACAGTGTCTGGTCTGTTTTCACGATGCCAATCAGTCACATATTTGATTTCATTTTTCATCCTGTATGTGGCTAATGGAACATGATAAACACCTGTGGGGGTTTTTTCCCTCAGTAAAATGATGTGATTTGTTTGCATGATACACTGCATTTTCCATCTGCCTTATTATATTGATATGTTTAATACTAAATTAATATTAAATTATTCCAGTGGAAAGAAGCAAAACCAGAAGAACTCATGGATTCGAAACTTAGGTGTGTGTTCGAGCTACCAGCAGAAAATGATAAGCCTGTGAGTATTTTCAGATGCATATGGAGTGATTTAACTTAATACCACAGCAAATCCTGTAATATGGCATGTTTATGCAGACAGCTCTATAAGCAAAGGACAGAACCCTCTGTTTCACTGCCTGGATGGCATCACCCTTTAAAAACACAGTATAAACTGTTTGAAGTCTTGTTAATCCTTAACGTAGCTGGCAGCTAATTTGAACAGTGTAAGTGCAACAGTAGCACAGAGCAGTCTGAGTCAATCTGTTTTCATTTAGTGAAAGATCACGGGATAAAAAATATTTAAAATAAATATAAAGATGCTGATTGATGGTTGTAAAGCTCAGAGTTTATACTGAATACAGCAGCAATATTATTTGTCTGACCAATGCTCCCCTTTGCCCCTGTGGGACAAATGCTGATTTCAGCAAGTAAATTGGTAGAAAGCTGGTGAGGAAAACACAAATGCAGTTTGGGATTATATTGCAATTAGCAGCTGTAATATTGCAGGATCCTTTTTTTAGGGTAATGAACACATTAATTTAATTTCTAAGGGAACTGTGTAGTGTCCAGCGTAGAACTGATAATGGTTTGAATAAACTGAGAAATGTTTCCTAATATGCAGGTGCTAAAGGCACAGTTGTTCTACCTTGCACTGGACAGCTTGTAATTGGGATTATTTATTGTTTGGGTGAGGAGAGACTGGTTTGGTTTTATGAGGGCCCTTTCCAAAGTGCAGAGCATGGAGAGGATCCAAAGGCAGGAGGGGGAGGAGGGTTTGGAGCTCTGCAGCTTGTTCCCTACCTTGGGTTGCAAGTTCCACCCTCCCCACAGTGCCACAGAAAGAAGGAGAGGTGACAGCCAGGGGTGAGGAGGGAGGAGAGAGGGAACTGCAGCAGGATCCTGGTTCCTGGAGTAGCTGCTGGTGAGGAAAAGGTGAGGAGATCACTGATATCCCATGGGCAGACTGTGAGCAAGTTCCCATTCATATTGTGAGACCTGGACTGAGGATATTTCCTTTTCTGTGTATGCAGGGACTGGAAAGTCGAGGTCATTCTGTCTGCACTTATTGCTGATTGGTGTTTTCTGTGAGAGCACTAAAGGTTACAGAAAGAAAAATGTTTATTTCTTTTGATACAGGCACGTTTCAGGTGTGCACAGACAATTTTACCTGATCCTCCTCCTAAATATCAGGTGTGTGGTGTGGTGTTAATAACTAACCAAAAATCACTCTGTCCTTTTTTAACAGCATGACATAGAAATAAATAAAATTGTATCCACAACTGCAACAAAGACAGATTCCTCTGTAATGTCTAAATCAATAAGTTCTTCTTTGGATGACACTGAAGTTAAGAAAGTAATGGAAGACTATAAGAGGCTTCAAGTAGAAGTTCAGAGGTTACGGGAGGAGAATAAACAGTTTAAGGTAAAGATATGTGTTGTTTTCTTTTCAGATTTACCCCTTTCCTGAAAAAGAAGCTTTCAACTTAAAGGTTTGGTTCCCTGACCATAGCACAATATCTGAATATTGTCTATAAAGTAAAAGATAACTTAAGTTTTCTCTCTATAAACTGTGGAAAGGTGCTGAAATCAGTGGTTCCTTTGAAAGGAGGTACAAGTGATGCAGTCAGAGAAGCTGATTGAAGGCAACCTGGAGTAATGAATTCCCCCTCTTTTTTTCTTTTCCCACCTAATTTTCTCAGTGTGAATTAATCCAGTGTTGGGTTTGGCCCTGTTCTCCCAAAACCTATGGGAGCTTGAGGGCAGTGTTGTGCAAATACTGAGTGTTTTAATGATTGAGTCTGTAATAAGCCATTGAAATGGCCAAATTAAGACAGATTAATGGGAAATGTGCTCCCTGTCATATCCAGCACATCGCTGGGAAGTTGAGCAGCCTTTACCACTGTGCTGACAAACTCTTTTTGCAGCAGTTTCATTAGTTTTAAGTGTCTGGTTCCATAGATATCAGCACCAATGAACATTTAGATTTTGTGACCATTGCAGCCCAGCTGAAGGAATTCTGTTCTGTCAGCTCTGGCTGATGCATGAAGAAATACTTTAAACCAGTTTTGTTTTGCACAGAAATAACACACATAATACAACAGTAACATGCCCTTAACTTCTTGTGTTCTTGTTTTGCCAGCAACTCATTACTATAAGTACTGTATGATTTTAGTTAACTTTTTTGCAAATCAGTCTTGAATAAACACTCTACAGGAGCTATCTAGAATTGAGCTGATGTCTCACAGTAACATCCTGAACTGGTGAGCTCTCTGTCCCCTTTGTGGAGTGCAGAAACATCTGTAAAACATGAAAAAACAATGCTAAATCACTGCCAGCTCCCAGGTGCTGTCAGTGTCAGTCAGGAGGAAGTTAAAATATTTCAAATGGAAACTTGTTGTTTCTAGCAGTGAAATTACTAGATATGTAAACAACACTTTATTTATTTACAGAAGATGGTTGTCCCCGTCCAGACTTAGAGCAGCAATGGGGTATCAGGTGGCCTGTGACTTAATGAGTAAATAAATAAATTAATTAATAAATAAGTTATCCAGAATGTTCAGGTGTCCCTTTAAATTCAAAAGCGAGAAATACTGACATACCCTGAGCCTTTTGAATTTCACTTATCTACAGTTTTTAAGGCTGCAGTAACTTTTATTCCAATTTTGAGTGGGTTTTTATGTATAGTCTGGGAGGCTTTTGCTTCAGTATCTTATACTTTTGCACTGTAATATTGTAGCACATTAAAAAGTCTAACACTTGCTTCAGCTGGACACAAATTAGGTCACAAAAGGCTCCTTTTACCCTCTCCTGAAGTGCTCTGAGTGTGTGTGTGTGGACTGGAGTGTGCTAACACTTAGGTGTGCTGCACAACACTTCAGGTAAAGCTGGGGAGCATCATCTCCACTTGAAATGATAATATTTGGTGGTGTTACATTGTTTTATCTCTTGTCTCATTCATCTTTCAATCAAGTGAGCTGTCAAGCTCATACCAAGAAAATATCTTAATTATTGCCATTAGTTACATGTCAAAATGTCAGCATTAATGTGATGGGGGAAATAGATTTCCCTTCAAAGGCTGGGACAATTTGCTTGTGATATCTGACATCTGACTGGGGGAATGATGAGTGTAATTGCCTTAGGTTGTGAAAAATATGCAACTTTATCTTAGTTATATTGAAAAATGTTTTCCCCAGGAGCACTTTATGTGCTTACAGGGCACGAAAAGCATCTTCAGGCCATCCCCTCCATCATTCCTGAGTTCTGAAGCTGTCTCTAGACTTTGGACAGGAATGGCTTCCCCATTCTTCCCCTGTTTCCTTAGCAGGAGGAAACTTCCAAGAGCTTGTGGCTTTTGCTCTACCACTCAAGTAGATACAGAATTCCTCTCCTACCTCACTAGCCTTCCCTTCTCAAGATTATTTAGGAACTAGAGCTCTAAATTAGCTGTAAATTACCTTTCACCTATTGTGTAACACCCACCTAAATAAGTATGGTAAAGGGTGAATGTTTAAAGCTTTTTTTCATTAATTAATCAATATATCTCCCTTTAGGAAGAAGATGGACTGCGGATGAGGAAGGTACCCCAACCAAACAACCCAATCTCTCCTTCTGCAGCTGCTGTCAAGGATGAAGGGCTCAGCTCCAGACTACTTGCTTTGGTGGTTTTGTTCTTTGTCTTTGGTGTAATTATAGGAAAAATAGCCTTGTAGAGGCAGCATGCTGGAAATTGTAAATTGGTTTGATGGTTCTGCCATATCATTGGATTAAATTTATTCATAACAATGTTTAAAAAAAAAAAATTAATGTATGACATCTCACAGGTCTTGCCTTTAAATTACCCCTGCACAAATACTATGTAACATAATCTAGAAAGTTTAAAATGTACGATGAGTGAATGAATGAAAGAGAATATGCTTCAGTGATGAAGGGGGGGGAGAAAATCCTGATTTAACACTACAATGGAATATTGTATATGTCATTTTAAACATTCTTAGACCCTGGTACATGTTGCTGGATTACCTCTTTTTAAAAAAAAAAAAGAAAAAAAAAAGGAAAACTAGAAAAAAGAAAAAAAACAACCTCTTCCTCCACTGCTGGAGCTGGCCCTCGGGATGTTTGGAGCTGGGTTAGGCAGGAGGTGTTGATAACTTCTGTAAAATACGTTAATCCACCATTCTGCTCATGAATTTAACAGTTTCTGTCAGTGTCTTCAGCTCTGTGCAAGTTACCAGTTCCTTTGGCACTTAACTGAGTAGTGAGAAGCTGCAGAGAGCCGTGTGTGGCCACGCTGAGTGTGCTGGGCAGCACCGAGGGGCTCGTGCTGACGGTGGGACGCGCTTGGGATAAGGGGCGATGCCTTGTTCTCACCAAGGGACCAAGCTACACTGCTGTTGGTTCATTTAGTTGAATTAAAAATGTTATTCAGAGATGTTTAATGCATATTTGACTTATTTAATGTATTTCATCTCATGTTTCCTTCTTGTCACAAGATCGACTAATACTACGTGGTGTGAAAAGGCACCTGTTTAAAGCCAGTGACTAGAACTAAAAATTTGCTGCTGTAGTGGTGCAAGATTCTTCTGCCTCCTGGTGTTTTGGGCACTACACAACTGTTGGGAGTTTTGATCATCTGAGCATTGGGGAAAACAGTGGTCAGGAAACTTGTTTTTGTATGTAAATAAGTCTATCTAGGGGAAAAAAAAAATATTAGTAGTAAACTAGTCCTATGCCGTAAAAGACCAATCCTGTTTGACTATGTAGCATCTTAAAAAAAAAAAAAAAAGAAAAAGAAAAGAAAAATTAAATAAAGCCCCCAAATTAATGTTTCCTTTGTTACTTTTGTCCTGTTCTCACAGTTTTAGAGGTGGGGAGGAAACAGTGTTCTCTTGTCAGCTTTGTTTATGGCATAAGGGAACTTTGTTTCAGGGTGATTATTTTTTTTTTTCCAGACTAATTTTAAGATCAATCCAAACCACCCCAGCAGGAGTCTGGTACACAAAAGTGTTGTTCAGAGTAACCCTGTTGGCTGCTGAGGTACAAGGTAACATCCCACTTTCCAGGTTAGTTGGGTTCAGCAGTTAAAAGACACTTGACAGCACATTCAGATTAAGGTGAAGGTAATTTTGTTTCTAAGCTTCCTTTTAGCACCAGGTATATGAACTCAGTGTGCTTTGACATGATGGATTCAGTAGGTGAAATAGTTTTGGAGGAGGTGAATTCACATATTTTCTTAAGTGGTAGACCCAAAAACCAGTGGTGACAAAATTTTTTGTGAGTATTTCATGATTAGGATAAGCCTTTTAAAAGTGACTTCTGTCATTCCGTCCTTATTGCTGTGATTCCATGGGAAAGCTGTTGGGGCTGCAGCCTGTCTGCTGCACTCCTTGACCTTTATGTTTGTCCCACTTGTGTCTCAAGGGTTTCCTTCTTTGCAAGTGCAAATAAGTGAAATTTTACTTGAGGCTTAATAAGAAAATAGGTGGAAAAAAACTATAACCGGTGTGTTCAGCCTGTGAACACGACTCTGGAAGTACTTGTAGAAGATTGAGCAGAAAAGGAGAGGTGTATTTTTAGCATTTTAAAGTGCTGGTGGCTTCTCTGCTCAGGAGGGAAGGGACAGAGCTATTGCAGCCTTCCTGCAAAGGGCAGGGAAGGTGGGAGTGAGCTGGGAAGAAGGAAGCAGTGAGTTCAGTGGGACACATGGGGCAGAACTTATCAAGACAAAGATACTTTTGGGGCAGAAGGAGTAAACTTTTAAATGAAACACTGTAAAAGAGCCTTTTCAGAAAGACAAGGTTGTAAGTGATGTTGCAAAATTAGTTTCCGTGACTTTGAAAAATGTATTTGAGAAAACCTTTACTGAACTGTGAAGTAGTTTTTTTTCAGAGACTGTATCGTGATCTCACTCTTGTAAGAAAAGCTGAATTCCTGATTTGCTTTAAAAAAATAGGGTTTTTTGAGGGCCCTTTCTGCTGAAAAACAGACTGAAAAAAAAGGTTGGTTAAAAAAAAATCACTGTCTTTGCAGAGTAAAGGGGAGAGGATCAAAGCTTTGAGCTGGTCTGCTGTGAGTAAATGTGTAGTAATATTCAGGTAAATTGTACACACACTGTGAGGAGGCACAGGGCAAAGGCAGCAGCACGTGTGTCCTCCTCCAGTGTTCAGTGGTCACTTCTTAGTGATCTCTGACAGCCTGGAACTTTAAATCATCCATGAGCAAAGCTGTCCCGGTGTTTTGCACTCCAGGATTATAAAGAGGTCCCAGAAAACACTCTCATGCTTTGCCAGATTCCCTAAAAACATGTGATCAAGGAGGCCAGCAGAGGATCTGTTGGTAAAGACTGTAACCTGCAGTTGGGGCTGACCCACATCGTCGGTCCTAAACAAGACTCTGAATTTAAGTGCTTATCTTTTGGAATTTAACAAAATTCTGAGGTCTTCCCTCACCATTTCTGACAGCCCTGAATTATCTGGGTGATGCTTTGCTTTTGCTGAGCTTAAAATAAAATAGCTGATCAGTGGGATCCCCACTGCCTGTCTGTCTGACCAAACCCTTCTGTCATAGGCAGTAGAAAGAAATGTTAAGTACTTCTTTTCTCCATAAAAGGCCAGTCTGTAGATACAGTGCAAAAATATATTGGATAGATGTTCTTAAATGACCTGGACCTTTTGTAAGTCTTTCCTTCCATGACAACACCAGAGCAAATGTTTTCATTAAGTATTCATATTCTGGAGGACATTGTACATCTTAGGAAGTTATGCATGAAACACAGGGTTTCTAAATAAGATTATTGTCTGGGGTCCTCACACAACAACAGCTGTTAGAAAACTGTGATTGATACATGATAGTAGAAATCAAGTTATTGCTAATCTACTTATTGTCCTTGCTGTTATTTTAAGATGACCACTTGCACATACATTTATTGTTAATTTTTTTAAGAGCCAGTAGAGGCTGCTTGGTGCACTCCTCGGGCAAATTTGATATGAATAGGTGTACAAAATATCTTGAAGCCCAGTGCTGGGAAACGAGTGGAAAATGGTTTCTACTATTTTTATGTAGTTATCCACATCTTAAGGCAAATACTGTGTGCATGAATGATCGTAAGTATTGCTGTGCATTGGCAGTTGTCAGCTGTGACTGCACAACTGGAACATGTGGGAGCCAGAGCCCAACTCAGGTTACTGTGGAATAGCCCTTGGGGTTGGAGAACAAGATCATGCCATGTCTGTCATGTTGAGGGGGATTGATGTACCATAATGTCATTTTCTAAAAATACAGGATTGTAATAGCTTGATGGTGGTATTCCATGTGACTTTTTCCTCCTGAAATGCTGTTAGTGGGATAAAGTTGGAACTTCACTTTGCAAATCACTATAGAGTTTCTTGTCACCAATAAACTCGGAAGGGTTTCTATTCTCTGCACATGTGAACTTGCAGTTCTTGTCAGCGTGTTTGCATCGTGGTGTGCACAGAGTGGATCATTCACCTCTCAAGATACTTGAGGCTGCAATTCCCCACTGGAAGAAAACTATCCCTTTTCTTCAAAAAAATGGCACCTTTTTCTCTTAATTGGAACGTCCTTAATTCCCAGGCACAGTAGTGACTTAACTGTAGTACTCTTAACTTTCGAAACAATGCTTCTCTTGCTCTGTGTGGTGACCCGAAATGCCATGTCCTGAGTTCTGCTTTCCAGATAAAGGAACTGAGAAAAAAACACAGCCAAAAATCCCTCTGTTCGAAATGAAAACCCATGTAAAAGAACACTCTGAACCTCCTGTTTGTTGTGGCTGGGTCACAGCTGCACTAGGACTGCACAGCAGCGAGGAGGCCTGGAGAGCTGCTGTTCCATGGATTGGGAATGGCTGAGCATCCACTGCCCAAATCCTCCAGTGAGCAAGTTGAGATGGGACAGGTGGTGAGTGGATTTCAGTGTATGTATTTGAGTTTTTGTTTTTGAAGTCAGAAACACTAATACAAGCAGAAGGTCATGTGTAGAGTGAGACTAGTTCAGTACCGTCTGTGCAGGTGACTGTTCTTTGGAATCAGACACATGTCTGCAAACCTAATTTACTAATTAGAAAATAACTGTACAAAGCAGTGTTTAGGCATTTTAGAGACAAAAGGACACACTGAGCAAGGCTGTTTGTTTGTACAGTGAAACCTTGTTCTCAAGCTCAGCTTCGTGAAGAGCTGACAGGGGGATCCAGAGCTGGTATAAATCATCTGTTACAGTTAGATAAATCATGGGATTTATTGTTCTAGCAGGGCAATGCTGATCCTTTAACCATGTCCAATTAAGTTTTTATATTACTCTGACAGCTCCATGTATTCTGATCACTTTGTCCAATGTGTGTCAGTGCAACAGTGACACTTCTCATTGTGCTGCTCCTCACTTTTATTTTGATAAGCTTCAGAGAACAAAGTAATTGTGTGTTTCCACTGCTCAGCTATAAAATTTGTTTGTTTTATTAATGGGTTGATTTTTTTTTTTACTGGATAATTGAAGATTACTTTTAAAATAACCCAAGTAAGAGCCAGCCAGGAATCTCTTGCACATCCTATTCTAATGAGCACAGACCTGCACACTTCCAAAGTGACCGTGGGCCTGTCATTCACTCCGCTGCTCCCTGTGGCTTCACTTCCTGCTAAAGAACTACTTTCATGTTTGTATTTGAAGAGTAAAACTTCTTGAAACCTTTCCTAAACTTCCACATAGATCTCTTTGCCTCCCAGCCCAGGCCTAAGTTTGTCCCGAAGCCTCTGTGTGAGTGGAAGTACAAAAGGAACGCGGGGCCTGCGAGCACAGAAACAAAGCTGCTTTTCCTTGAAGCAAACTTGAACTTTGGATCTTTTCTCCTGTGATCTGTCATTAGAAAATGGCCTTTTCCAGATGGCAAAACAAAAGAAGTTAAGAAAACAAATGAATTAAGAAGAATTAATTGAAGCTGCCTATTACAAGTTGACATTATCCATCTGGCATTTCTGTTTATGTTTCTACATCGGTACATTTCATTCTGATTTAATAAGTTCCTAATTTTGTGGGGAGTTTTTTTAAGATTTCGAAGTGCCTATGAGGAACAGCCCGTAGTGAAGTATTGTTCCCAGTTTAGCTGTACATTTTTTTAATCAAATCTTTTTCTTTAGTGGATAAACTCACAAGATTAGAAAAGCCTCTTGAACTCCCTCATGTTTGAGTTGGCAAATTTCCTACACACAATTATCCACACAGAGATACTTCTAAAAGACCTTTATTAAGGCTCTACAAAGTCAAGCACTCAGGAATTAGGAAATGGCAGAACCAGGTTTGTGCACTGGTAGTTTGGCCACTCTGTGTGAGTACAGTGCAGTATCTGGTCAGTACCTGGTCAGAAAGTGAGATGAAGCTGCTCAGAAGTTGTCTAAAACTCCCAGCTTTGTGTGCCTGGCCATATAGAGGCTCTCTTAAGTACAATTAGATTTTTAAAAGTGGAACTTAAAATGTGGAACTGGGTGTAACCCACGTGCGTGTCAGGAGGGAATCCTTTGTGTTCTGTGTGTGGACACTCGTTCCTGACCCAAGCTCCCAATGTGTAACTTGGAGCTGAAGCAGCAATTTTCATTTCCACATTTCACTGGGAGGCCACACACAAGTGTGATTGGAGCCAGGAATCTTCGCTTCAGTTTTGAGCCCAAAAGAGCATTTCTGTGAAGGCTGGAGACTCTGCTGCCCATCCTCCTTTCTGATCTGTTCTGCCTGAGCTGTCAAATCTCACTCCACTCCCTCCCTCAGCGCTTTGGTTCAGACCAACTCATCCTTGTTCCTTCCCTGCTCCCTGGCAGAGAAATCCACGTTCAGATGAGCATCTTTAACTGGCTTTCCTTCCCTGCTGCCTGCTTGTTTTCCATCTGGGTTTTTCTTCCCATCACCCTGCCAGTGTTGCTTTTCCCTGCCTGCCTGTCCCAGACTTCTGGCCCCCAGAGCACTGTGGCTGCACCTGGGCTGCCTGGCAGAGACATGGATGTCTCACTGGTCCTGGATGCCTTTTCCCATCCTGGATAACCACTCACCTTCTGCTTCCTCTGTGATCAAATTTGTGCCTCCTTCCTCTTCACTCTGTGTAGAGTTTGGAGCAATGAGTCTTGTCACCCATCTCCTTTCTGTCTCCAGCTTCTTCCTGCTGTTCCAGGGCAGTATATTTATTTATAGTACGCGACAGGCTTTTATATTCCATCTGGATTGTTTATCAAATGAAGCAGTAGCTCAATGCTGTTAATGTATCCAAAAATGTTTTGAAACTTTTTTGTGTGTTTTGTTTCAGTTTAAGAATTGTTTGGGAAATCAGCGATGCAAAAATGCATTCAGAGGTATTTTAAAGAGAGGGGCATGAGGGTGGTTAATTGGAAAAATAAGTTGCTGTTAATTGAGCTGTGAAGAGATTGTCAGAACTGTGTTTGTCTGGCAAACTTGGCTCCTGCTTTAAACTTTTGCACCTGCTAAAGAAGCAGAAAATTGGAAAGGCAGCTTGTCTGAGGAGCTCGTGGTGGTAAAGAAGGTACTGAAGGCTCAGGCTCAGTGCAGGAAGGCAGAAAATGTGTTGAGACTGTTTGGAAATTATTTTATTTTTCTTTGCTTTTTGGAGTTGTTAAAAAATGATTAAACTTTTGGAACGTATTCCAAAAGAAGTGAATGGAGGAGAGTTTTCTAAGACACATGTGCCTGTTACCATCAACTTCCAGCTGGTACAAACCTGCCAGCACATGTTAGCTTGGGTTTTCTTCACAGGAACAATAAAAGGGTATTTATTTGTTTGGTAGTTGAAAAGAAGCCAGTAATCATGATTAATGTTCGTGGTCTATGTCTTAGACCTGGTTTTTTTAATGCAGTGTTAGACATGAAAGATGAAGTTATTTGGTTTTGTCTTGTGTATGTCAGATAAAGATAAATGAATCACAGAACTCAAGCTGGAATCCTGATTACAGTGGAGCTCAGCACAGAACCATGTGAGCTTCTAATAAATGTAATTGCTGCTTCAAAAGGGCATAGCTGAGCAAATTTCATATCAGATTTGGTAGTGGGGAAGAAATTAGATGGAAAACTGAATTAGAATTGGCAGTTTTCTAAGTGAAAGGTATTAAATGGCCAAAAACCCAATAATTTTGCAGTCGAGAAGGGGGACAGCTTTGGCTAACTGCCCATCCTGCTTCAGTGGTGAAATGAAGGGAAAAATTAGATGGAAACTAATATAAAACAAATGAGAAAAAGGGAAGCAGACAGCAATCCATTCAAAATGGGAGTTAGAAAGTGCAGAAAATGAATAAGGAAAGCACCAGCCAAAGGGAAAGCAAACCGTGTGGGTTGGAGTGCTCAGAGAGGGCGATGAAGAGCTGGAGTTCAGGGGAAATCTTTGCCCTAGGATAAGGACTGTTAATAGGTGCAGGTGGTAAAACCTGGTGATGATGTCAGAGGACTGGAAAGGTGATGTCCTTCCTTAGCAATGCTCAGTATTTCAAATCACAGGCAGGCCTTGAAGCCCTGGCTCAGTGTTTGTAAGGGAGGAGCCTGGGGCAGTCTCGGGGCTGCTGCTGAGGGTGGTGAGCAGGACAGGACAGGTCAGCCAGTGTGACAGCCCTGGGAAGGGATGGAAAAGGAGATGGATGTTCCTGAAGGAATGTGATCCAAGTCCTTTCATTCTCTTTGGTTTTCAGTTCTCTTCGGGGTTAGAGTCTGCCTGGGCCCCTGCAAAGCTCCATGTTTCCTGACAATCACACGTTGCTGAAGTTCAAAGGGAACCACAGTGAAATGGGGATGCTCAGGGGGATTCTGTGGGGACCTGGAAGATTCAGTGGTTCCAGATCACTGATGAAAACATACAAAACCACTACTGATAAAATAGTAACATGGCAAAAATATCCCTACCAGGACCAGAGTGAATAACAGCTCCATGTACATTCCCAGTGCAGTCCCAGGGTAAAAGACAAATGAATACGAATATGTTCTTGTTTTAATTACTGTTAGCTGTAAGTGATTATCCTTCTGTATGTCTCAGCTGTGAGAGCTGGGAATTTTGGATGCAGTTTGGATATTTACATTTTAAAAGAGAAGCTGGGTAATTGGAATGGAATCAAAAAAGAAGAGATGCAGAAATTACTGGTGGAGTGTGAAAATGCCTTAGAGAGGGTGAGAGAGAAAACTCAGTTGGCTGAGCTTTTCTACCAAAGTTGAGACTGTCTTGATTACAGTGCACAAATACCTTCACAGGGAGAAAACACTGAACACTGCAGCTCTCTGAGCATAAAAAGAGCAACACAAGAATCACCGACTGGCAGTGGAAGCCAGGCAAATTCAAATTGGGAAAAGGCACAAATTCTTAAGAGAGAATAACTGTGTAATTTAGGAATGTGTCTTCAAAAACTGTGAACAGAACAATAAAAGTTATGATATTTATGCAAATAGGTCTTTCATGGCTTTTTTTTCCTTTCAGAAGTATCCTTAAGGGGGGAGGAGGGGGGAAACAGGACAAAGAGGCTCCTGATGAGGTTTCCCTAGGGAAGTTCAGTCAGAGTTGTGGAGCTGGTGCTGCTGGAGCCAGTGGTGCCTGAGCTGCTGCAGGGCAGGGCAGAGCTTTCTCAAGGCCTTGTTGCTGTTGCATAAGTGTGTGATGTTGTCTTGTAACGTTTTATATCATGTTAATCCCATCCCCACCTGAAAAGGATCTGTGTGGACTTGAGCTTTTATGCCATGTGGCACCTGAACACTTCATTTGTTTCTGTGCTATGAAAAAAAAGAAGCCCCTGCACACAAATCTCATTCCTGGGGGTAAGTGTTGGCCAGGAATTGCCTTCCCCCTCCTCCATCCACCCTCCAAAGGCAGCACAGAGCTGTTCCCTGTTCCTGCCATGGAGTGGGTCCTGCAGAAACAGGTACCTTTGCTGCTGTGAGTCCCAGGAAGCTTTCCCTGGGCTGCAGGAGTGGCCACTGGAGCACCAGGGTGGGAAACTGCTGAAGGAGAAGTTGTGCCACGTGTGTGGCTGACAGGAGATTGCAGCTGTGCTGCCCCAGTGCCCAGCATCCTAACGGGAACATCCCAAAGGAGACACCACCTTCTCCAACATTCACTCCCTCACACGTTTGCCTGTGGATCTCCGCGCAACAAAGCACAACCACCCCTGGACACAGGGAGGATTTGCCTGCTGAACTAATCCCTGGAGAAGGCTCTTCCTCAGGCTGGGGAAGGAACCCAAGGCAAGGCAGCCAAGCCTGGCCCTTTTGTGTGTCATCTTAAAAGTATAAGTGTTTATGTGCATGATTAATATTTGATCATGCCTGGAACACGTGAACATGCTGACAACATTTATGTCACAACTGTATGCATTTAATAAGCATCTCATTTGAATTATTAATGTACAGGTCCCCCCAAAGTATTTTTGTGTTATAAACCCCATAATTTATCTAAGTACAAGCTGCAAGTTCGTAAATACAGCATTAAGAAGGTGGCTATTGCATAGCTGCTTTAACAAAATATCCTTTGTGGTAAGATATATAGGCTTATTTGGAGAGGATTTAGCTGCTGGAGGAAGGCTTCTCCAAGGAAGTTATATGCTTCTTAACTGCAGCAGACAGGGAATGTAATTTTTTAGTTTGTCCTTCTTGTCAGTAGGAATCAGTTTGACCTGACTGTGCTGTCTGATCTGAGCATCTCCCCAGCCCATTGTTCACCAGAGGCAGATTTATAAAACATCTGTACAGGAAAGAGGCTGGAAGGGACACTTTGAGAGGAGAGCTGGATTAACAATTGATGTGCCAGTACACTAAAAAGGAGGCAGTGAAAATACCTGGCCTGACAAGACTTGTGAGGAATCTTTTCCTTCACAGGGTGCCTGGTGAGCAGCAGTCAGGACTGCACTGGAGAGGCACAACAACGCAGCAAGGATGCAGTGCTGCAGCCAGGGAATGCTGGAGGCTGGAGCTGTTGTGCACAGAAGCATTTTCCATTTACCATAATCTTCTCTGACGAGGGTCAGGCGTAGCAGCCGAGGTAACGCTCCGTGAGGGCTGTTCTGGGCAGCCCTGAGTGGGAGACTGCACGTTGCACCCTTGTGTGTGTGACACACACAGGAAAAGTGCAGAAAGTATCTGTGAACTGCCAAAGGCACGTGAACCGTGCCCTTCTCAAGAACACTTGCTGACTGTTTATTGCTGACTGACTCTGCAGATTAAATTTGCATGAACAGCAAAAAGGAGTATGATGGGAGGGAACTTAACCTCAAAGAAACTCAGCAGCCGACACTTCGGATGTTTGAATTACATCGGAATCAAGCTCTTGATTAAATCTTAGCAATGTCAAAAGCTCAAAGCAGCAATTTTAATTGATGTCACTTCCCCCCTGCCATGTTGCTGAATTATCCCTTGCAATGTGCAGCACATCCGTGTCACTACATTAAATTTGCACGCAAAGAGGGGAGATTAGGCAATAAAGCCACGGGACAAACAGTGTGGAGTCAGGCATATCTTCTTGGCTTCATTCACTACTGGGTGTTTTTAAAAAAGTGTTTCCAAATCTGAGAAGAACTGATTCCAGATGTGCTCATTTGAAGGATATAAAAATCACGCTAGCACCAAGATTTATCTGGATTCTGTGCTGTACCTGAATGGATAACTAGTCCCATCTTAAAAACAGAAGTGCTATGAACAATAAAAAGGCCACAGGCAAAGGTTTTAGTGCTTCCTTCCCATTAGCATCCTTCCTTCCCAAGTATTTTAGACTAACGTAGCTGGAGAATTCCTCTGAGGCTCCAGCACACTGAACCAGAGGGGCCTGGTAGGACGTGGGTCGCTTGTCTGGGCTGTCGGGGCTGGACCCGTCCGTGGGTCTCTCCCCGATGTACAGGAGGCTCCGCTCCCGCGTGTCCTGCTCCGTTTTGAAGAGTTCGTACTCGGTGTGGGGCAGTTTGATGCCCAAAGCCAAGCAGCCATTCGTGGCTGTTATATCCTGCTCCACCCCAGCGCTCCAGGAGCTCGCCAGCCCACAGCTTCCAGGTTCTGAGGAGTTGAGCATCATCACCGTCACCTGGTCCATCGGCGTCACCCGAGCCTGGGTGACTTTAAAAGCCAGCTCGGTGCCACCCCGCACCTTGGAGGAGGGGATGCCTTGGGAGTAGTGCCCAGAGGCGTAGATGGTGAAGGTGGGCTGTTTGCAGAGCGGGTCTGAGTAGTGATAGTAATACCCTTCCCAGGTGTGGTTGTTCCCGTGGAATATGAAGTACCTGGTGAGGAAGAGCACGGCGGGTCGGACCTCGCAGTGGGTGCTCACCCAGCTGCCGCTGAGCTGCATGGGCAGCTGGGCTCCGGCGGGGAGGATGGGTGGGTGGTGCTCATCAGCCCTGTATATAATCCCACAGGCTGGGCAAGGGTGCACGTGGTGCTGCAGGAGACAAAAAACAACGACTCTGTAAACTGATAGGCAAAAAAAACCCCAACCAACCAACCAAACAAAAAAAACCCCTTTCAGAATATTCCAAAAGCTCAAACTCTCCTGGTCCACACCAGGGTGCTGCACTGCAGGGAGCCCGGCACGAGGCATCCGAGCAGATTAAGTGAGATAAAGCGCTGCCCTGGCTCTTTGCTATTCTGGTAGCTGAAGGACAGAGGGCTGTGTCCTGCGGCTGCCCCGTGCAGGGCTGCTGAGGACAGGCCGAGGGAGGAGGGCAGGGCAGGGCAGAGCTGCTGCCAGGGCAGGGAATGCTCCCCCGGGGCATCCCACCACTTTTCCAGGGCAAGCTGGGTGAGGATGGGGGTGCTGGGAGGTGTCAGCTCCACCACGGCGTTTCTGCACCGGTTCAGAACAATGACACAGTGTTTTTGGCAATGGAAAAGGCTGTGAAACCTTCCCGTGGGGAGGCTCCCGTGCCTGTGCTGCACCGCGGTGATGGAGCCTCTCCAGGACAGCCAAAATCCCGTCGTGTTCTGCTTCTCCTTCACCCCTTTCCTGCCCGTGCTCCCACATCCAGGGCTGTGTGTGAGGACCAGGATGGGGCAGGTGGGGAGGGAGAAGGACAGAGGGCTTTCCCAGCAGCCAGAATGGGAGAAGAAAAGGACCCACTGCAGAAGGAGGCCCTGACCTTCGCTCCCCCTCCTGTGCTGCCTGCAGAGCTCTGAGTCAAACCAGCCCTGCCCCTGATCCGCTGCCAGCAGGGGTTTTTTGTAGCCTGGAATTTTTTCTTATACTTCATATATCACAACTGATTTATTTTTAAATAAGCAGGGTTTGAACATTATATAATTTTCTAGAACACGAGCTAATCTTTACTGAACTGTCATAGGCAAGAAGGTTAAATAACTCAGTAGTTAACTGTAGGGTGGGTAATTTACATGCAAGTTGATTGGAGTCTACTGTAATTTAGTCATTTTCAGCTTGCTTTACTGCTACTGTCACGTTAATGAGTGCTGACAGTACACAGTACATTATGGCTAAATAATCCCAGAAGTTGGCAAATATATATGCTCTCCTTAGGCAGGAAATTCTTTGATAATGAAAGGTAATTTGGGGAGAATGGGTTTCTTTAAAACAGATATAAATTTAAGGGAAAAAGAGTGGTAT
This sequence comes from Lepidothrix coronata, assembly GCF_001604755.1. Classification (NCBI taxonomy): domain Eukaryota; kingdom Metazoa; phylum Chordata; class Aves; order Passeriformes; family Pipridae; genus Lepidothrix; species Lepidothrix coronata. Next base: position 2,892,455 of record NW_016690229.1, read on the forward strand.
TTTCGTAAAGAGAGTTAAAAAATAATTCCTAACATAGCTGTGTAACTCACCAGCACAGGCAAATGGATGTCAATTCAGAGAAAATAAAAAGAAGTAAAAATTCTGTGCTCAATAAAATTATCACTCCAGACATGGAGCCAAAAATCTTACTTGCTTAAACCAGTCGTGTGAAGTTATTTCTAATATATGGCAGCTTCTAATTATCGCCAAGTGGTGACATCATGTGTGGGTCCATTGGAGAGCTGTTGCCTGATTAATTACAGGGCTACTTTCAGAGAGTGAATTTCAGTATCTTTAGGTTTGGTTTTAAATTAACTTTTAAAAGTGTTTATGTTTACCATCTGGTTTTGCTCATATATATGGTTTTGGCCCGAGATAACACAAGTTTAACCAATTTGAGAATGTTGCTTTTGAGAGGGAGAGGGGTGTTGCTCTGTGTTTTTCAGAGTTCAGTTGGTGCAGTTCAGGGAAATGTTGGGGAAATGTTGCCCCAAAATAGTTTTTTTCCCGGTTATTTCCGTTCTATCTGGTAAAGTTCAGAGAGGGTTTTTTCATCCCGTCTCACTGCTCAATCATTTCTGAATTGATCAGTTGTGATTCAGATGGAAAGGTGCTTTCCTGGGAATAAACTGACCTGCTGTAAAATATAAAATAAAATAGAATAAAAGGCCAGCAAGTCTCCTGCTCAGTTTTACGTACATCAGAACGGAAGTTTGATTTCTGTGTAATAACATAATTGTATTGGGGGCAACTGCCTCTGCTAATGGTGTTACACCGAGGACTGATGAGTTACTGGCAGATGGTGCTGCCTTGCTCCTCTCCCCCTGAGCACCCCCCAAGGAGGGAAGGAGAGGGCAGGAAGATGAAGGACAGAGCAGGCAGCTCTAACGACATGCAGCCCAAAGCCTCCATGGATTTTGGTGTGGCAAAATAGGAAACAGCATTTCCTAGGAAAACATGGAGCCAAAGCAAGGCCGTTAACTCCAGGCCCACGCCAATGCAGGCTCGTTTCCCGTGTTGGTTTTGCTGAGCTTTCACTCACCCCAGTCCCACTCTGTCAGGAAGGGAGAGGGTGAACCCCACGTGCTGCAGAGCACCCGGGAACCTGCACCAGCAGCCCCACACTGCCTCACCCTCGTGTCCTTAGGACAGGGGGGCCAAGTGCAGCAGGCACTACTTAAACAGCAAGGAAATAAACACTGGCAAAGCCTGTGACGCGGTGAGGGGACCATGTAAAGGCCTCATCCTTACCACGGCGCTCTGCAGGGGTCGCTGGTAACCGGTGGGGCGGTAGTGGAGCCTCTCCACCCAGTCCGTGTGGATGTCCCCCAGGTACAGCTCCTCCACCAGCTGGCTCCCGCTCTGCCCTGGCTGCAGCAAGGGCTGGTAGTGCTTCTCCACCCGCACCAGGCTCAGCTCGTGCATGGCAAAGCCCAGGGCGGCCGTGCAGTCGCGCTCCGTCTTGGCGCTCAGCAGTTCGTAGAGGGCTCCGGGGGCCCAGGTGCGCCCCGGCGGCAGGAACCCCCCGCAGCCCTGCCCGGAGGTCTGGTTGATCCAGGAGGCCACCTCCCGCATGGCCCTCTGGCTGTGGAACACGATGCCGACCTTGTGCAGGTGGTAGTCGGCCTCGGTGGCGCCGCGGGTGATCCAGGAGGCCTGGCGGAGCCGCAGCTTGCCCTTGATGACCAGCGTGTAGGAGGGGTCGCGGCACGAGGGGTCCCAGTAGTAGAACTGGAAGGCCTTGAAGAGCCGGTTGGCGTAGAACAGGTAGGAGCGGGTGAGGAACTCGGGCCCCGGCCGCACCTCACACCTGCGGGAAAGGCCGTCCTGAGCCATCGGGGATGCACGGGGGGAGATCCCTCCCCGGGCCGTGGGGGGACAGGGGACAGCAAAGGGGCGGGAGTAGCACCGTGGGCAAGAGCCTCCCACACCTGGTGGCCACTCTTGAGTGATTTTAATGGGCATCTGCTACCAAAATGTGAGAGTGCTGGATACAGGATCTGTCTCGGGCTGGGGTGGGAGGCCTGGCAGGGGCTGGGGGCGCATTCCCGGGGATGAGGGTGCCTTCCCAGGAGAACTGGGTGCCCTCCCACGGTTTTAGGGTCACCTTTCCAGGGGGGTTAGGGGGATGCCTTGCTGGGGTCTGGGGACGCGTTCTCAGGGTTTGGTGGTGCTTTACCCGGGGCTTTAGGGACGCGTTTCCAGTGACCAGGGGCGTATTGCCAGGGTCTGGGGGCGCGTTCCCGGGGTTCCAGGGATGCCTTCCCAGGGTTGGGGGGGGTGCCTGCCCGGAGTCCGGGGGTGCCTTACCCGGTGGAGACCCATCGGCCCTCCAGGCGGGGCGGCAGCCGCGCTGCGATCCTGGCGCCGTCCTGCAGGTGGCGGAGCTGCTGCCGGCACCGCGGCTCCCAGCGCAGGGGCGGCTCCGCGGCCGCGCAGGCTGCGAGGGACAGGGAGAGGGACAGGGAGAGGGACAGGGACAGGGACGGGGACGGGGACGGGGACAGGGACGGGGACGGGGACAGGGACGGGGACAGGGAGCGGAGTCAGCACTGCGAGGCCGGCACCGACCACCGAGGGCCCCGAGCGGCCCGCGAACACACCCCCAGACGGGTGAACTCTCAGCCCTTAGCTGAGGACACAGGTTTTTCTATTTCGCTCAGGTTTTCCCACTTGAGTTTCATCTGAATCCAACTGTTTTTCGGATGAAATCTTCAAATAAAACCGAGCGCTCTTTGTTCATGTTCTCTTTCTCTCTCTCTCCCTCCCGGGCTATTGTTGAGGCAGTGACTGGAACATGGAATTACAGCATGGGAACATTGGCCTCGCCTGTCGCCCGCCATAAGGACAGTAATTCTGTCACTTACCTCATTTCCCATAACAACGGATGTTATTGGCTTAGGGAATGTGTGAACACTCAGCTAAATCCTGAAGACCTTTGCATGCACACACACACATGTACATATATTCCTATATATTATTCACTCTACTTAAGCTAACCTCTCTGGCGCTCACCGTGGGCTTGCTTCACTAAGAAATTTGGGATTTGCCTCTTCATAACACCACGGAATGAGCTCTCAGGGAAGCTCCTCCTGACACCCCACCAATTCTCTGCTGTCCTGTAACTGCCCTGCCTGGCAGAGCCCAGTCCCTGGTCCCGGTGGTGCTCAGCCCAGCCGGGGGTTTATGAGCCCAGGCAGGGTTTGCTTGCTCCAGCTGTACTTTGCAATTTACCCAGAAGTGTGCTGGACATTTTCAAACCAGCCTTTGTTCACTCCATACCAATGTTAGGACACAGGTTGATTTCCAGCCTGCCTATCAGCTGGAACAAAAGATCCAACATCTATATTCCCTTCCCACGGAATGACAATGTGAAATGTTTGCACACCCTGTGCCTCAGTCCAGGAGCTCAAGACAGAGTAACAACTGCTCATCTTAGTCCCTGTGTGCCACATATGTACCTTGATATATAACCTGAACCATCCTGTGATCCTTACAGAGAGATTTGCCTAAACCAGACCTTTCACTGGGAAGAGAAACCCCAAAGCATCTGACTGCACTTGGAGAGTGCAATCACCTTCCTAACAAGAAGTGTTTGTGGATGAACCTGGCACACACAGATCTGCTGCAAACCATGGGCAAACCACGAGCCGTTGAGCAATGTCAGCAGAATTCCCTGGCTCACGAGGTCGGAAGGAACACAAATATAAACAGGGTGAGAATCACAGCTGGGATCTGCCAGGGAGGTTCCCCAGATCTCCATAGCCAATTTATTCTGAGACAGGAGTTTCTCATCCCTGGCATTAACATATCCTCCACACAGGGTTAAATGCCTGTTACAGATCTCCCACATCCAAGTTTGTCACAAACAAAGCCCCAGACCAAGTCAAGTGGGAATTTGGTAATTAAATTGCTGTTCAAGTTAGAATGTGTGACAAAGCAGAGGGATTCCCACTCAAACAGTATTTTGTTATCAATCTAGTAACACATAATTGTCTGATGGACAAATTCAGTCACTCCACTGTGGCACCACCATATGCAGAGGTTTTACATGTCACAGTAACAGGGTCCTTCAAATGTATTTGTGTAGGCTGAAGCACACAAACCATGAGACTACCACGAGAGTAAACACATGGAAAGTGAAGCCCCCAGAGAAGCAGCAGAGCAGTACCAGAAGCAGCCCAAAGGCCACAGAAACCAGCCTTGGATTTCTGGTACTTTGCTATGCAGTGCACTAGAGTGAACCAGCGGGAAAGACACATTATTAGTGCTCAGGGCTCTTTTTGGAGCAGACTCACAATTCTATAGTTCTTACTGTCTTTAAGGGCTGGATATGGAGAGCGGGCATATCCAACTCCTCCACAGTTGCTTGCACTAGTGCTTCCTAAGACGCAGTTCTTGTGAGTCTTCATATGAAAACAGGAAGATATTGGATGACAAGACCCGTTGCTATTAGTTAAACCTTTAGTTTGGCAGCTGCAGCGTGTGTGAGGCTGCCCCATGAGTGCCAATTTAGTAGAGCCATTAAGAGCTGGGCATCTCCATCCTCATCCCAGTTCTGCCAGGACTTTGCTCTGTGATCCTGTGTGCTCCCTACTCCCAGGGCTCTTTTTTTACTCATGTGCAGGATATGCCAAGTTTCATCTGACTGCCCTGAGAGGCCCAATTACTGGCAAAGCTTTTGGAGAGCCATCAGAACAAGGGCAGTCCAAAACTGAACCACACTTCAAACAAACATGAAATTATTATCCTAGAGAATCCAATAAACTGAAATAACTGTATTTGTATTAGAGGCAATGGACATAAGGGTCAGATTTGCTCTTGCCCATAACCACAGAATGACCCCAGAGGTGTCAGTGCAATATATAGCTACATAGTGTATAGCTGTAGAATATACACAATATAACCCCTTTTTCAACTCTCTAACTGTGCTCTGTGTATGTTTATTGCAGCAGAAGCTTCAATATCTGACTGAACCCTTAGTGCTACTTTTGGCAGAAGCACTAAAAGTCTGCATTGTTTGGGAGCACAGACACTTTGGCAGTGCAGTCACTGCATTTTGACACATTCAATAGAAAAGGGAATTTTTATAATCTGGATCAAACTCCACGGGGAAAGAAAAAAAAAAAAAAAGGAAAAAAAGCCTCCAGAATGTAAATATTTGACATGATGGGAATTCCTAGGGATTTTGTCTTAACTGTACACAAGACTCCAAGCTGGATGCATCCTCAAACCAAAACCTATTGGCTTGTGTCCAAATCTTGTGGCTGCTTTTTTCTCTCAATTACTCTAGCCCAGCCCCACCAGATCCAAACATCCTTTCAAGCTGGAAAATTTCAGTTCCAGCCCTAAAATCTGTAGTTAGGGCACATCTCTATTCCAAGAGCAGCATAAAGTGGCTGTCACTCATATGTCACTCTGTTACTCAGCCCCTGGTGAAGCACATCAGAGCAGCTCCTCTGTCTTAAGAGAGACACAAATTAACTGCTCTATAGAGTTCTTGGGCAGGAGGAAGGAATTATTCACAATTCATCTTCGAGACAAAAATACTCATTCATAGGAAAATCTAAAAAACTCCCCGGCTGTGATCTCTTCCCCTCGCTCTTATCCCGTCTGTCTGTATCGATTAACCACAAGCGTTTCCAGAGAGCTCCTCAGCACAGAAACTAGACAAAACAGGGTCTTTTTCCAGCTTTCCGGTGCGTGCTGCATCCCAAGGACCGGCCCAAAGTCTCTGAGCAAGGGGGCTGCACAAAGACTCCAGCAACCAGGAATGGCAGGACCTGGAACGGCCGCTCATCCCTGCCATCGGCACAAACTGGGACAAGCCTTGGGACAGCACAGTGGCAAATACTGACCAGCTACTCCAGTGCTCATTTGTACAGGACCCACAGCATCAAATGATGGAAAGACAGAAGTGGAAATTCCCCGCAAAATAAATTTTGGTAAAGGTAAGATGAAAGATCCCAAGCCTGGGAATGAGAGCCTGCCAGTGGGGTTGTGCTACACAAGGGCTGTGTGCTCCAGATTCAGACCCACTTCTCACTTTCAAAGGAAATAAAACATCAACCAAGAGAGAAATACTGTAATATTCCTTGTTGGAAACAAATCTTGTTTGTGTTCCTCCAAGCAGATTGACTTTGGAAAAAAGCGAAGTTGAGTCACACATCTGTTTCTTCATAAATGGAGGAGAAAATGCATATATTACAGTTTGCACCAAATTAGTTACTGTAGATCAGCTCTTCTCCAGAGCTAGATTGCTAAATCTGTTGCATGTTATTGCCTCCTATGGCCAGAATTTATTATTCCCATTTATAATTCTAATGTTTCAGTTAGTCACCCATTCACAGGGATAAGATCAGGGCCTGAAGTCATGGAGCATTACACATTTCTTCATTTAGAGATGACATAAAACCTTTGATATTTTCTGAGGAATGTTCAGATTGGAAAGAAATGGACGATAAGGAACATATCAATATGTTCTGCATAAGCGAATTATACTTTTCCACACAGACTTCACTAACAGAGCAAAACAGTGTTTCCTTAGCATTTTTCTCTCCTGAGAGCACGTAGAGTGGATTTTGGGTTAGCCACTAAAGGAATAAGCATTCTTTTAAAAGCAAACAAAATGGTTGTATTTAGCAAATCAATTTTTCTTGCATTTGTGTGCAGATCAAGTTAGTGGTGCTTTTAATTCATTCAGAATAAGGCAATCCCAAGAGAACAGCTGCGTGGAATGAGATACATTTTATATTATGATATAAAGTTATAAAACTTAAATGGGGTGGAAACCTGTATCACAGCAGAACCTTGCATTTTGCCTATCTGCAAACAGAACCCAGTTCAGGAGAGGACTTAAGCACATGCTTAAGTCTAATTGGTTTCAGTGAAACTTAAGCATATGCTTGAAATTAAGCCAGTACATGAGCATTTTTCCTGATTAGTAATGCCTCCCTGAACTGGAGCCAGAATGTGGTCAAGTGGCTGAGGGAGGATGCCAGTGCTTTCACTGGAGTACTGTTTGGCTTCTGGAAAAGTATTTCTATTATTCATCCTTTCTCTCATTTGTCTGTAAAAAGGGTATATTCACATATAGCTGTTTCACCAGTCTGGTGCTCAGTTCATGCTATTTATAAAATGCTTTAAATTCACTGGATGTTTCTCAGTTCTGCTTTCGGGGCTGGCACAGTAACTGTGCTGTATGGGAACTATCACTGCAGAGCATCACCTTGGGTTTCCTGTGCACAGCAGAGCGTAATCATGTAGGAAATTCTGCAGATCCTCGGAGGAAACTCGGCCGACTCAAAATCCCAAGTAGCTCAGGATTTTAGAGAAGTTTTCAAAACATGCTTTCACCACATACTTGTAGCACAATAGCAGATGGGCTCAGACATCATAGTCTATGGCTTCAGCCTAGCTTTGTTCTGAGGCTGTGACCGTTGTCTGATTTGTCTCATGTCCACAGTTAAAATAGTGAAGGACTTGTGGTGAGTTGCCTGGAGGGTTTTAAGGCACTAGAGAAGTAAATATTTTGCTCTTGGAAACATGGAATCGTGTGTTTCTCTTGTAAGTGTCGTGTCCAGCAATAGATGACAAGGCAGATGGGATTTGTGGTAGGGTAGTGGAGGAAAGAGAAATACCTCAAAGATCTTCTTCAGTATAAACTACATTTGAATAAAATGGCTTCTTAAAACTGCCCTCTCTGGCTCTTTACACAAAAAAACCCAGGCCTAGCTCTGTGAATGAAATTCAAGAGCTTGACCCCAGTTTCACTGGAGTGGGTAAACAGGAAAGGTCCTGTGACTGTACCAACACAGCATCAGCAGCTTATTTAGAAGCTGCCCATCCCCACAGACTGACAGTAAACACTCCATTTGGAGAAAGAAGGGATACCAAGGAGAAATGGGATAGGGAATATCATGGAATTATTTGAGTTGGAAGGTACCTTACAGATCATGATATTCCCAAATGTGATGAACTAAGCAAGACATGTAAGAGCTGGCATAGATGACACGTGATGACAAATGAAAGCACGAGGGGCGGATGCGAGTCCATCTTCCCAAGAGATCTCCTACAGTTCACAGTAACCAAAACACCACCATCTTCAGCTACACAGAGATCTACTCACAACACACTTGCTGTCCTGACAGATGCAGGAGCCATTTCACTTCATGTTCCTCCCAGAAGATGTTCTGCAGACTTGGAAAGATGGGGGTCTCTGTTTTTCTCACAGCTAAATTGGTCAGTGCCAAAAGACTGGAGAACAGCTGAGCAAATCCATCCAGCCTTACTGAGAAAAATAAATGGGTTCAGCCTACACTAACATACCTTGGCTTGTGTTAAACTTTGATTGGTATTGCCACATAAGTTTGGCACAGGCAAATATATAACCAAAACCCAAAAGAAAATGAAGGAAAGAAGGGTGATGCTAGAGCTTTTTTCTTTGAAAACTGCTGAAAGTTTGAATTTCAACTTGGTGAGATAGGTGAGACCATAGTGAGATGACCTCAAACCCCTGGGTACCTAAACAGTGAGAACACATGAAGGAAAGCATTTGTTTGCAAAACCAAATGCAAGCAAACTCAGTCCAAGGCTGAACAATACCCGGGGGGTACTATCACAGCTCGGTTAAACTGTTAGAATTGTGGAATTCACATTCTGACCAAATGGATATATTACATCTATCTTCCTTAATTTAGATGAGTTGGAAACTCATTAGAAGAAACAGCACACGGATGTGGAATTAATGCCACACTGACATTTTGAACGCATAGAGCACCCATGCAGGTTTTGGCAACCCCCTCACACCCCTGCCCAGACACTTTATTAGTGGCTATCGTGGCCATTTGTAATAGTGATGGCTAAGCATTTTTTTTCCTGGAGTGCTTTGAAGAACGGAACAAGTAATCAGCCATGGCTTGGCTATAAAATGTCAACCTCATTTCAAACGTCTAAATCACTCACATGGACCATGAGAGCAGAGCAGAGAGGACCACCCACCACATAATATTAACATAAATACAGCATTTACCCAAAGCAACTGGAACTGGAGGGAGTTGAGAGTAGAACAACAAAAAATGGTGAGGGGGTGGGAGGGATTGGGTTACGAAGCAAGATTAAAAGAGCAGAGCACATGTAGCCTGGCTGAGCTAGATGGACATGATAACAGCCTATAAATATTCACAAAGCACAAACACCAAGGAAGGGAAGGAATTTCTTGCAGCGAATAAAGAGATTCTGTTGGGAGTGAATGAAGAGAGGAAAAACATGTGGCTTGTATGTGGGGTGAACTTCTCGAGGCACAGTATTGTAGGCAGGGCAAGTCCACTTGCTTGGCAGGATTTTGAGGGATTGAGCAAAGCATGAGTTCAGCGGGGAAGAACCCGCTCTTGGCAGGGAGTTGGTGGGATAATCTGAGTGGCCTTTCAGTCTCCCACTGCCATGGAGCCATCCCAGCTCCCCGCTCCCACGGGAGACAGCTGCTCTCCTGTGTGAGCACATTGTTCACTGTCCTGCTCATCAAAATCACTGCCTGGCTCCTCTGGGACTAGAAATGAGGCATTTAGGTGCGCAGAGACAGAAGCAACTGCAATAGGTACTAAACTGCTGGACACAGCTGGGAATCCCAGCAGGTCCCTGCAATGTCAAGTGCTCACCGTTGAAAATCTAAATCCAGGAAATGAGGTTATAAACCCACTAAAGCAGGAAGGATCCTTTTGTTCTCTCCTTATTTAACACCTAACACAACAGGACTCTTGGCGCTGCTGCAAGGGTACTGTTTACAGTAATAAAACCAGGATCTAATAGGATCTAATAGGCTGAGGCTACTTGGCTCCTGAGAAGCCAAGGATGAGAAGGGCATTCCAAAGCAGTCATAGCAGAAGATACCCTCAGGAACAAAAAGCTCTGCAAAAAGGTGGTGAACTGATCCAGAGCCCACACCAGAAACACACACACATGTTTAACTTAGAGTCGCAAGTGACCACAGAAAAAGGTTACTTGTTCAGCTGAAGCACAGAATTAAAGTTACTCCTAACATGTGTTTTGGGGTCTGGGTGTGGTTTCTAGATAGCCTGAAATTTCAGTCTACTGTTTTGCCTGTCAGCATTAGCCAAGTTTTGATGTGTTCCAGTTCTCCTAAACTCTGCCGACAGATGCTGAAATCAAAGTTGACATTCAACCTACGCGCTGCATAATCTAATAACGGCACTCGTGCTACTCAAAGCTAACAAAACCTAGGAGCTTTTCTGCAGCAAAACTTTCCTGTCACTTTTGGTTTTATCTCTCTTTTCCAGGCAGTCTAACTGGGAAAAATGATTTTTATTTTCTCCGAAAAGCTTTAAAAACAACATGTCATTGTATTTTTGTATCACCGGGGGAGATCCAAGCCGTAACCTGCCATGTCCAGCACTTGTGGATTTAGTAAGAGTGTGAACAAGGTGAATCCAATTGTCTCAGTGGGGAGCTTGGTGTATACATTGATCCCAGAGTGCAGGGTGAAAACCAGCTTCCAAAGACCTCAGTCTTTGAGTTAGACAAGGCCAAAATGTCACACATTTGTCAGTGTTTCTTATTAACCCAGGAGAAACCGTGGGGGACTTTTTCAGTGCTTGACTAAATGGGTACACTCAAGTTTAAAGCATTATTTTAAAATCTAAACTGTAGCAAATCTCTTCAAACACTCTGTGGTGAGACTCCTCCTGCTGATTTATGTCCCATCACACCAGCTGTAAGTCAAGAGCTGTTGTTGCACTGATCCAACTGTCTATCTAACAGTGCCACAGGAGCTGAGCTTCTCTGCTGCATTCTCAGTTTCAATTGAATTCAAACTGTGATGATTTAATAAGCTATTCAGTAAAAATTAGAAAACATCAATATGAGACACGATTATCACACCATCACCCTGCTAAAACTCAAAAATAATGATGGATTTCAACCCTCTTATCACTTCACACTCTGGAGCTTTGGCATTTCAAACAGACATCAGACAGAGAAAAAGAACTTGTCTAATTTTGCATTTTAGAGCATGAGACCTTTTAACTCCTAAAAGAAAAATACCCCACAGATTGCAGATTACTAACCCCTCAGATCTTACACAACTTAAGATGGGAAGAGAAGGAGCTGTCTATGAATCATATTTTCAGTTTCTGGCAGCACTCTTAGCCTACAGAAGAAGGGTTACACATTGAAATTCTCACGTTCTCACTGTCACTTTCTTGGGATTATTATATCTGAGATACAACATCGTAAAAAATCAGGAAGTTTCTCTTCTTTCACACCTTTATCTTCCTCAGCAAATGTGAGAAAACCAAAGCACTTGTGTAAGAGCATTGTATAGGTGCTTCCTAATTGTGAGGTTGATTTTAGCAGTGATTGTATCTCATCCATGAAAGCATTGTCTTTATGGATGACATATGCTGTGTTGTGGGGAAACACAGGATCCCATTGAAAGCAAAATCTCTTTCCAAACTTTGTTCTGCCAGATGCAGCCTCCCCTAGCATTGGATTGCAGCTTTGGTTTTCTTCACAGCAATTTCTGGCTTTTGAAAATCTCCTTACTCAACAATTTGTGCTTGTGGGGAAAATATAGAAACCACACGATATTTTTTTCACTTGTGCTCTTTTTTTTTTTTACTTCTCAGCCCTGTTTTTATCTATATCCATATACTTTGAAACGTGGCTAACCTATAATTATTGGAAGAACAAATAGAGTCATATCACACAATCTGGCATGACACGCTAGTTGTTGATTTTTTTTGGCCAGCTTGAGAAATGAAGAAGAAAAACCGCCAACTTGGTAAAAATAAATTAGCTAAGTAAATATTACCCAAATAAACATTTGAACCAAAGACAATGACGTTGGTTTAATAGTAACTACAGATTTATGCATGAGTAAATACACACATCTCTGTATTGAATGTAGTACTATCACTTATGGGGTTCTCCTGCTAATCTCATGACTGAATGCAACTGGTGATCTTACCTCAGCACTGTCATTTCCAAAGTTAAAAATAAACATTGGAAGCAAGAATAGATCTTTTATGTTAAAACCGTGCTGGAGAAGCTACACATGAAAAATATCAGCGTGGTGTTATTGGAATGTAAAGACTTTAATGAAAGCTTAGGTAAAACTCAGCAAGTCTCTGGGGACATTTCCAGGAATGAGTGATTCTTTTCTGGAGGAGACTCCAAAATCAGATCCAGTTACCTAACTAAAGTGCCTTTACAACTGATTATGCACTGGTGTCATGCTCATGCTGATTTTCAGCTTTATGCAAAATGCAGAATGCCAGTCTTGCTCACAGTGAAGTCACTGGCAAACCTTGCTTTGATTTTAATGAGTTCTGGGTCTGACTTAACTCTTTAAATAGTTGTTTAAGGTCCAGTTTCTGTTCTTACTGAAATCATTGGAAATTCTCTCACTGATATCAAACACAAGAAGCAGAGGGTTTCAGTTAGACTGAACTAAAAGAAATTGTATGGGAATTGAAGAAAGTATTCTAATTAGATTTCAGAGACTAATCTTACATAGTGCAGTATAACAGAGCAGAGCAACTTGAACTAATAAAATACACAGAGAATACACATTTCTCAACCTGTTAAGCCTTATCTTTGTGAACAACACATGGCAAGACTCTGCAAAAGGAGAACAGAAAAGTTACCCTACAGAAGTGCCATGCTCAGAGATTTCTTCCTCTGGTCTGGTCCTTTACACTTCATGCAAGTAACATCCAATAGCTGTCACTACATGATTGTTTTGCAATGACCATTAAACTAAGCCCTGAGTTGGAGAGGCAGGTCAGTGTGATATTTTGCTGCCCAAAGCCTCAGAGGAGTGAACTAAGTGGTAGAAAGGAAGCTAGCAAGAACCCAGGTGCCTGGATTTCCAGTGTCCAGACTGCACAGGGCCCTCAGGGACATCATCCCACCCTTCCTTTCACCTGCCCCTTCTGTTCAGGGATACTGAGTTCTGCTTTCCATTTCTTAAGAAAATACTGTCTGAGGATGGAGGAGTCTCCCTCAGGCTCTGCTCCTTGTTGTAAACAGAAATAATTTTGTGTTTTTTTCACAGCACAGTTGCCTTTGTTCTCCCATATGGTCTCTTAAGCCAGAACCTTTTCTTCTGAAACTGGTCCAAGAACTGTGGGGTTGAAAGATGCCTTTTTGAAAGGGAGCCACAAAGATGCAGCCTGTGCTGCTTCGAGGGTCTGTCTGCACAGCTGGGGCTCAGTGTCATGTCCCTGGAACAGGAGACTACTTATGAGGTTGTCCCTTGCCGGGGCAGGTGCTGGGTCCTCCTGGGGATAATACCGAACTCTCAGTGAGAATCACCCCTAAGCCCTTCCTGCAGCTAAACTCCGCTCACCGCGCACCGCGCTCCGGACCGGAGCAAGCTGCGGCGGCAGAGGGGATGCCCGGCAGAGTTTCTGGGGAGGGGGCAGCGACCCCCACCACTTTGGAAGCCCCAGGTGGGAGGCGGAGGCTGAGCCCCAGCCCAGCACCGCCCTGGGCAGCTCAGCACCGTCCCGCCAGCCTTTCTGGCATCCCCGCCCGGCGCTCACTCAGAGGGGGGCACGGGAAGGGTCAGTCCCCCCTCCCGGTCCCACAGCTCGGGGGCAGCATCCCTGGGCGCCGGGGTCCCTCCGGGGCGCTCCCCGCCCGTCCCTTCCTCCGGCAGCGGGCGGTGGGAGCCGCGGGGCAGCGCGGGGGTCGCTCCGGACCACTCCCGGCTCCTCCGCGGGTGCGCACGGCGGGGACACCCTGCCCGGGCCGGGCGGGCACCGGAGGCGAGCCGGGCAGGGACCGAGCGAGCGGGGCCCTGTCCCAGCACCAGGTGCCTCCTGCCCGGGCGAGGACACTCCGGGAGCCCCGTCCCAGCGCCGGCCCCACCGAGACCCGCCCTGGGACTTCCCTGCGCCCTCCGGGCAGTCCACTTGCTCCCTCCTCGCCCCCTCCTCGCACGCTTTTTGCAGCCCTCTCGCACCGTCCTTTTGCCGTTTCTTTGCATCCTCTTTGCACTCCCCTTGCAGTTTTCCTGCATCCTCCTTCCCGGTCCGCCGCGCTCCCATCGCACCCTCCTCTCACACTCCTTGCACGCTGCTCCTCTGCGCTCCCCACACCGTCCCCTTGCACCCTAATTCCCTGCACACCCCCAGCACCCTCCTGCCCCTTCGCAGCGCCCGGGTGGGCGAGGGAGGTGCCGGGGAGCACTCGGAGGGGACGACCCCGGCTCCGCCACCCTCCTGCCGCCCCGGGACGGCACCGGCGGCCGGTGGCACCTACCTACGAGCAGCCCCGCGAGCCACCAGCACCGGACCATGGTGCCCGCTGTGTTCCCCGGCCAGAGGTGCCCGCGGAGCTCAGCGGGGCGCGGGGCCCGGCGGTGCAGCCATGGGCCGCCTCCGGCGCTCCGGTGCCCGCGGCGGCGGCACCGCGTCTCCAGCCCGCAGGCGTCCTGCTCAGCCCGAGCCTCGCGGAGGGAGAAAGGGGGAAAAAAAAAAAAAAAAAAGAAAAAATTTAAAAAAAAATAAAAAAAAAAAAAACTTAAACCCCGCAGCCCACCCCGCCTTCGCCGCCGCGCAGCGCGTCCCCCCGGCTGCTGATGGCTTTAATGGAGCTTGGCAGCCACAGGTTCCCGCTGCCAGAAGAGGTGGAGACTCGGCCGCCTGCGCCCCACATGCGGCCGCGCACCGCACACGCGGGGGAGGAGGAGGAGGAGGAGGAGAGGAAAAGGAGGAGGAGGAGAAGGGCAGCCGCGGCCCGGCACCGCAGACCGCGGACGGGCACCCCAGAGCAGAGCCCGCAACCCCCAGCAGAGCCCGCACCCCCGCCGCGGGACCGGCGCTTCTCCCTCAGGGACCCCACCCGCGGCTGAGGGGCTACCCCGGCACCCCGAGGTCTTGGAGACAGCTGTGGGGCTCGGGCCAGCTCTTCCTTGTGCGAGGGGATCATTCCCACATCCCCACACCATAAGGGGATCATCCCCCCATCCCCACCCCATGAGGAGATAATTCTCACATCCCCACACCATGAGGGGATCATCTCCACATCCCCATGGCCTGGCTCTTCTGCCCACTGTGGCCAGGGCTCCCTCAAATCCTCCTTCATCTCCAGCCTCGGCTGCCAGAGTTGTCAAAAGGATGGGGCTAAATCCCCTAAAAATCCTCTCAATATTTCACATGGAAAAAGTCTGGGATCCTTTGGAGGCGACTCTGAATGCCCACCTCAGGCAGTGCTCACCCATGCCATCCATTCCCCTTCCATTCCCCAAACCAGGCCCATGGGACAGAGCTGTGGCCGATAAAGGGCTCAGAACTGGCTCTCAGCACGAAGTGAAGCACAAACCTAAACTCAGACATATCTGGAACAAAACACTTCTTCTCTTCTGTGTTGTGACTAGCAACAAACCAGCCTGTTCACTCCTCTTGAGCACATTCAACAACGTGTGTCCCACAGTGTGAGGGCTCAGCTGCCTCTGGAAGCAGCAAGGGAAGAGGCCGAGCTGCCACAGCCCTTCCAGGCCAACCCCCATGCCAGTGCTGGCACTAAGGGATGGAGTTTAATGCATTTTTCCAAGCTTAAAAATTAGGTTCACTTTTTACAAGTGAGGCAAAGAAATCAAATCACATGTGTACCCCCAGCACAAGCCCTGCACACTCACTTTTCCTGGTGAAACTGGGGGTTTCACTGAATTAAAGGAGAGTTTAGGCAAAAAAAAGAAGCTTGTCTCCAAGTTCATGGCAGTAATCCTGCTGATCGCAGTGGGGAGAAGTTAAGGCCCAATTCCATAGTCCCATATTTGCTGAGCAGGGCCTTCAGAGAGCTGGGGTGAGGTCTCAGTGCAGGGAGTTTAATGACTTTGTCAAAATGAATGCATAACATCTTTAATGCGAAGTGGGACAAACTTATCTGTCATGGGTGCATAAAGAATTAAATTTTAACGATACTTGCCAAGATAAAAAATAACAAAGTTCATTTGTAATGCAGGCACTCCTTTTTCTAGCTGATGTTTTTATCTCTTTTTGATTCTCAAATTCCCCAAACCAGTCATTTTCTGTAAATGTCCAAACCACTGCGGTTTTATTATATTTACAAATTCATAAATTATCAAATGCACAGGCAAAAAAAGTTGTCCTTTATAAAGAAGCTAGAGAGAAAGGAGTAATTTCCCAAGAGATTTCCTTTACAAAGCAAGACTTACTCTTTTCAGGTGTAGCCAACTTAAAATGAGAAAAATGATGGAACAGGTAATCTTCTACCACTAACAAACTTCTTTTTTGGCTATGCACCTCTCGTATGACACTTCCAGCCTCTAATGATAGTCTCCTTCATTTCTTTTGGAATATCTGTTCGAGGGGAGGAATAAAACCAAAGCAGAGTAGTTTTTACACAGGCGTTTGGAAATTTTAATAATCATATCTAAACTATCAGGAGCTTTTATCCCATATCAGACTCCCAGGGCACAGTGACAGATTTCATTCCTATGGCCTCTTTCATCCCTGCAGCTCCCAAGGGAGTTCTCAAAGCAACCAAGCCATGAGCACTTTTTCAGGGAGGAAGAATTCCTCCTGCCACCACCGTGCTGCAGAGCTGCCTGAGTGCAGAGACACAGCTGTTCCTCTGCCGAGGATGAGAAGAGTGCCACAGCCTGTCAGAAATTCCGGGAGGATTTAGACAGGCGATCGACTCTTCCAACCTGGAAGCCTGCCAGGACATCAGGCTTAAATTCTCAGCTCGTGTCAAAATTGCTGGGTAATCTTCGTCTCCTGCGGAGGACCAGCAATCAAAAAATGCCTATAATTTTTATTATCAAATAATTACAGGCTACCTGCTGGGCAAAGCACGTGGAGGGAGACAAATGACTGCAAATGGCCTGTAATTCCAGCAGAAATATGTGGCCTGATTTATGCATTCAAAGAGAATAAAAGTTGTTCCTATTCTGATTCAGGGGCACTTTACTGATGGTGCTGTAAATACTAACACAGCTGCAGGGTAACTGGGAACCAGACCAAGGTGTTTTTACATTAGCTATGCTTCACTTGCCTGGCACCTTGTGTAATATTCATTCCTGTGCAAAACAGGTACAGAATATTTGAACTCAGAATCATGCACTCATGTCAGCTATACAGGGCAACGAGTTGTCCAGTTCCCAAAGGCCAAATATTTTCTCTTCCCTTTGCCAGACTAGCAAGGATAGGCAACCACACATGAAGGCAGCAGGCCAGGAAACCAAAGATTGATCAGCCAACAGCTCTGAAAATGCTGTTTGTCTGAAGAAAGGCATCCTCTGAGTAGGTACTTGAGTCCCCAAAAAGCCATGTCCGTGAGCCACAGCAGCGCTGCTTCTGAAGTCCTGTCTCTAAGGGGTAATACCAAGGGATATACTGGGTGACCTGAAAGTGCTGAGTATGTGCATTTGCAACCAATATTTACCCTGCAGAACCACTTGAACTCTATTTCAGTTTCAGGGGTGTGTTTTATGGGGTGATGGGAATTAGTATGCCCTAGCAGCTTTCTAGGGCAGCCTAAAGGTTTAGGCACAAGACTACTACAAAGTATTAGTGAAAGTGCAGTATTAAAAAAGATCTTTCTTGACGTTCAGACTCTGCTTTCAGGTGATTTCAACTGCTGTGGATGGTCAGCTGTAAAATGTTATTCTGCATCAGGATGGACTTTAAAGGAACAACCAGCACCTTTCTCTGTGCTTGTGAATGACTTCCAATCTATGGCTTCTTTTGTCAGGTCTCAGCCAAGAATAGGTGGAATTGAATAATATATCCCTCTTCTGGGGGACTTGTGGGAGAAGACCTAAGTGTCCCTCATGGAACTGCATTGAATCTCACTGGGAAACTCTGGAGGGAGCTATATACATTTAACACTCTTAGGCTCACCAACAGATGGTCCATAATGCACAGTTGGCAGGTGGGGACTGAAAAAGAGATATAAAAAAGCGATAGAAATAAACAAACCTGTAAAAAATTCTTGGATTTCTCGGGAAAAAAAAATAAGGTGCAGATGCTACTCCTTTCACTTAAGTAAAAACGGCTAATATGTGCAGAGGATTCTTCATCAGAAATGCAACGTACAGAGCCTTTATTCATTAAGTCTCAAAACATGGCCCTTTAAAGGAAGATAGCAGCATCTTCCCCACAGGGACACTGGGATGGGGGGGTATGTCTTGCTCAGACAAGTAAAAGGTGCCATCAGTGCCTGTCTCAGGGCATTTCCTGGCTATAATTGACAGTACTGAGCACCCTCTTTCTCTCAGCTCAGCACAGAGCTGATAATTCTCTGCTGTATTGTTGCCACTCCCTTCACCATTAGTAAAGAAAACATTGCCCTCCTTGATCACCCATCCTTTCTTACACCAACCTGATCTCAAGCAGGTAATTTCCTCTTGCTTTTCCATGATTGGCAACAGTCTGATTGGACTCTGCCATTTGAGGCTTGGTGGATAAAGACAGAGTCTTGGTTGTCTTTACCTGAGATGGGCACCTTCTGACAGCAGAGCAGTGAAGGAAATCTCACCCTCCTTTAGCCTGCAGTTTTTTCTATTCACTGAGAAGCAGTATTTTAAAAAAATATTGCAGAGTCATGCAATGCATACCCAGGGCATTTTACTGAGCAACAATAGCAAAATGTGAATAAACCTTCCAGGGCACCTGGCTCAGTGTATATATTTATCTACTAAAAAGCACTGGAGTATTATTTACATGCTTAGCTGGAGTTTGTCCTTTCTAGAGAAGTCTGGACTGCTACCTGTTATACTTGGCTCATGATGATTTAAATAAGAATTTATAGACCCTAAACCATCTGCAAAATGTCCCAGTTCTTCAAGGCCAATGTAAATGCAATGAGGGGGGAAAGCCACAGAAAGAAAAGGTTAACAAGGTTTCTCCTTCCCTCCCCCTTGGCACATCGTATAATTAACTTCATAATGTCTGAGAGCAAAGGGTTGAAGCAGATAAAGTTCCCACATCCTCGGAGATAATTGCAACAGTTTGTGCAGCACGTTACACCAGAAGCAGCTTTGTTTTGTGTCATTGCACTACACGTCGCTGGGAGTGTGTGCACTGCAGGGCCCTGAGGAGCACAGGCTTCACATCTCCACATGAAAGCAGCTTGCTGTGATTTATATCATCGTGCTAATCAGGAATGCGCATTAATTCAAGGTCGCTTTGGGGGCCTGGGGAAGAAGGAAGAATCAAAAATGAGCCAGCTTTCTATCTTGTGCAAGGTGCCACTGTTTCCCAAAGTGTGAAGGCATTAAGTGTGTCGTTAGTTCTTGCAGCTCGAGAAGGGAGCTTTCTGCTGCAGTGAGAGCCACGGGTGACAGAACCTTCTTCTGCCCCCCGACTCTATCAGCATTAAGGAAATTTAGAATTTAAATAAATCTTGAAATTCTAGCCCACGTTTTCTTATGAATGACAGATCCTTCCTGCCCTCAGTCCACCACATTTCTCCAAGCCTGAAAACTGACGCTTGCTTCTTAACAGCAGAAAGTGGGAAAGACATCTGTGGTCTGGTGGTTACACCATGGGGTTGGAAAGCACAAGAAGTGGTGTTTCAAATCCAGGCCAAGTTCCTTGTTCACCATGGACTTGATCCTGCCAGATACTGAGCACCCATTGATTATCCAAGGCCAGGCCCTCACACAATTCATGTGAGTCCAAGTTCTTGTTCCAAAGCCAAAACTGGGCCTGTATTCAAAAAAAATGGTGCTGATTCTGTGGTTATGCTGCTTCCTTCACAACCCCAGCAGTCCAGCATTAATTTCCATTCTCCCTTCTCGTGACATGAGGGGTGGGACAATCATATTCCAACACCTGACACCTCCAAAGCCGTAATTTCTAACGAAAATCTCATTTTACTTCTCTATAGCATTTAGCTTTTTCAAATTAGCAGGAGGTCCAGTTCTCTTCTGCTTCTGCCCATACCCAGGAAGGGAGAAGTATAACAATCTGGAAAGAAATTGCTTTTATTCTGGTGAATTGCAAAATCACCACAAGCTCTGACTTTTCCTAGAGGAGAAGCTACTATAGATACAGGCATAGTCTGTACTGAAACTGGTTTTTTAAGGCAGCATGTGGCTTAGAAACAACAAGGAAGCTTAATCATATATCTAGTCTGATTGCTGGGCAAGTAATAAAACGTCCTCGAGGTTTTTTAATGTTCACCCATTAGGATTGTGGGAATTTAGGTGCTAGTGTCTTATAAATAGCTCAGACGTGTGATTTTATGTATGTTTTCCATGGATCTTGCGGTGACTGCGAACTAATTCTAAGGTTCTGCAAAAAAAATATAAGTGAGAAAAGCAGGTCTATTGTCAGGGACTCCGTGGGGGTCCATGAATCCAAAAAGACTGGAAACCACCATGAAGACTAATGGGTGGATTATTTAGATTGGATGCGGCCTCTTTTTTCACATCCTTTTATGTAATCCAATTTTCAGTGTGAGGTTTCCGTGTGCCAATGGCACCGCTGCATGCAGCAAACTGCACAGATCTGTCTGACTCCAGAGGTCTGTGGCTCCAAGCATGGCCTTGGCCATTCTGCAGAGACAGAGAAAATAAGAGGCAACTTGGGCCATCAGCAAAGAAAGGTAAAATAACCCTATCTTTGTTCAGGGACTGTAGTAACCATAAGCAGCTGTTAAAACAGATTGGAGCGTGTTAAAAAATCCAAGCCTTTCTGTGGTCCCTAGTCCAGGGCTGCTACAATAAGGCTTGTTTTCTCCTCGTTAAAACAATCATTTACTCTTTAGGTTTGGGAAGATAAATGTTCTCACGGCACATAACGATATCAGCAACGATAAATTACAAAGGCCACCAGCCAAACTGGTGCTACTGTGAGGAACTCTGTCATAAATCGTTGCAGCAGACACGTGTCTGCCCCAGCAGCAATGTTAACGTGCACCTGCTCCCGCCCGAGACCAGCCCCTTGCATGTCATACTCCTGCAAAGCATGAGGAAAGCACTTAATCACTCCTTCAGCTCTTGCTCTACCTAGAAAGTATTTAAGGATATAAAGTTTAGTTCAAGCCTTACACGAGGAATACCCTTATGTGCCCAAAACGTTGTTGCACCGGGTGTGTTTTTTCTGGTTTATACACGTGCGTTTTCCCTGGCGCTGTACAAACCTGTCACAAAATGTTTCCAAAGCTTTTTTTTTTTTTTTAAAATACAGAAGGAAGTCAGAGAAAGAGGGATGTCTTTCGAATGCCTTGGATTATATGGCACACGTTCAGCTGAGGGTGCCCCATGGGTACCTGGGCGTTCAGCGTGCTTGGCAGGATGTCTCACTGCACAAACCCTCCTTGCTGCCCCATAACAACCACCGACTGTCCCAAACTGCTGACCTATTAACCAAACAAACTCTGCTAAATATTGCCATGTGTAAGTGCACTATTATTTTTCTAATTGCTAAAAACATGTCCTTCCTGCATTCAATAGCCTCTAGAAGAGATTGTTAACATCTGGGTATTTAGCACAATAGAGGCTTTAGACTTAAAGGAACGTTGTCCAGGTTAGCCAGGGAATTTGGCCACATGTAATTTTTTATAGATGATTCTTTTCATGTTATCCATGTTACATTTGAAACTGTGAATCAATTACTCTCGTGAGGATTAAGTCAGCAGAGAGCAGGGTTCATTACAAAAAGAAAAGATCTGAGAGAAGATGGATGTTACCTTGGATAGGTGATGATGGATTGGGATTGCTTTTTGACTGATGTACAACCTTCTGCTGAGGGAATGAAGGGGTGGTGGGGGGGAAGATCTTTCCTGGTATTTTCTGATGTGGTTGTATGGGATAGTTTAGACCCCAAAAGTCCCAATTGCTCCAGCTATTTTGGGATCAGTGTATGAAGAGTGCTTCAAACTGTGCTTTGCCTGTGGCTTCAGTGGTGAGGGAGTCCATCTTACTTATGGCTGTAATAATTTTGAAAACATAATTTTATTTTCCACCACTAATTGCAAGAGGTTTTTATTTCCTCCTTTTTGCTTGCTGTGGAGGACAAGTAATTTTTATTCTTGTTTCTAGACAGCTTCAATTCCTGCAGTTGTGAACTGGTTTGCTGTTACAGTATTTGTATTTTAGGCATGAAAAACAGATGTCTAGACCCATTAGTGTTGGGGAGAGAGATTTCTTTGGTATTTGAACTATAAATATGGCAAATTTCCCCTCATCTTATATTTTGTAAAGCTTTGTTTTTACAAAAGTATCTAATCTTAAATCAAACTGTGTTTAGTTATACCAGTCCTTTGGAACCCATACAGTCTATCCCATCAGCGACAGTTTAGGTATTCCAAAAATAAGATGATTAGAAATCTGTGCTCTGTACCCCTACATCCCAAAATCCTAGGGACAAAGCAGAGGTACTCTGCATTTAAAGAAGAATTTAAAGCCCAGCATCTCATGTGTTTCATGTGTGCTACAGCAGCAGTGATATTGTTGGGCTCAAGAGTCAAGAGTTCACAGAAGAGGTGACTTCTGTGACTGCCTGCCCCAGATTTTCCCTTTTTCTGGATCACCACTGCAGCATCCCGGTGCACAGCTGCCTGATTTCATGGATTTGAGGAATCACAGCTACACCAGGGCTGGAATCACCTTGTGACACCGTGGATGTGCTGCAGGACAGAGGGGAGACAGGACCTGCACCAAGACCCAGCCTGGATGCAGAGCTGACGGGGGACCTTTGATCCTCTGAAAACAGAAAGCGCGATTGATTCTCTTCACTCAGAAGCATGACTGGTGTTACATTTCCTGAGCTGGACAAGGGTGGTCCAGATGTCCATGACACATTTTTGCATAAGCACTTTACATTTCTGTTTTTCTAGCTGTTTGCTCTTCTTCCCCAGTTTAAAAAAAGCTCTTCATACACTGTTGTTGAAATCACCGCCCTAAAAAAGGACTTACATCAGCCTTTAGCCTTCAGTAGTTTATTAGATCTCCAGTTGCTAATGGGGAAAATAGACAAAATTAAGCAGACAGGAAAAACTATGGGACAGTTATTTATGTGAATTTTCAGTCCTTTTTTCTTTCAAACAAGTTAGTACAACCATATGGTGGAAAAAATATGCCAAGTTTTACCCAATCTACTCACAAGTCAAATAATTGGACATACGAACTGATTATTCAACTGCATATGCATTTTGAACAATCTGGAGTATTATTTTTAGTGGACGGGATTCCAAATTATTCAGACATTCTGCAAAGAGTCAAAATGCAATAAAAATGTCATGGTTCTGTCTCCGTCTTTATGAGTCCACTCCATAACTGCTGTGTATACAGAGGTCCCAGGCCTAGATGCTGGGAGCTGTACAAGGTCCCTACAAAGGGAGGGATTTCTGCAGAGATGGGCAGGTCTACAACATAGATTCAGTAGAGAAATCAGAACAGCCTGGATGTGTTTACCAGTGGGCTACCAGTTTGGAAAAACCTGTTGTTCTGTCTGTATGGACCAGGTAGAATATGAGCGACAAAATATGAGCACCTTTTTTTATGAAAGAAAATGTGAGAACACAGGTGATGGAAAAAGCTCTTTTTCTGCTTCATTTAGTAAAATTCTCAGTGACTTATGGTGTGTAATGTAAAGGCATAACCTGAAAGTGAATGTTACTCCTTGGTGTAAACCAGGTACACATTCTGTTGAAAATGTGTCGAGAGTGGGACATCCCAACAGAGTGACTGTGAGCTGATCCCATCTTTCTTAGGTGAGAGGAATCTTCTCTGTGTTGCCTCTGAGCCTGAGCTCTGTTTTTGTCCCTGTCACAACACACCAGGAGGACCAGCCCCAGCAAACAGCCATCAGTGAGTGCTCGTGTGTGGACTTGACCTGGATTGCCTCGAGATATCCTGGTCAGCCAAACCCGGTTATTGGTGAGAGATCAGCGCTTCCTGCCCTGCACAGTGTGACTGCAAGGACAGAGCCACCCCTAAAGATCTTTTTAAGCTTGGAGAATATAAATGCTGCTTAATCCTTTTAGCTAGGTCACTAGGAAGGTGTAAAATTCTTATTTCTTGTTAAAAAAATAAATGCTGTGGGTGTGTAGCCATAAATTCCCTTGAAAAATGCCGTTCTTTACCCTTGGCAGTGCCACCTTCCTTAATGCATCATTGTGCTTTGTAGTGATATCTTTCCTTCTGGAATTTTTACAGCATTGTTCCTTATTATTTCTTTTTGCAAGGCTTCTAAATAAAGAACAACAGGAGACAATGGCCTTCATAAATCTCCCCACGGAGCCTTTGAGATAAACGGTCTCTGGCACGCACAGAAATATTTACCTTTTCCAGGCAACTCCAGGACAAGGACTTGCAGGGTCACAACAGGGGTTGTGTGAGATAATCACAGTAATAAATAATATATTAATACAGATCATGGTAAGTTATCACAGGTTATCACTTCGGAATTCCTTCTTTCCTTTGACATCTGAGGAAATAGAAAGTCCCGACTGTACAAATATTGGCCCATCTCTCTGGCCGTGCCCCATCCGAGGCTCTCTGGGCTCCGTGGAAAGGCTGCTGTGCTTCAGTGGGCTGTGCTCACCCCTGTGTGCCTGCAAGACACTTCTTTCTCTGATAATAAAAATAAACTAAGCCAGTTCCTGAGCCACTTCTGAGTTCGCTTCTGGAATATCAACCATAAGCTTTCCTTCTCTTATTTCTTGATTAGTGCATTGAAAATCAACTTTTTGTGGTCACTTCTAAACTGTAATCAAGGAGAAATGGCCCCCAACGGGCATTTTAATCTTGTTTCTATATTTTTAAAGGAAATTAAATGTTAATTGCCGCTAGGTAAATTAATCTAAAACACTGATTTGCAATTCATCCCACAAACAGTAAGAAAATAAAGATAATTCTGTGGCATTTCCTGCTGAATAAAGGGAACAAGGACTTTTTTTCCCAACTAATATTTTTTAAATGAAGTATTTTTTAAAGATTACTGTTATTGTATATTTTTAAGTGTCTGTTACTTTCAAATGCCCAGCTAAGCTGACTGCAGTAATTGTTAGGAAAATATTTCTCTCCCTGTCTCAGAGGTGACTGTGTAAGAACTATGACTTTGTTTAAGGAGAGATTAAAAAGTAACCAGAAATTTCCATTGCAATATTCAATAGGAGCCTGAAAATATAAAGCCCAGCTGCTTCAGGGGACTCGTGTGTGACATCCCTGCTGCTGTGCAGCCGGAGTCCTCTGCAGGAAATCATCAGGCACTGGTTAGAGCACAGCCTGTGTTCAGCTTCCAAGGCAAGGCCGTTGATTTGGGGGTCTCACTGCTTTTACCCACCCTTTCATTATATGGGACTGGTCCTCCAATGTTCTGACTACATCAGCCCAGGAAGTTGGGAGTTACAGCCTGGCTGCCCTGGAATCGAGGCTTCCCAAAACACACACAAATCGGGACCCACACGTCTGGGTTTCCAACAGCGCTACCCACAACCACCCAAATTTTAGGATTGAGCTCTTGTATTGCCAAAGATTTAAACCTAAAAAAATAGCTTTGGACTAAAATTTCTGTAAGATTTGCCACTAAAAACGTCTCTGTAAGCAGTGAGCAAAACCCTTATGGTTTCAAATACTACTTTGGATCTTTTCTGACAAAAGCATTGGTGTTATTCTCTGAAGCAAAGAAGAAGCAGTGAAGATCAAATCTTTTACGTCATTGCAATCACAAGAAGAAAAAAAATAAATTGAAAAATGTCTCTATTATATAATCTACACATTAACAGGTGGAAAAACAGCAACATAATTTAGCTTTCGACACAGAAATGTCTTCCTTGGAGCCAAGCAAATTCACTCTGGTGTTTAATCTGAATAGTTGCCAATTTTCTGTCTGTAATGGGAATCCAGTGGAAACTTGGGGGGGGGAGAAAGAATTAAAGATAAATGCCACTTCTAGTGCAGAAGCTTTGTCTAAGCAAATTACATAGGGTTTGGCAGAGCAGTCTTAGGGGCTGCTCTGAGGTCAGCAGTAGTACTGCCTAGGGAGAATGCTGGTTTGCTTTTGGGGGCCTCAGCCAGAGAACCAGGTGACTTACCAAGTGTGTAAAATTATCATTATCCCATAAGAGTTTATCACAGACACAGCTCAGGCCCTCCAGGCTCACTGGCTCTCTCAAACACACACACACACACACACACGCTCCATGTTCTGGACCAGACATTTTGGGGGTGCTCTGCAGCCACTGGTCCATGGCCAAAGCTGATGCTCACTCCTGTGTCTCAGGAAATGGTTAGACAACCCACTCACTGTGGCCCTGAAGGTTTCCTACTTTGAAAAAAACATCAGATTGCAATAAAAAAAAAAACATGCTGGGACTAAAAACCGTTCACAGGACAGGGAAATACACAGGAAGGACTTGTGGGAGTGAAGGATGGGTTTGCATTGGGTCAATAGAGTCATTTAAAATCCAGAGGGGGGTCAGAATGAATATTATTTTCTAAATTTCACAGGTATTATTTCATTAATAGGGAACCCTGAGATGTTCAAAGGAGGTAGAAAGCTAAGCTGCCACTGTCATCGAATTTTAATGATAGACATATTCCTTAGGCTCTTTTAAAATCCCAGCTTTAATGTGTTGCTTCATGCAAGGCTAGAAAGCTTGATTCCAAGCAGTAATTAAGTCTTCTAATCCCAAGAAAACTACATTAAACCAGAGCTCCTGTTTATAGTGATTAGACTAAAGCTACTAAAATGGAAGCTTCCTCAGAGAAATTACTTTTCTCTTTTTTTTTGTTAGTGCTTCGCTATGAATCAAAAGCTGCTAAGTGTGGTAAATACAATGTTGAACAGCCTAACAATGAAGTTTTCAGTCTAATCAATCTCTCTGTTACTACAGCAGATTAATTATTTTAATGGACTGCCAAGATAAGTAA
The DNA here is from genome assembly GCF_001604755.1 of Lepidothrix coronata. NCBI lineage: Eukaryota > Metazoa > Chordata > Aves > Passeriformes > Pipridae > Lepidothrix > Lepidothrix coronata. The sequence continues at coordinate 2,919,330 of NW_016690229.1, forward strand.
GAAACTGAAAGTAATCTGAAAATTTCTCTGCCTGTTAATAGTGGACTTTCCTTCATTTTCTCCTTTGAAAACATTCCAAGAGTGTTCAGAACTTGAGTGAAAGGTCTCCTTAAATATTGCCTAAGAATGACTTTTGTGTTGGCCGGTTAAAATGAAAAAAGAAATACAAAAAAATCCCCCAACCCCCCCAAAAAAATCCCTTCTAAAAATTACTGCAGCCTTGCCTCTTGGAATGGTGATGAAAAAAAATATGGAACTTACTTCTTTGTTTGCATCAATAGATATTTTATTCTGTTACTGGAGATTGAACAAGCATTCAGCTTTTTATCCTGAGTATAAAGCTGGAAAAGAAATAGGAATATAAACAATAATGCAGAGAGGGAAACCTCTAAGACAGAGTAATTGCTCAGAATAATGATAAAGCAAAATGCTTCTGGTACCAAAGACACATGGCCATGGCAAGGCCTCTGCAGTAACACAGCTTTGTCAGGAGGGTCACCACAAATTATCCAATGTTATTTTTAAAGCTTATTGCGGGCAGGATAAGGGATGAAGAAAGTATAGAGATGCACACATAAGAGTTGTGTCCCAGCTGGCAACTGCTATCCTGCTTTCCTTTTGAACTGGCTACAACTGGGGCAGGATGTTCCTTGTTCTGCTGCTCAGACATCACCGGATCCATCCTGTGGGGACAGGATGCTCTGCAGAATGTGGGACTGGGGGATCTGGGCCCTGTGACAGACGTGGTTTGATGGGCACATCATACTTTAGCACTTCCATACTGACCTGTCCCAGCAGGGCATTGAGGCCTCACAGTCTGAGCTCAGGAATTCCCACCAGCTGCCACCCTCCACTCCCAGCAACTCCCAGGGCCCACATGCTGCCATGTGGGATTCTGGTCCTGCAGGAGCTGCCCTGTCCTGGGCAGGGGACAGGCAGTTCTGGCAGAGCCTCCCCACACTTCAGCCTGCAAAACATCTCATTTTTCTCTCCTCACACCCACTGCTCCCCTCCAGTTGTGGTTTGCTGCCTGCATACCCTCAGACAGGCTTTTGCAGGAGGATAGTCAGGGTAGAAGGGTTTTCTGCTAGATTTAAATACCTTGGAAATGCTCCATCTTGTTTGGAAAAGGCCCTTGGCACGTCTGCCATGTCACGGGGACAAACAGCAAGAAATCCTCTTGCACCATTTGTCCTTCTAAATGCCAGACAAGCTGCACTGCCCTCAGGGAGATCCCGGTGCCAGCCTCCCCTGGAAAACCCCCTCGGCACTTTGCAGGGGGATCACTGAGATCCATCAACAACCAGGAGTTACTGAGCAACAGGCATCGCTGCCAGAGCTGCTATGGCACGAGTGAGAGCCCTGTGCCATGGCACTGCTCCGGGCAGGAGTTTGCAGCCATCCTCCCTTTCCCTGGCTCGCAGTGCCCCTGGGAGGTGGTGTTTTTCCAGCCCTCGGTGTGTTTGGGATGTTGCTGCTGCCATCAGCCCTCAGGATCAGGGTGCCCCTTGAGCCCCTCGCTGTCATGCCCTAAATCATCATCTGCCATCATTCCAGGGCTGTCCCAGCTTCTAAGACATATTGGCAGTGACAATAATGGCTCTCAGAGCAAAGCTTACACAACGTGCCCATTTATGTAGGATTCTAACACATAATACCATAAAACCTGCCCATTTCTGTGGTTTCCTCCTAGTGAGGAACTGAGTTTCAGCAATCAGAGGAAAATGGGCCAGGGTAATTCTCCTCTATCCCGGTTGTTCTTACCTGTCACGTTACTCACAGATATTTCTACGTGCCAGCCCTAGGACAGCTGGAGCCATAGGAGTAGCTCCCAGAGCTTCATTTCACAAAGCTTGTTCCTTTCAGCTTGTTTTTTAAAGAGGAAGAATTTCTCCATGGAAAAGAATTTCAGTGCATTTCTTTGTGAAGAGTTTCATCTAAGCCTTTCAGTAAATTGAGGGGCCAGGAAAAAAAAAATACCATACACCTGGTGTTAGAATATTCTCAATGCAGCCTGAGGGGGAAAAAACACCAGTGAAGGTGGTTCAGTTGTGTGCTGTGTTACATGGAAAGACTAAACTAAGTTGTGCAACATCACTTGAAGAAGAAAAAACTAGAAAAGAGGGAAGTGTAGGTGCTGGAGCACCAAACTGTGGCATGAGAGTAATGCAGGCTTTGCCTTAGAAAAGCCAGGCTCAAATCTCATGTTACTTAGGTTACGTGGGAGCAGATACTCAGATATTGTAATAATTTACTTGCCCAATTTATTTTTCAGTGCTTTTCTTAAACATGTATGAAGTCAGGTCTCAGTGGAGGCAGAAATGCTCTGCCTGACTCCATAGAGAGCAAAGAGCACTTCATGCTGTGCAGAAACACAAGCAAGGCCTACTGCACATCACCACGGTGGGCTGGACAATATCCCAGACACTAACATAGAACTTTTAATCTTAACACAGTAAACATGTTTTTCCCTAAAGATAGCTTAGTCTACCAAATGACCCCGCTGATTGGAATCCTCCACTGGCTTTTTAATAAGGTTTCTGGTGCAATGTCTGCGTACAGAATAAAGCGCGGGTTTTCCTGCACCAGAAGAATTTGAATGATCAATCAGCAGTTTAAAATAAAGCTGACATTCAAATAACTCATCTTGTGAAGGTCTTTCCATTGAAACAGTCTTTCTTTTCCTCCAGAAAATTTTTCCTGTAAAATCCTTTTGACCCCTTTAATCTGTTTTTTGAAGTGTATTTATTGATGCAATCAACTCAGGTTTGTGGAGAGACAGGGTGTATCAGACAACTGAACAGGTCACTCTTCATGGCTTGGGTTTGGGAGAGTTCCCCTGTCCAAGACTCTGAACATTTACATAGATCAGCATTTCACACCTTTGCAATCTGGGCCATCATTAAGTGATGCTGTGACCTGCAGTGTTTTAATAAAGAATGTAAAAGAGTAAAAGCACAGAATCTGCTCAATCTGCTGACCTGAGCAGGAGGCAGATGCCCTGGAGGAGTGCAGAAGGCAAAAACATTCCTGTGGGCTGTAGAAAATAGTGCAAAGGACTTGGATGCAGCTCCCTGGCTCTTTGCAATGCCTCTCTTTTTATCTACCCCTTACACAGACACAGTTTTGAAGAATAAGATTTTAAGCCCTGCCTGAAGAGCCAATACCATTAAAGGGCACTGGGAATCACTGCCTCTGTCAAGTTCAGAGCAGCCTTGATAACAAAGCTCTGCTCCTGCTTTGCATCCTTAACCGCCTGTGCATCCCTCCCTGCCTTCCCTGTCTTGTCCATACACATATAAGGATCCCTGGCACTGGAAAGGCCTCTTGTTACATGTTTGTGGAATCCTTAGCATAGAGAGCCCATATTTTTTCATTTTTCTTTGGTAACATAAGGATAATGAACAGAGTAAATACTAAAGTAGGTGCTGACCTGGCTGTCCTTGGTCCTCCATACCCGGTTTCCCAGCCTGGGCACTGAACTGCACGCTCAGATGGTTGGAACCTGTCTGGTTCCTCTTCCATCACTCACACACACACACACACACAAACACACACCTTAAAGATTAACACAAACAGTTTGGTCCTAGTAAAACATTTTAATAGGAATTGAAAAATAAGCGTTTTCAGCCACCTCAAGTACTTACTTTTGCTTTCTGGCTTACTTAGACAGGTGAGAATTTGAGGCAGGTGCCCTCCAGTGTCTGCTATTATTATTTGCTGATTTTTTTAATTTAAAAGTCATTCTTTCACATTAGTATATAATGTGTGTTTGTGTACACATCTATGGAAGCTGAAAATAAAAATGGATTCCAATAACAAAGTCTTAACCCAAATTGCTGCAGTACTCTCATATTATCCAATTATAGAAAAAGCAATGTTTAATTTGGAAAGAGAAGGTTCCAGTTATAGGATGAGTTATGGGTATTTGATTACAGAGCAAGATTCTTGTTAAATTGGTATTACATAATGAGTGAGTAAAAGTTCTTTGGATTTAATAACCTGGTCTTCCTGCATTTTTCAGTTCTCCTCTTTATTGAGAAAAATGATCTCTCTGCTTTGTGGACACAAGACCAGTGTCAGAGATTTAGGAACTGGGAATAAAAAGGAGAGGACAAGCAAATGGAATGACAGGGGAGCTGCTGTCCTCCTAAATTAGTCATAGCCAAGAAAAATGCAACCGCACTCCCCCCGCTCTAAAGAATGCACTTTTTTCCTAGAAACTTTCCATTCATGTATCAGTTAATCTACTGAGAAAAATACTTGATGATGAAGAATATAGCTTTTGTGGCAGGAATATTTGGGACAAAATTGTATCTGTTTGGTAGAACAGGCTGGTTTGTTCTGCCTTCCTCTGGCCTGGGTGATGGAGCCAGGGAAGGGCAGCGCTGCCAGTCCCTTTTCCTGAGCTGTGCCAACACCACCAGGATCAGCATGGGCTATAAATTTGTCCTTTTCTTTTCATGCATAAGCATGAAAAGCTCTGACTTGAAATCTGCCCCCTGGTATTTCCACAGTTTGTAAAAATTCAACTCAAAGTCTGGGCTTTGGAGTCCCCTTTAGCTCAGGGTGATTTGTTCCCATATGCTGGATGCAGGGATCCAGCTGCACATGCAGAGCTTTTGGGAGCTAACAGAGGGCCTGCACACAGGATGGGCCACAGTCAGGGCAAAACAAAAACTCCCACTGCTGTGGAGAATCAAATCCTCTTTTTAAAATGCAGTCCTGGCCATTCTGTGTGACGGAGACCAGAGGAGACAGTGCAGTGCAGGGTTTGTGTCAGCTATCACAGGAGGGTGATAAATGTGCTGTCAGAGTCCTACAGCTCTATCTGTTTGTTGTCTGGTGGTTGCATGATTCAGGATCAGTTTATGAGCTTCTTCTGGAACCAGATGGTTGCAAGGCAACAAAACGAATGCCAGCTACATATAAATGTCAAATGTTCAAACCGTTACATGTCAACATACCCAGGGTGTGCAGCCAGCACTGCTGCAGAGCACGGAGCCAGAGACAGGCAGTGGGGCCTGTTTAGCCAAAGAAATACAGAATTTGGGAAAACTCTGATTCTAGGAGAGATACTTGGTGAAAATAAATCAGCTCCTTATAACAAAAATATGACCAGGTCTGCGTGTCATGAGATAGCCTGCAATGTATGTCATGAAAGCAAGTCCTGTCAGATTTAATTACTTTTTTCTTGCAGCTTTAAACAGAGCTGGCTTCAGAATGAAGGCAGCTCCTTATTAAAAACTAAATATAAAAGACGAGATTACTAACCACGAGGAATTTACCAACAGAGACAGTATCTAATCCTGTGCAATATCCTGTGCAATCGCGAAATATCTGTGATATCTGCAGCATTCCAGAGGATTATATTTCGGCGTTAATTATTCCTCTTAATTAGTGTAGTCAGACAGAACCTAATTGCAAGGTCTTTGCAGTGTTGGAGACCACACTTCAGTGGGTAACATCGGCAGATAAGATGTGCTACTTTAATCCAGAACAAAGTATTCTGCCCAGTGGTTCTGCCATTTAATGCCAAATCCCATGGACTTGAGTGGGGCCAGATTTTGTACTTTAGCTCTTTCTATATACCCTGGCAGAGATGAATGCAATTTTATAATGAACTGTTCAAAATCTTTCCAAACAAACTCAGTAATAAAAGGATTTCCCCACTGTCAGAAATGAGGCATTTAGATGATTCGTGATGAGTACAACCTTTTCTAATAAGGACCGCATATATTTCATTTTGAGCTGCACTTCATTCATTTGGTAGAAATGCAGGAAACATTTGAATCAAGTCAAGACCAAGCAGTGCAGAGGCTGAAATATGGTTATCATCATGTCAGGCACAAGGCAGACCCAGGCAGAATCCACTCCCTCCAGAATGTTCCCATCAATATTATGGGTGTGAGAAGGAGCCTGCAGCCATCTGGCCTTCATTAGCTGTGTTTTCAAGCTTGATATACATGAGGAAGAAGTCTGTTAGAGTCAAAGAATTGCATCAAATGCCCAGTCCCTGGATGAGTGATCCCCAGAAACTACCTGCTAATGAGTAGAACATGGCATTTTGCACCAAGGATGATGTTGAACTGATAAATTTTAAAATGTAGCATATTATCATCTCCCTTTCTAAAATCAAACAGGATGTACCTCCATTTCAAGCCTTTATAACCATTCATGTGGCTCTGCAAGACTTAGCAAGAACAAGTCTTCTGGTAAAAATTGCTTTCTCACAGGCTGTTGCAAAATTGTTTGCCCTCCCAATACATCAAGTTTTATTGCCATCAGTTACAGCTGCACAACAATGTAATATGATTATATTCCATAAGAGAGTCAGCAGCAAATCACTGTGGGCACCTCTATGAACCTTTTGAGATAAAGTGGTGCCTCAGACCTATGTGTTCAACAGTCCAGACAGTGAACTAGTGACTTTACATGGATGCTGGACTCCTCCATCCCGAAAACTGGGACCAGGATGGATCAAAATACAAGGCTTGACCTTAAAAGACCTCTGCATGCTGAATTCCTGCTGACTTTAGTGGTCACTTGGGTGTGGGAGACTGGCAAAACAGAGTTGGGGTTTTGCTGCAGGAACCATGAAGGGACATCCCACTGTACACCCCAAAAAGTCTTCCAAGGCCTTAATTAGAGCTGGGCACTGTCTGGGTCAGTGGTTACAGGGGCTGCAGAGATTTATGTGGAGTCCTCAGAGAACAGGCAGTCACTCCATCACAGTTGTTCCCTGGATTTGTTCTCCACAGTGGTTTGCACAGCATGTGGGGAAATGTCTACCAAATCCATCAGCACATTCTGCAAAACCCCACTCCAGCCCCGGGTCGTGGGGCTATAATTACCACTGTAAATGTGGTCCTGGCTCCTCCCTGGACAAAGCAGGATCTTGCAAAGTCCCGGGTCAAAAAGTGACATTTCTCTCAGCATATTGAAAACTGCAGTTCTTCCTAAAAAAACAACAAACCACCTATTCTAAGATTGATGTGTAACATAAATCAGAATTAATCCAGCTGAGACTGTTTAAACAAGGCTGCTTTTTCTTACCGAACTGAAACATTTTGATGTGACAAAAATGAAATGCTAAAGGCAGAACTACTCCTATTGACTATTTTAAATGAGATTTCTCTTTAATCAGTGAGATTCTGCAAAGTGTTTTTGACTTGTTTTCCCTGGCTATTCTCAGAGCCTTGCTCTATTAATATTTATTACCCATATTTTCACACCTGGAAGGCTAAGTTGCTCCCTACTGTTAGTGAGCTACTATAACTTTGAATTTCCTATCAGGGCTGTGCTGCCAGGCTGTTGCCAGCTCCATGGTTAGCACAGCGATGGGAAGAGCCAGGATTTAGTCTTCTCTGTGGTTTGGGTTTGTCATCCTCAGATTCTTGGCTGCCAAGCGGGAGCCAGTGTGTGCCGTTTCACTCATCCACAAGTGAAATTTCCTTTGAGATGCTCAGATGAAAAGTCAAGAAGTCAGGATGACTTTGGTATGATTTGCCCCGGTGCAATGAGAGGTTTGTCTGCAAAAGATAAAGAGTCCATTTGGCTGTGCATCCTGCTGGTGTGTGATTGCCACCTGGGTGCACTGAATTGCCTTTCCCGTGGTTCTTCAGCTGAGCAGCAGGACCAGAGCCAGCAGGCAAATACAGTCAGAAATGCAGAGCCTGCTTTGGGACACCGAAAGAAAAAAGCACCTCCTGGAGGGAAGCTGTCTTTCTTGAAGTTGTCCTGTTTCTTCTTCCTTCAAGGACAAGCAGATAAAAGCAGCCAAAGTCACAGAAACACCAGTGATTTTCATGCAAGATTCTTGCAGGGAATTTTCATAAAAAATGAAGAAATGCTAGTCAAGATTTTTCAGGCCTCAAAAAGGTGGGACTCGAGAAGAGAACTTTTCACCTTGAAATAATCCTACTAACTGAAAATTTGCCCACTGAAGACCAATGCCAACAGGATCCCTTCCAAGCCTCCCACATCCCCGGGTCACTGCCTCCTTTTTCCTGGCTTGAGGAACCCGTGGAGCAAAGGTGCAGTGATGGCAAGGCCGGGATGTGCTGGGGAGATGGAGCTCCTCCTTGTCCCTCTGCACATCCCAAAAGGTCGGAGTGGGGGCATGTGTGAGGAGGCTGCCTGGGGCACACGGAGGTGCTCTGTCACTCTGCTGTCTCTCGTGACTTGCTGCCTTCCACCTGATAAACCCTCTCTTTGTCCTTGTGCTCAGCAAAAGGCTTTTCAGATTGACTGCACAGTTAATTTTGCCTCTGTCTCCAGTCTCCTCATTTCTCTTCCCACACGAAAGGAGCAGCCTGACAGCAGCAGCCCATCAGGAGCAGAGCCAGCAGTGGTCTGTGCCAGCGGCCGTGGCGTGCAAACTGAACTGGGTCAAAACACCTCCACTCACTGCAGGGCAGATCTTTTGATGCCCCAGACAGATACCTGAGACAAGACAGCACTTATATGCTTCATTATCTGCCAGACAGAGATGGAAAGTGGGTGATAAGGAAAAGAGGTGGGGTGGGAAGCACTCTGTTGACATTGGTAGTGACGAGGTGAGTGCGGAAGCTCCTGGGTGGCCCTGGGCAGTCACGGTTGCAGGTCCAGGCTCTCTGAGGAGGGCAAGGCTTGTGCCTCCTCAACTCAGCAGCACGTATGAAAGGGACCCAGAGGACTGATAAGCACAAGCCATTGTACAGCCGGGGCAAAAGGTTTACTTTGTTTACCAAAGTGAGTGAAGTCATTTAATAGAGACCCAGCCCAGTTCAGTCTGCCAGGAAAAAAGACCGAGGAGAAAAGAGCAGGGATTGGGATAGGGACTGTTGCTCTGGCCTGCAGGATGTGGACATGGTGTCTTCTCTTTGCTGTGATGGTGCAGAAGGCTTATCCATCAGTTTTGTCTCCTCAGGGCTTAGCCACTGTCCTTACTGAAGGAGAAGGGGTCAAACAATCTTTTCATCATAACATAAGGTCAGCCTATGGACTAGCACGGGAAGAGCTGCTTGATCCCATTCTCCTGAAGTCTGCTAGATCCACATCAGCACCTCATGGTTTGCTGAAGTCAGTATTGCAAGAGAGCCACTGCCATGAGTCACGGACTCCCTGACACCGTGCCAGGCCAGCACCATACCCGGTGTCTGCAGCACAGGTTCCCATGTGAGAAACCCATGGATGTGAGTCCTGAGCAGGGCCTTGCTTAGCAGACATTTGCTGACAGCAGTTGTATTCCCCAGAGGGAACTGGGCTGACTCACACCCACAATTTTAATCCAGCATTTGGGATGGGCAGTGTTTCTGCTCTGAGTCACACTAAGCCATTCCTCTTTACGACTGGAAAGATGCTACCGGGGGGTCCCAGCAGAGCACCGCGGTGCAGAGGATTTCATGCAGTTGTCAGGGGGCCTTTATGGAGGTCACATTGTTCTCAGGAGGATCCAAGTCCCTTCCCTGCCACAGCCACTCCTACAGCATGCTCCAGGGGTTCTCTTTTGCACAGGAAACGCTCAAAGCAGTCACTTAGCAATCGCAAGTAAATATGTAATTGGAGCTCAACTCTCCAAAGTGTCAGGAGCCAATATCACCACCCTCCCAAGTCATGCCTGCATTTAAAGATCCCAGGGAGGCCCTTGCTGTCCCTGTTGTGGTCCTGGATGAAGAATGAGCCTCTATTTCTCTCTCAGAAGAGAGCAGCTGCTCTGCGGATGTGAGTGGAGGAGCCGCGGCGGAGCTCGGCCACTCTGGAGGACCCCAGCAGGCTCCTCAAACCCCAGCCAAGAATAACATCAGAGTACAATGTAGTGAGTTTGTTTTTCACAAGGTTCTCCCAGCTTCCATGGGCTGGGCCCATGACTCAAAATTAATGGAATGCAATAATTAATTTCACTTGTCAGGCCAGCATTACCCTATCTGCTGCTGAAAGTGCTGTTGCATCACACTGGGTCTTGGGATAGGTTGGAAACCTGGAGGAAATTGTACATGGAGAAGCCATGAAGAGGCCTAAGCCAGGACTGGATGTAGCATATCTAAGAGAGACTTTAACACCTGATAGTTTCCTTTTAATTAAGTGCAAGCCTGCCTAAGAAAATAGAACCTGAGGTCACGGGTTTTGGATGGAAAATGAAATGACTGGGTCACAGGTCGTGTTTCAGAGAGGGCAGATGCAGCGTGAGGATTTCTCATTCAGGGTGTAGAGATCAGCTGATTTCTGTGTTGTTTCGAATAAATACCCAATGGATGAAAGCAAATAGCATTCCCTCTTCCACAGCACCTTATCTGAACCACTGCTGTCCTGCAGGGAGGCAACAGAGCTGTGGGGATCATGGCTTGGTCCTGAGTGAGCAAAAGGACAATGCAAACCATGGGGTCACTCCCCTGCAAGTCCATTTCCTTGCCCTCCCTCTTGCAGAGCCCAGTCAGCTCTCCACAGAGAGAACCTGGGTTCAGATGTGAGCTGGACACCTGAGCTCACAGAAAACCAAAGACTTAATTTAATACTCCTGTCTCAGCGACTGTGCTGCAGATTTCCCAGCCAGGTGAAGAGGAGCACCTGTAACTCTGTGGAGAGCCACTGCCTCCAAGGAAGTATCACTTCCCTTTGTGTAGCAGTGTGTTGAGGCTGGAAGGACTGGAGTTGTAGGAGTCACTGTTGCAATTACTGGTGTTGCTGGATGGATGTTTTCCTTCGTACTGTGGAAAGCTGTATTCTTTGGGATAAAAAAAACAACTCAAACCTCCTCAGAAACCACTTAAGACACGAGATGTAGAGAAAGATTAATGAGAGGAATGTATATAGTGCAGTTTGTCAGACTGAGGACATGGCTTGGTTCAGCTGCACTGAAGCACAGGCTCAGATGTGTCCTCCAGGGCTCTGGGAACCCACCATGTGCAGGGTGGGCTCACAGTGTGTCTGCAATTTCTCTCTCCACAGCACGTGCACGGCACTGCCAGAGAGCAGGTGAGGCACTGGATTGTGTCACTTGCACACTTTCCTCCCACCTTCAGGACAGATTTCGTCTTTTTTCTTCTGGCTTTCACTCCTAGGAATGAAAATTATATTCCAGACCAGTTTGGTTTTCCCTTCCCTTATTGATGAAAACTGTTTGCTCCAGGAGTGAAGGATCATGAAACCCAGACTTGGAAAAGTTATTTTCTTTGAAGGAAATAACCTTAGACCAGTGAGTTTTCTGCATGAATAATTATTTGCACCCCACATTTGTTGCTCTCTGAGTCAAGTCTTTGGGCTCTGGCAAACTGGAGAGAAGGAGACCAGTGTGATCTCTGGTTCTCTGGAAATCACAGGCAATGCCACCTCACTGCAAGAGTCATAGCTTGCATTTGATCACCTTTTAATGATTTCTTTTTTTAATAAAAGATTTATTCTTGGGAAGATCTGTTCCAAATCACTTCAGCAAAGAGCAATTGCATTATGAGAAACTGATCCCTCTATTCACAGTCACTCTGGGAAAAAGACGTTCTTTGGTAGATTTGGTCCAACACAAATGTAAGTTCCTAACCTGGTCACATAAACTTGTGTGATCACTAAGTTCTGTTTGGCTTTACGAATTTCCTGTTGTTTAACCACCTATGCCTTAGTGTGGCATGTAATTCCTTCCAGGGAAATGCTGTGATCCGCATTATTAAAATTTCTGTGTGCCTAGGGAATTCGACTTCTTTCAGAAAATTTATCAAGCAAATGTGGATTTTTTTTTTTTTATTCCTCCCTTTAAATTTTGTGCTAATTTTGACCCCGATTTAAGATCATTAACATTGAGATTCGCCCTCTGTGGACCTTAAAATTCCAGGCTCATGAAAACTATTTGATCTCTAGGAACTGATTTCAGTCCTTGAAAGGCTAGCACACGCCATGGGGTCATATTTATTTTATGAGATGATTTTTTCCTAGTGAGATCAGTTAATGGAGCAGCCAGTGTTGCAAAATGTGGAATAAATTTCCAATACTATACTGCAATACCCAGAAAAGATCTCACCTGCCATTTAGTAGTCAGTAATAGGTGCATTTTAATAGCTTGCATTTTACATATCTCTGGTTTTGTAATTCCCCTGTCCTACTATATCTCATATATATATATATATATATATATGAGATACACAGTAGCTACAAAACAAGGAGGGAAAAATAGGGTGTATATATATATATATATCAAAAAAATAGTTTCCTGCTTTCTTACTGAACACTGGGGAATTAAAGGTCAACTCTGCTTCCTTGAACTGCTGAAAGATTGCTGTCAGGTGCTATAGGAGCTCTTCCCAGGGTTTACTATAAATCAAGGCAGCATCCACAGGCCACTGCATACCCCAAATATTTGCATAGCAGCAGGCTCATTACTTGAAAGACACTAAGGAGCAACCCACACAAACCACAGCTTTGTGGTGAAAAAAATCCAGTAAGCACTGAAATTTTTGTTGTGGTCTTGGAAGATTCTGCTCCAGGTGCTGCCAATATCTGTTACAGAAATCCAGAAAGCTGTTTTTTCTCTTGGCCCTCACATCAGCTGGTACCCAAGGCTGGAATTCTTATTTACCCTTGGTGCTGCAGCACTAAATGATTTAGTGCCAACCTTCTGTGTGGCCACCAGACTGAGATCTCCTTCTGAGATGTTGCTTTCTGCCGCCAGCACTCCCTCGATTCCAGCTGAGTTATCCAGTCTCTGAACACACCAGAATTTCAGGAAAAGGAGCACGACAATTTAAGGGCTGGTGTTAGATACTGACTGCAGGAGAACTGTTCAAAACTGTGCTATGGGTTCGTATCACACCTAAATCCACTGGAAACTGCTCTCACCAGCAGCACCAGTAACCCCCTTCGCCCACTCCCCCGTGGCAGGAGATCCTGGCTTTCACCCCAGCAGGAAAGCTCTCTGCATCCCGGATGGAGGCAGAGCCAAATGCTGCTCTTGTTCACACGTTTCTCACTAATTTGACATTCCAAAAATGGTATTTTTCCTGCAATAAAGTTTGAAAAATGCCAGGACGCTCCCAGGCAAGTGATTCATGTGGATGTTGAGGGGCTGGGGAGGGGATGGGGGAGTGTGGATGTTCACACTGTCTAATTTTAGATGTCTAATTCAATTAAGGTCTGGCCCGGTTACATAGTCAAAGAGGCTTGCCTTCCAATGGGGGTTACTCAGAGCTCCTAAATCAGGATCCTGCTGCTGGCCACGAGCTGGGCAGCACCGTGAGCCTGGAGTCAGACAGTGTTTGTACATCCTGGACACGTCAGTTCGTTCAACTCTCTCTGGGGTGGCATATTTGAAATACACCCGTCTTATTTTGTCTCAGAAAAGGCTTTATTGGCTTAGCCTCATGCCCCACTTTAACCTCCCCTTCCCATTTGTTATTTGTGAAGACTCAGCCCTGATTAAAACCAGCCCCATCTTTTATACTGTGTGGTGGCTGTTGCTTCCTCTCCATGGATTTCTTCCACAGGATTCAGAGTTTCCTCCACCCGGCACGTAGGAAGCCAGCAGGCAGAGCAGGCCAGAGAATTAGAGTTCCTTTGTAGCTTTACTTTAGTTTTCCTTCTGTTTGATTTCCAGGAGAGGGATTATATGTTGCCTGTTTTTTAATATTTAAAAAAATTACTCAGGGCCTGGCTGGCTCGGGGTGCCCGGCAGCCCTGCAAGGCTCTTCTTAACCCTTAGTGCTCTTGCACCACTATCAGAGAGTTTAGCAAAAGTTTCTTCATCCTTCACCTTTCCTCACCTTCCTTATCCTATCCAAAGTGATCATGAATGAACTGGTATTCACTTTCTCTATTATTTAAACCAGAAAAAGTGCATTCTCAGGACATTCACTGCATTCACTGTGATGCCAGAGATTAAAATGACCGAAACCAAAGTGCATTTCCAGCCCCTCAGCTATTTACCTACAAGCTATGAATCCCCTATATACTATATCTCCTATAAAACTATAAAATCCCACACACTCTCCCACTGGTTTTGTGGAGCTGAGATCAGACTGGAGGTGTCCCAGGCACCAGTTCATTGCTGCCCTCCTCATGGCCAGCAGACAATGGGACCCCCCCGTGACCCCAGAACAGGAGCCAAATTAAACCCAATTGACCAACTCATTATTTTCAACTGACTCCACATTCTGCTGGTCTCTTAAACCAGCACGTGTAGGGGTGTGGGCTTGTCAGATAAAGAAAGAATTAAACATCTGCCTCTTGACTCCACTGCTCATTCCACTGAAAGAGTGGAGAGAGGTCTCCAGCCGTGGCAACATTCCACGAGTCTGAATAGGTAAGAGTTGTGCACTGGGCACAGTGTACTGGCAAGAGTTTCCCGATGCTTTGAGCAATTCCTTTTAAAATTATGCATAGGAAACCCAGGCTGTAACCCTAAGTCATGCCAAAACAATCTCCCCCTTCTAGATTTATAAAGTTTGCCCAGCTTTCTACCACTGCCACCCAGGTGGTACTTCACCTTACTACAGAAAAACACCTATAATTTTATTTCTTTGAAAAACATGTGAAACTTTTGGCTCAAAGGCTGGGTGGGAAAAAAGCACATTTCTTAGTGGTTTATTGCCCTTAGGAAAACATACTTCAGTTATGAAGTATTCCCCCCTGAAAACTTACTTGACATTTTGTCGAGAAAATAGTAACATTTCTACAAAGTTGGCCAAACCACTTAATATCACTGCTGTAAAGCAAAGACCTATAGAAGTGTCAGTGTGGATGAGACTGGTGACCTGGATTGTTTTTATTCCTCTGTTATGAGCACGCACTTCTGCCGAGGGACCATCCTGTGAAGATTTGCCCACAGTAGCAGCAGTTGCTCCTGTAAGAGAAGCTGTCTGGGTGCTTCTCTGCAGCAGCACCATTGCTGTCTCACCAAGGGGCTCTTTCATGCTCTGTGTGAGGCTGGAGGGTGGGAGGAGAAGGCAGGAGAGGTTTGGGTGTCATGGTGAAGTCCTGAGGTGCTGGACCAGGTTCCTGGAGGTTCAGTCAGGCTCTGGACCCTTTTCATAAGGGAGACTTGAGCATAGAACAGCTTTTCTCTATATCCTAGGAACCTCATACCACTACAAATCCTCTGTCCTTCCCTATCTTGGGCTCCCAGACACGTGCCATAAGCAGCTCAGGATGGGTATGATGACACACTTCTGTCAGTGTTCACTGGCAGAGAAATAAGCCCAGCTTAGCTCAAATGAGTTAATTAATTAGCATCTGTCTTTCTGTTATCTGCCTCTTCAGCTTGAGTGAAATTCTGGCTCTGCTGAAATCAACGGAAATTTTGCTGTATGGGACCACAATTTCACTCCTTGTCTCTCTGCTCAGTCTCAGAGCAAGGACACCACAGAATGTAAACCCTGTCCTCGCTGCCACCACTCCAGGCATGTCTCAGGTGCCTCCATGTACATCCACAGCTGTGGTTCCACGATGCTCATCCAAACTCTGCAGTTGCTCCCATCTTTCAGGAGTGAGAGAGTTAAATGCTGGGTCTGAATAAATCTGAACTGCAAGAAAGTTCAGGCCCATGCTGGGATGTGAACTTTCTGTCTCGAGCCCATTTCTAGTTTCGCTGTAAACAATTTCAGAATGTGATTAGATTTTAGGGGAAACTTGTAATAGAGCTGTAATAAGATATGATGTAATAGGTAATAATAATAATATATAGCAGCTGTTAAGGAAAGCTTTTTCTGCATTTATCCCAGAAGGATACAGGGAGTCAGCTGCAACTTCATATTTTGAAAGAGGGAATATTAAACACTAGGCCCGTGATGCAATGGTGTTATTGTAAACGCTAACAGGAAAGCCCAACGTGTGAGAGTTAAGACCAGCAGAAGATGCATGCAAACAGCTGCTCTGACACAAATTCCCTCAAGTTTGGTTCATTTTCTTTTATTTAACTCAGAGTTAATACACTGGACTTCCAGGTATTGCTTTCAATGGGTTCTGGGCTGCTGAGAACAGTGGGATTTTTGCTCTTGCTTCCCACCTAACGGACCCTCAGAGTGCTCCTAAAGAGATTAATGTGAGGTGTCTCTCCAAACCCCTGTCTGCAGCAGAGTCACTCAGCTTCAAGCAACACCCTATCCTCAGTTCATGCCTCTGGGAGAAAAGAAATACAAAGTCAACAGAAGTTCGGGCTGGAACGTCAACTTCAAAACGGAATTTCCTGGCGTTTTTCGCAGCATGCCATAACTTAAGTGTTAACTAATATTGCTCCGTGTATTTAATCTCCATGTGTTGAAGGAAAAAGATCTTTCATGGAAAGACTAGAACAGATAAACCTATATTTAGCCTTCTATAAACACCTCCCAGGGTCACGTTTCTTAAATGCTCAGGCCAAGGATTGCACGGAGAAAGTGTATGAGCACGGGCACGGTTCTGTTTGACTCAAAACCTGGGCATTTCTGTGTGTGATGGACAGAACCCATTATGAATTGGGCAATATGTTAAAATGAAACTTTTAATTGTTGACCCTACCAAGAAATGATCCAACTGGGGAGAAAAGGAAACGCGTTTTTTGGGTCATTAACCTGTCAGAAGGTTTCCAGGGTGAAGATGCTGAGCAGCAACATCAAACAGATGGAGGGGCTGGTTCTACTGTACAAGGCTCTTCTTCTCCACCTGCCCTTGGCAGACAGCAGTGCCAAAACCCTGCCTGTCCTGGGCTCTGCCAACCCGTTCCTGACAGCAGCTCTGCTTTCCACATAACTCACTTGGCTTCTGCAGCCCAGGAGGAAGCCCTGGGTCCCGTCCTTCCTGCCGGGAAGGGGCAGTCGGGACCTCTTGGTAAGATGAGGACCCCAGTTCAGCATCTGCAGACGCAATGAAACGCTGAGGGTTTTTCCTTCCAAACTTAAGGACATGCCGGGATACTCGTGGTGTCAGTGTTAGAGAAGAGAAACAGAACTGAGTGTCCCATTACACTGGCTTTCAGCTGTATTTGGGAACAACCATTACGTGAGAGGCACTGCCTACTGCCTGCTCTAAGCAATCCAGGCCTGATCCAAAGCCCCAAACCATCTGCCCTGCCAACAAAAGCATGTTAAATAACTTACCAGAAAGTACATTAAAACAGTCTCCTGTCCTTGGTGTTATTTTGGTATTTTGCTGCCTGTGCAATGTTACCACATTGTGCTTGCTGCTCAACTGTGCTCTTAGCATAATAAAGCCAGAAAAACAGTCATCTTTTCACCTGAATTGCAGAAACTGATTCATTTTTAACATTTGGAGATGTCCTGATTTTAAACTGAGATTTGAGTTTTCTGTAGATTTGCCTCTAAAGGTGAGGGAAATTTTCAGTAAGATTTGTCCTGTCTTTTAAGAACTGAAGACCTTTGTGTCATGTTGCATTGCTGAATTCAGGGAGAAAAAACAGGTATTGGTAAGTGTGCTGATGAATCCAGAAGAATTTGAGAGTGATTACCTTCAAACAAAGACATTAGGCTGTTTTAATGATGAGATTCTTATCTGAGTTGAATGCATTTAAATGTGTATTTTACAGTCTGCCGGTTAAGTCATAAAACTACTGTTAAAACTTAAAAGAAAAGCTGCAGTTTAATAGGTCAGAAATCAGCCACTGAATTTTACGGGTCAGGGAACAGCAGGTTTTACTCTTTTCAAGGTGCCCTGCAAGACAAGGTGGATGAGGGTCAGAGAGTTGCACCTTGGGTGGGGATGGCTCTTGGCAGTCCCAGTACAGGGAGGGGGGAAGAACACGTCACAAAATCTGGGTTGTCATACTGAAGAGAACAATGATGCCAGCAGAAAATGCCTGGTGTCCTTTCCCAGAGACACAACACTTGGTGGCATTTTATCCTTTGAAATCCCTGCCAAATACCACCACAAAAAGTGGTGGAAAAAGAGAAAAGGCCATAGCACTGCCTCTGCATGTTCCTGGGCTCCATGAAGATCTAACCAAGCACATTTCCCATCTGCTGCATTTCCCTTTCTGAAACAGGGAATGTTGTTCTCCTGTGATTGTTGTATTTATTTTATGAGTTGCACTAGGAATGCTGTGTGGCACTCTCTTGGCTGCTCTCGCCTATGATTTACAGTAGTTATAAACATTCCAAAGTATACATGTAAGTTAAACGATACATTAATATTATAAAGTTACAATTCTGGTATAAATGTGTCATCAGTTTGAAAATTCAGTTTTTCCTTTGCCCAGCTTTGTGATTAGGCTGAATGGAATCAGCTCGATGCAAAGGCACCACAGACATGAATTCAGTGTGCCTGCATGTCCCCAAAGTAAAATGGTGTGAAGACAAGAAGAGGATTCTGCCAAGCTGAAACGGTTCCGAATATTTAACCGCTTACACACATTTTCATCATATTCTTCAAGAAATAGAAGGAGGGGGAAAAGGTAATTGAACGTCATGCCCATGACAGGAAGACAAATTAGACTCTTGGCAATACTCTCCAAGGTCCAGTTCTTCCCGTGGGTTTGTGCCATTGAAGTTGTTCCTGCCGTGCCAGAAACCGCAGAGCTGGACTTGCAGTTTGGGAGGGTCTGGCTGCCCCACTGGCCACACGCTGCTACAGCTCCAGGCGGGGAGGATCCAAGCCAAATCCACAAGCCAAAGCCTGGTCTGTGCTGGCTGGAATCCGAAGTGCCCCTGGGACACTTGCACAGACATGATCCAGCTTCTCCCGTGTCCGTCAGGGCATTCCAGCCCCATCAGTGGCACCGCTGGGCTTTCCTTCCCCACTTGCCCCACTTGCCACTTTATGACAAGAAGCATCTGCTAGGAGGAATGACCCAGCCTAGCTTTTCCACAGGAGGATTTTCACAAAATGCAGAGATGTCTGTGTGTCCTGCATTTGCAGGGTACCTGCAGCAGCAGCGAAACACAGTGAAATCAGGTGATTCCTTCAAGATCGCTCAGGAAATCAGTACCACTGGGAGGAATGAAACTCGGCACTTGATACACCCAGACTCCAGCACTGACATACAGAAACTCAGTTGGCAGGTATTCTGCAAAATGTGATCTGGGTATGCAAATAAGACTAAAAATAATCACTTCTATATTTAATTCAAAGGAACAAATTAAGATGAAAAAGGCTATCAAAGGAAAAGGAAACTTTTGGCATTAAGACTTTACAAGATCAGTCTCGAAGTCGGCTGGTTATTCGAAGGAGATGAAGTGACTGCAATTGTTGTATCCATCCAGCTATGTACCACTAGTCTGGAGAACCACTAGGAATGCTCATTTTCTGAATAAGATATATTAATTAACTATTTAATAAAAAGAGGTGACCTAATTTTTATGCTCATATCACAACTCTGTTTCAGCCTGATTCAGGTGACTAGTTCATCCGATTCATCAGCAGGTTGGAATGTCCCTAAATCCCAGCAAATGTCACCTGCATTGTCTTAATACTCAATTCCTCATCAGTCATTTGATAAGAATTTTTTTTTTCTTTCTAAAAATTTATGAGAAAACAGCTTGGCATTCAGAAGTGCAGCTCTTGGGAAACATTTCCCCCTCCTTCTAGACCCCAGTGAGGGGAGTGGGGTGAGCTATCAGATCAAACAAGCCTACCACAGAGCAGCTCCAGCTTTCATTGTTGCAATATGAAAGTATTTTATGATGTCTCATAACTCATGTGTGAGGCTCTGATAATGGTCACGTCAGCCCCCACATTTCACACTGCGTTTAAAAATACGGCTTGTTTATCTACCCCACGGCTGCAGCCTGCGATCAGATTTACATTTGAAAACACTCAGCACCCGCACACAGCCTCAGACTGCCTTATGAAAAGCACCCCAACATGAAACAAAGCTGCCACCCTCCTCCCTGTAATTAAGGCTTTAGAATTTCACATTTTTCCTCTGGGTTTGGAGACAAACCGAGTTAATTCCACGCTCGGTGTCCTTTCAGGAAATGGATTTAAGATATTCTGCACATCCCTTTCTCCCTGTATCCCTGCACACTATGGGTGAGCAGGGTAGGTGGGTGGCCAGATGGGGCAGAGCCACAGCATGTTTTTGCTAAGGCTTCCCATGTCCTCTTTGTTTTATTGTGTTTTGGTGCATTTAGCATTTTACTTACAGTCCAAGTCTTGCAGACAATCGTGAGAGGATCTCTCCTCTCAGCCATAAAAACAGCCTTGTAGCCCGTACAATTACACTGAAAATCTTCAATCTGTGTCTGAGATGAACCTTTGGGTCTTAAGGCAAATGTAATGAACCTCGAGCATGCATTTAAACCTACAAACAGATAAAAATAAAACAACATGATGACTTCTAAGCCAATTTCACAATTATGCTGCCTGAGTCACAAAATTAAATTGCTTGGAGTTGGCAGTAACATATGAACTTTTATTTGGGTCTGTGCTTTATTCCATTACTGTATTAGCTCCTTAAATAGCAAAATGAAGTATGACTTAGCATTCAGCAGTAAATCCTTTCCTTTTTTTTGTCCCCTGTGCTGCAGCAGCAAAGTTTAAGTGAAACTATTTTTTGACGGTGACAATAAGTGCAAGATATAGCCTGACTGTAAAAACAGGTTGGTGTTTCAGTTAACTATTTCTTTCTCAAGGCAGAACATTAAATGTCAACCAGAGGCTTTAGCCAGTGGTTTAAAGGAGCCCGTTGATGATTTTAAATATTCAAGCAGTGTTTTCCTGCCGTGTTTGTACAGCACTGGGCAGCTGACAGGGAGTTCTGCAGAGCATAAGGGTTGCACTGTATCACCCCAGAGCCCAGGGAGAGCCAGACATCGAGATAGAAGGGACGGGGGGCTTCGAGCAGGGCAACACATCTCGCTCAGAGTGTGGGGATCGGTGCATTTATCATTAATTCCTGTGTATCCTGGATGTGTAACCCCCCCCCGGTGTCCCCAGCTGGCCCATTCCCCCAGTGCCCCCATCCACCCCGTGCCCATTCCACCTCCAATGCTGCCTTTATCTCCCGGCTTGCCGAGGCTCGCTGCCCACCACACAGCGTCTCTTTAATCTTTGGAAACCGAATTCCCGGGCCAGAACAAACTCTGCGTGCCGGAACACATTCGGGAGGGATGGCAGGGATGGGCAGCCAGAGGCTGCGTGGCAGAGCAACAGGCAAAGGGGGCTCAGGGGTTAATTTCTGGTCGGGCACCTCCTTCACAGGGCAGAGCAGCTGATAGGGGATTATTAAAACCCCTCGGAGGTTTTTCCATGGATTACAGCACTGCTCCAACCTCTGTTCTCAGGCTTAAAATCACACAAAACCACCTCGGTGTGACCTGAATTTCAGCCCTGAAACGTCTTTTTGTGCAGAGTTCCCAGCCAAGGGTTGTTTTTTGGGTGTGATTTCAGGCAGGAGGGCAGGTTGCCCTCCAAAAACTCAACCTGGAGGCAGGGAACAACAGGCTTTCACAAAAAGCTTATTTAGGAAAAAAAAAAAAGCTGTATATTGTATTTGGAAGCACATGGGGGTTATCCACACAAACCAAGTGTTATGTTTTCCAATTGTCCAATAAAATAGATTTACATAGAAGCAAGAAAGAAATAAGGCATTTTATAAGACTATTCCTAACCTCCATGAACTAAGACATCTTGATTTAAAACTGCTCTGTGCCCAGCAAGAGGAAATAGTTTAGACTATGTGTGAGAAGAGAATAATGGCTCCATCAGGTAGTCTGTCAGCTCGTGTAAATAGGGCTGGGCTGGTGTGTAGGAAAAGGGGGTGAATGATCTACTCTCCCAGGAAAGGGCTTCAGTGAGGCATTTAATGAAACTGGAACAGACAGATTGTTCCATGGGACTCATACAGCAATTCCTCTGGGTCCCTTTGAAAATCACAGGCTGAGTAGACACAACAGGAAAAATAAAGTCTGTATTTACAGGGGAAAAGTTGACTCCCAAAGCATTTACAAACTCAGCCTAAAGCTTTTCAGAAATCCAAGCTGAATTGATATTTCTTAAAACCCATCACCTTCTCTACAGGAACTTCTCCTCATTCAGTAGAAGCAGCACCATTTGACAGTAATGCTGCTCCCTGGACAAAACTCTACTGAATTTATAATTCAGGATGTTTCTTTCCTGCTTTATTTCGGGCAAAACTCCGCATTGCCAAAAGACTTCAATGCAGAACAAAGTTTTATGAGCCTAAAGACCAAGGTCGATTGAAAATCAGGAATCATTCATGGAAAATTAGCAAATGTGACACACGCAGAGTGAAATCTGCATTAAGAATTGCCTCCAACTGGCAAGGCCCTAACCTGCGGGACAGCTTTATTGGATCTCCCAGGATTACAGCATAATTTTCTCTGACAACTAGTTCATGATCCAAACCAAGCAGAAACCATTCTAGGGGCAGCTCTGAGGCTGCCTGCTGCGTCAGGATCTGTGAAAAGTATCAAACCAAAGCAAGAAGGAGGGAATTTTTTGCTTTGTTGTGCACGAGGAAGAAATGGGCTTGAAACGGTGAGAGCTGAGGTCCTTTTTCAGACTCTGCAGTTCTTTTGCCCAGACACACATGCAACTCCAGTTAACATCAGCTGGAGCTGCACATGCCAGGGTGGAGGGGCAGAGCAGCAGCAGATGTTACCACAAGCCCAGGACCATGTGTTTCCAGACCTTGTCATGCTTCAGGTACATCCGAGGCACCACGTTAAGGCTGAGCTCTTCCCACGCCTCTGCCATCTCTCCAGCACTCCTCACTTCCTTTGACTGTTTAATCAAAAGCCTGGCCAAAACAGATCATCAGAGCTGTTTTAGGGCTAATAAAACAGCCTGGGAGAATTCATTCACACTATGAAAAAACTTGAGGCTCTTGGGCATTGCCTCTAGCCCTCTGTGATCCCCTCCCAGAAAAGGGAAGTACAGTTGCTGAGTGGGGGCAGGAGGAAGCTCCTTGTACAGATACTGAGCGGAGAAGCTGATGGAGAGCACCAACGCCACAGTTTAACAGAATCAAAATGGACTTTGTTCGGGGCTGGAGACATATCCCAGGGCCTGAAGGTCCCCAGGTGCATCATTCCCAGTGAAGCCACATATATTTTTGGTTATAGGGCAGAAGGTAGGAGTAGTCACCGTGTACATGAGATGTATTCTTTGAAAGGAAATCACAGAGAGACTTGTGGCAGTGCTGTGGCAAAAGGAGCAATGAAGGGAGGGTCTGGGACAGCTGCATGGTG
This sequence comes from Lepidothrix coronata, assembly GCF_001604755.1. Taxonomy (NCBI): domain Eukaryota; kingdom Metazoa; phylum Chordata; class Aves; order Passeriformes; family Pipridae; genus Lepidothrix; species Lepidothrix coronata. Next base: position 2,942,432 of record NW_016690229.1, read on the forward strand.
TGCAGGACAGAGCCTGGTGCAGGGGAAAGGATGCTCGTGAAACATGGGATGGTGATGGGCTGTGACCTGGAAAATCGCCAGCGATGTGTGGAAGGTGGGGCATGGGAAGTTGCTGCAGTCTGCACGCTCTGCTGAGATCGACATATGGATCCAATGTCAGTGGATGAAAGGCCACACGTCTGGGGACGACCAATAAAAATGCAAAATATACTTTGGATGGAAATGTTCATGAGGAAACTAAAGAGGAAACAGAGCTGCTGGCAGCAGTAGCTGCAGAGCAGTCTGACAGGGCTGGGGATGGTGAGGGCTGGGGTTACAAAGCAAAGGAGATAACTGCTCCCCTCGTCTGGCCGCATCAGGAATTCTGCAATCAGTGTAATGTAATTTGCTTTATAAATTTATAAAGGAAAAAATGGCCTTGTGACAGGAGAGGTGCTGCTTTTAGGAGGACCAGCTCAGCCAAGTGGTTTTGAGCAAGGCAAAAGGTAATCTCCTCCTAATGCAGGGTAAAACCCCCCAAAGGGATGGGTGAGGGAAGAGTTGCTCTGGTTTTGGGATGGGTACACTGCTTCCCTCGGGCAGGGCTGCCGCTTTTGCCAAAGGAAATGGTGAGAAAATACATTTTGACAAATAAATATTGCCAAAATGTTGCAAACAGACAAGTCACAAAGATGTGCTGCAGGGATGGTTGTACCTGTGCAGGCAGCAGCATCTGCTCGGGATGATGGAATTCAGCAGGAAGCACCAGGGATTTCAGGACGTGGCCCTGATGATGCTTCAAGGGTCAGTGTTCTTGCAGGTGCCTTCACACCCAGTGAGATCACAGGGGTGAGGGTGGATTTAGCCAGGCCAAAGAGTCCTCGTGCTTTTCTGTGCTCACATCTGGGAATTTCAGGGGCTGCAGCCTCAGCAAGAACCACCTTCTGCCTTTTATTTTTCCTCCTCACATGAGCAGCAAAGGGGTCATGGAAAGGAAGTGCCAAAAGAAATCTTTCAATCTCGTTTTGTTAATATGAAAAATGTATTGCATTTTTCTAAAAGGAAAAAGAAAAAAAAAGGGATAAAGAAAAAAAAAGGGATAAAGAAAAATTGCTTTGTCTGGAACCAAAAATTAAAAACTCCAAAGCCTTCCTTGTGAAGCAAGCTAGGAGTGACTTGGATAAACACATCTATTGACTTTAAAATATAATACTTTTCTTCAGAAGGAATGAAGGACATGGAGGGTGTGTGTATATCAGAAAGGTATTTACACTGCCTTAACCTGGATTCACCTTGTTTTTTCTCTACACTATTTATTTTCTTTACATAATGTTCTTCTGCACTTTAGACTTTCTGCCATAATTGCATAAAAGGCTTTGCAAGAACTCAGATTTCATTGTCTGCAGTTCTGCTGTAACCTTTATGCAACTTCTGTTTCCAACAAATTCTAACTTCCCGCATTCTTTCTTGTTCCTTCTCATTTCATCTTCTCTTTTTGATGATTCCTCTGCTCTTCTTGAATCTTTTGTCCTGTTAGTTTTCAATAGATAAAACCACCAGGGCCAATCAGCAAAGGAATGTTGGCTTTTGCTCAATATGAGCCAAAACTCATGCTACAGAAGACTAAATTTGTGTCTTTTCTGTTTGTAAAACTTTGGTACTACAGTTTCTCACCATATGTACAAAGATCCACTTTAAAGAACCACATGGTGTCAATGTCCATACATTTGATTTATTCCTACATCCATTGCAGGAGGCTTTGCTCTTTCCAGGAGGCTGCTACTGCTCAATAATAACTGCAGGGCTCTATCTCCCTCCAGCCTCAGCATGTGGGGGATTATTTCTCCTTTGCAGTGTTTTCCTTCACTTCCCTGGTGTCAGGGGATGTGTGGGATGTGGGAAATGGCCTCATCACTCTGCAGAATAACTTGCTAAAATACATGATGGAGAGGAGCTCAGAGTGTATGGGCTTTGTTTGTAATCCCAAAGATGGTTTAGGAAGGATTGTAAGGACTGAGATACAGCTTTTAAACCAACATGATCCACAGAGCTGAGGAACTCCGTGCGTGACGTCTTGTACCAGGAAAACAAAATTGTCGTGCATTCAGCCACAGTAAAAGGCAGTGTGGTAAAAACTGATCCAAGGATGGCTTTTTCCCATGTGAAACCTGATTAAAAGTCAGAATTTAGTACCAGAGGAAGCCTCTGTGGTCAAGAATTAAGCTTGTTCAGCAACCATATAGAATAATAAACTTGTCCAGAGTTATAATGGTTACTGTTAAATCCTAGAAGCATTTTTAAACCTAATGCCTCTGAGCTGAAACCAACCTTCACTTGGTACAGATCAGGAAGCATTAAGAGCAGGCAAACCTCCCACACCAGCATCATGGGCATTTCACACCAGCACAGGGACCAGGACAGGTTTTATCAGTAATGGGCATCTTGAAATGAAGATGCTTACACGAGTGCTAAACCCCTCTAAAGGGCTTGGCCCAGCCCAGAAAGAACAGGAAGGGTTCTCCAAGGTACGGTTATTTCTCCGGGCTGTGCTGGGCAGCTGCCAGCTTTATTCACAAAACTGCTCTTTTCCTCCTCCCATAATTGCTGTGGGCACAAAGCCACCTCTCAGGAAAGAACTGGCACATCCTCGAGCTCCATCCTCCCGCCTCAGCAGGGTTCTTAGGATGAGCTGGCTGGCAGGTGCAGCCACTGTCTTCCCACAGAAAAAATGCCTGTGACCTCTCTTTGCCCCTTCAAGCTCAGTGCCCACTCTCAGAGTTGAATTTTCCAGTGCTATGAGTGTTGGTCTCTAATTGTTCAGGTGCCTTTTCACATCAAAAGCTTTCACGTTTGCTCCTCCAGCATGTGAAAATTGATTATTTATCCTTCCACTGCTGAGTCTGATCCTGCCTTATGTCACGAGCACCATCAAACCAGCAGCAGTTATATCCAAGCCACCAGCAAGTTTTCAGTGAATTGGGGTTTTGTGTTGTTGGAAAATGGCAGTTAATTAGAACTGCAGCTTTCTGTGCAAATGTACTTGTTTTGCTAAATTTAACTCAAGACAAGGTGTGAAACTGCTGAGCAAGGAGGCAGAGCAGGAGTGTACCCCTTTCTCTCTTTCCTGCCCCGATCATCCAGGAGAGTATCTGCTCTCCATGCCCCTCACCTGCACTGTGGAAAGTTATTTTCAAGTACTATTTTTGAAATGGTGCAAAATCTTTCACCTGGTACCCTCCCCAGTGAGTGAGGGAGCAAAGAAATCACTGGTTTCTACACTGTGAGAGATGGATGCTGTAACCTGGTGCCTCAGGCATTCATCCAGAATAAAACAATTCCCTTATTTTTTCTGGAAAAAGAAAAATTTTTAAAAGAACCAAACAAAACAAAACAAACAATGCCAGAATTTTTCAATTTCATTCCTTTGAAAAACAAAGCAAATGTTGACGCCTGCACATTTCACAACAGATAACTGTTGGTGTTTCAGTTACCCCTGGCACTGGGTTGGCCTGATGACCCTTCAGTGACCCACATTCACAACACCAGCTTCTATGGTGGCCTGACATCACTCCCTCTCCACCAGTCCTGGCACATCTGAAACTCCCAAGGTCATTTGTCCTCCCAAGGACAAGCCAAAAGTTTGCATTTAGTAAACTGCTTCTCATAGTTAATTAATAACCATTCAGGTAATTGGGAGACCTGGGTGAGGAGTGAGGAACAGCCCTATATGTGTTGCCTTGACTTCCCTCAGCTTTTACTCCTTCAAGTCCAAGGGTGGACCAGAGGTAACTAGAGGGAAAAGCAGAGCGGAAAGTTTCAAAATCACATTCTTTCCCCTAAAACATGAAGGGACTTGTCTGCTGCAGCAAGCTGGGTTTGAGAGGGATGGAGTTTAAGCAGGTTAGAGAAACAGCTCTGTCTGCCCGTGGTTATCAGCATGTCCTCATCCCTCTGGTACTGCAACTGCTACCACGAGTGCAGAGCCACGTTGACAGAGTTTCTACCTGACTGTGAGCTACCAGCAAAGAGCCCTCAGGAGGCCAAAGTCTTCCCTCCCCTCTTGCCCGGGCAGTGTGGCTCGTTCATACGTGTGGAAGAAAGTTTGACACCTTTTAGTTTCTTGAGGAGTGGATGTGGGAGCAATGGGAGAGGAAAGGTGAGGCAGGAAATCTGGCTCCCTTTAAAGGTGCTTTGATAATCTCCTGCACAAAAAGCAAAAGCCCTCAGGTTTCTCACATTGTAATGTGGAGCATGGACTGCTTGAGACCTACATTTATAGCTCAGTTACCAGGAGTGAAATGCTTTACTTGCCTCTGGGGACATGTGAAAGGAGAGCTGCCCCCAGTGTACCACTAGAAGCCATGCCAGCAGTTCAAATAATTTTTTTCCAAAATTTTATGATCTGATGCTTGGATTACATTTGTTTAGCTGTAGAGGTGTGAGGTCTGAAAAATTTGTCAGAGGAAAGAATAGCCCCAGCTCCAGACGTGTGTGCATTTGGAGGTCAGCTTCAACTGCGACACTGGAAATCCATGAGGGGGGATGAAGTCATAGGATGTCTTGCCCCAGACCTAAAGTGTAGGAGAGAAGGGACACAACTGGTGGCAGAGAGTGAGAGAAGTGGCTCTGAGCCACCTGGGGTGAATCCAGAACCAGGGTGAAGCCACCTAAAGCTTGCCTGGACATCTCTCACTGCACAGGGGTCTGCAAGGGGCATGTTACATCCCAACCTGAGGAGCAGAAGGGACTGGACATGAACCATCACTGCCTCAGCCACCTCCCCACATCCACCAGCCAATTACATCCACTGACACCCAGCATCTGCCACTGTGGCAAACCAAATCCACCCCCCCACACACACATGTGCACCTCAGGGTCTGGGAAAACAGGGGTATGGGCTGCACCTATCAAAAACCCAGCAGAAAAGAACTTGGGGGCAGAAAAAGAAGACAAGCATAAGAAATAAAAGTGGACATATGGTAGCCCTAATAAAGAGTGATAAAGTCTCTGATGCTGCTGGAATGACTCCCACTTAATTAACCGAGCTTTGGACCAGACTCCAAAGCAGCTCACTTTCCAAAGCTGAGATAAGTCCCTGGCTCCTATTTCCAGCTCTTGTGCTCAGACTGCTCGACGGAGCCCATCCTCTTGCTTTTATTTATGTTAGGGAGTCACTCATTCGTAATTCATCTGGGGCTGGAGCTCACTTCCCGTGTCAGGATACAGATCGTTTATAAGGCGATAAGGGACTAAATTAACATTATAACCCTGGGTTTGGAGATGCTCACATTCTCTCTCAAGATGTTTATTGCCAATAAACACAGCAGAAAATCTGACTTCACTGACCTTTGCTTCACAGATAATTCTCTTTCACACTGTACGTAAAATGAGACATTTATTTAATGTAGTGCTGTGCTGGGTCCAGTGGAGTTCAGTACATAACACTGGACAGAACAGGAGCTGTAGGTGCTCAGTACCTTTGAAAATATTGCTCTTACACACCTATTTAGGTTTTTAATTGTCACATGTGCCAACAGTATATTTTTACTTGATCATCAGGAATTTCCCCTACACACCTTCCATCCCAAAACCCAAATTCATTTGTTTTCATTTGAAGAACAACAAAACATATAATTACCAAGCACATGACAAGACCTCATGATGGATTAACAGCATTTCACAGTCGAAAAGAGGCCTGCAGATAAAAAGCCAACGTTAACAGATATTCACTGAGTGAACTCAAAATTTCCACCCCATCTCTAATTTCACTGACACGCCACATTTATGGAAAGGAGTAGCAAATGTTCATCTTTTATCTTTGAAACATATTTAAATTACTTGTCCTCTTCATGACCTGTAAAAAAACCAAGTCTTTATGTACTGGGCAGGTAAACATCAAAACAGCTTTTGTGTAAGATTATAAGACAGCATTAATGAACAAGTACAGGTACCACCAACAAAGGCTGGCCATGGATGGCACACACCATGGGAAAACTCTTGGGTTCTTATCTTAGGAGTCTCATTTCCAGGTGAGGTTTGACTCTCTAACATCATGAGCAACTGTCATTGAAGGGTGGAGAGAAGATTCAAGTGGCATCAGGTGCTCTTACAATGGAACAGCACTAGTGGGTCAGCGACTCAGTGGGTCAACTCTGCACAGCAACATTTGGGAGCTTCTCCTGAGCTGGGATAACTGAACATGGTGATGTGGATGGTCCCACCACAGCCCTCCAGTGACTGTTGCTCATGACCTATTGCTTTGGAAATAACAGAGAAAAATGTGGGGTGCCCAGCCCTGAAACCTTGGAGGAATGTGAATTCCAGTAAGTGGTCAGCACTCGCCTCTAAAAATAGAGGCACTGAAAATCACTGATGACTTTTGATAGTCTTGGCCAAAATCAACTATTTTTAGCCCATCTGTTCCCTCTGAGCTCAGTTCCCTCAGGAAGAATGTATATTTTGGGGGAAGGGGAGGAGGCAGAGGTTCTTGTCACACAGTGAAAATTGAAACACTTTCATATCAAGAGCACTAAAAAGTGACAGAACCACTTAATTTCTTTAAATGGATTTGAGAATGTTGCCAAGTTTTGTGAGCAATTAAATTTAATGCAGGATAAGATGGTAGGGAGGAAGGATAATTATATGTTCTCAAAAGCTTGGTCTTTTTGTAAATGAAATGGCCTTAGGGAGTTTTCCAGCAAAGTTTGGGCTCAGCTTTTTAGTTCCAGCAAAGCCAATTGCCAATTGTGGCTCTACACTGGGCATATGTGACATGATTTTTAATGAATTCCCTCTCAGATTCCCATTCAGTTGCCCACCAAACCTGACAGTAGTTTGTTTTCATTTTGGCAGTTTTGTGCAATCAGACCTGGCCTAATGAAGTCGCTTTCCCACATCCCTACACTCCTAACAAGCAAAGAATTCAGTATATTGGACACTGGGAAATTTATCTGACAAATAAACACCGGAAGCCTTTGAGGTGATAGTGTAACAAATGCATCAATAGCAGCAGTAGAGCACTAATTACAGGTCTGGCTAATGAGCCCAGACCCATGAGGGGTTGGAGAGCTCCTAAGAGGGGCTCAGTGCCACCATTCACTCTGCTGAAAGTCAAGAGAATTAATTTGTTCTTGCTGAAGGAAGGCACAAGAACTGATCTGTTGGGCACGTCAGTCAGAGTGTGTCCAGACAGCATCCCATGACAGTCTGAGAAAGAAATCTTTAAGAAGATTAGAGGTTCTGCCGCGAGGCTCTATCCTTCAGAATTTGAGCACTGACTCATTTTCTTTTGAAGTTATTTGTGGGTGTTAGATGAAATTATTAATTTATCACTGTTCAGACAATGTTGGATGATCTATTCACGAAAACTTTTTCACTTTTTGGAAATGTTGTAAACCCATTACTACTGATTGTCCAAGATCAGTTGTTTCAGGAACTGGGGGAGGTGATACAATATTCTTTGGGTGATGCTCATTACTGTCCTGATTGAAAAGCTGCACTGAGCCAGACACATAACAGACACAAAAGGACATGATTTAGACATTATATTCAATATATCTGGTAGTCAATCTGAACAAGTTCATGAGTATCCCAGCAATGGAGAGGATGGATTATGATAAAGGTCAGAAATTATTAAAACATCATCAGAATGAAGGATTAGCCATTAAAAACGAGTAAATCCCTTGGATCACTCATCTGATGTTTGCTATCCACTCTTACACGTCGCAGTCTGACAGGTTACAAAACACAACCTTGGGCCAGACACCAACTCGTTGATTCTAACAGAAGGAAAGAATATTTATGAGCAACTTGTCTAAACATGTGGAAATGTTATTTCCATGTTTTATTTTATCTTTTTCCATTTTCATTTTTTATTTGATAAATCAATTTTGTGTTATTTTGGCAACATTGTCTCCATGTAAAACATATTTTATTTGCAACTAGCTACAAAAATATTTCCCAAGTACATTCCAACTAGCTGCAAGGATGATAATCTTACAGACATATTTCTTTTTATGGGTTAATTATATTTATTTTTAGTTGAATTGCTGGGCTTATTCTTGGGAGCCTGTTGGATCCTGAAGATGCTTGCATTTGCTGTTGGGAATATGGCACAAGCAGCAGCACTGAACTGGATAACATTTATAAAGGCTCTAATAGCTTTGTTGCTGGCGAAGAGCTGAGAATGTCATTTTCCCAACCCCACCTACAGACTTCAGGACCCAACAAGCTCTGGAACAAATTTTGCATTTCAGTTTTGTAAAAATGATTTTATCTATTGCTGGAAACCCCTCCAGCACTTTAGAATAAAAAAGAGATAAATATGGTTTTATCTAATACGTGCATTTGTTTCTCCACTGGTTGAACATAAATCCTTCTGACTAGTCCGTGGCATTGCCCAACACCAAACCCCTGCTCCTGCAGTGCCATGGAACTGGTATGGCCATGCCACCATCAACCAGGAAGGTACCAGCTTGTAAAAGCCATTCCAGCCGGAGTATCCCTCTCTCCAAGGACATGGATGGTGTCAAAGGATCATGATCAATGCAGCTGGAAGAGTTTGCTGTATTGGCTGTGCTGGATGGAGCCTTTGTGGCCAGGGTTAGTGCAAAGTAACATGGGCACCACAATTACTGGGACTGTCATCCTTTCATAGTTAGAGACACCACGTTCTTTTCCAGAGGAAACACTTTAGATCGTGTAATTTCCCATCTAGTTTTGTGCTCTTTGGTCATTTCTTATCCTTCTGTCTTGAGAGAAGATGCCAAACACTGTTAAGCAACTTTTGTTTCAGGTATTTACCTTTAGTAACTGATACCCAGTGTAGAGTTTGCTAATGGATGGTTCAGGAAGGAATACACTAAATGTGAGGTACAGTGAAGCTTAGATTATTGGTACGTGTTCACAATTAACATTGGTTTGATATTTTAAAGATTTGGATGACGAGTGTCACATTTGAGAAAACAAAAATTATGCCTGAGTAAAGATTTCCTTAGTAAATATGTGTCACAGGAGCTAAACCTGAAACCAAAGCTGGCTCCAGGAATGTCCTCAACATGCCATCAGCACATTGCAGGTGGGGTTGCCTGTTCTTTATGATTATGGTACTTTAAATACCTAATAAAAGCAACAACTTGATGTTTTAATATGTCATAGGTGTCACAGCCAGTCTCTGTGCCCTGAAAGCTCCAGACCAGACATGGTTCTCATGACTGTGCCTTGTGTGCAGCAAAGTGTGTGAATCAGAAGTGTTTCTACTTTTTGCCTGGAGGGGTTCTGTGCATTTATATTGGCATAAGTCACACCAGAATCCTTGAAAACAAATACTTTGGCTTCAGGAAAGAAAATGGATCCACAACAAATGGTGTTGTATTGCTTAATGGTTTCCTGACAAATCCCTGTCTCTGCTTTGGAGCTGTGAAAACAGACGTGGGGGCTGCTCTTGTTTCAGTCTCGGGAGGAACCCGACAGGTGCAGTGAGAAAGCTGGGCTGGGTAATAAACCCACAGGTTCAGATGCTGTTAAAAAAGGCACTCAGCACACTTAGCTCAGCTGAGGACTGCCTGTAACACTGCCATGAGAGGAGAGGTCCTGCTTCTGGGCTGTGCAGTGCTCAGCTCCTTCAAAAAGGTGGAGAACAGGGAAGGAAGGTGGGTTCCCCACTACCTGGCACAAGGTGTGACTCCCCAGGATCACAGGGACACAGAATGGGGACAAATCACATCAGAAGATGGACTGTTCACACAGGAACTGTGGGCCTGGGGTTGGGTTTCCACGTGTGTTCCTCTTCCCAATGGTTTTAGAGTTTACTGGGACTCTTCAGTATGAGTTCTGCTGTCAGTCACAGTCCAAGGTTTCTTCTCTCTTAACATCACATTCCATGGTAATTTCTGCTCCACATTCAGATTCTTTGCCTTTTGAAGGATGGCATGGGATAAAGTTTTCTTGGTGCATTGACAAGTCTTACAGAACTAAACAGACTTGACTCAACAACCTTGAAAACTGATGAACCTCCTCTTGCTCCAGCAGAGTGACAGAACTGGAAGGTATTGTCTGAAGTAATAATACTTCTCTTCCTCTTCAACTGGACCACCTAGGTCCTTCCTCACAATTTATCCAGCCTGCTCCTTGAGACAGCAGCCTGCACAGTCTGCAGCTGTGCTTCCCAACCCTTGCCCCTGGGAAGTCTTTTCTGATGTCTTGCCTAAAACTCTCCAGCTTTAGTTTAAGCCTATTGCTTTCTGCCCAATGCACTTGGGTGCAGAGGAAGGCTTTATTTCTAAAATACTTCATAAATTGATAGGAGGTAAGATGGAGCCTTTCTGCTTCCATTGCAAGTTATTTATTTTTAACCAGAAATTTGGAGAATTTATTAACTTCCTCAGAGTGGTTCAAATAAACCACACAGAAGAGCAATAGCTTTCTGTGGAGTGCTTCAGGGAAAAGTAGTTTCATGCACTAGTTAAACCCGGTGTGCTGAAGTCATGGGAAGTTTTGCCATGGAGTAAAACAGAGCCTGGATTTCAGCCAGAGACTGGCAGTTTTCATATTCATATATTTGTGAGGGTCCATTGGCTCATCCATCCTGAGAGAGTCTTGGTGTCTCACAGGTAAATACACATGACAACTGTGGAGCTTCCTGTAGGTCTTTCTGAGCTATGGCCACTTAACCTTTGTTCAGGGGAGAGACAAGAGCTCTCCTCAAAGCAGGATTGTTTGGGGCTTGATTGATTTGCTTGATCTTTAAGTAGACAAGGAAGAGCTGAGGTTGTAATTCTCAGAATGAGAACACAGGCTTAGAAGAAATACAGATTGTGGAAGAGGTGGAGACTTGTGGCAGAGCACCAAGAGCCTCAGCCCCATCCATCCTTCACCCCAGGCACAGACCAAAAGTCTATTGGTCACAACAGTTTATTCATGTCAAATGATTCCAGCTCCCAGCAGGAACAACGGGACCAGCACCAAGCAGAGGAGGTTTGAATCATCTGAGCTTATCACACAGAGGTTTCAGAAAGTTCACGTTACAGAGCCCCAATGCATTTTACAGTGTACTCGAAGGGAAAGGACTGAAACATCCAATATATCTCCCATAGGCTGACAACCCAGTAAACACTCCAGCAGGATAACCATGATCCTTCGAACAATGGAAACATTTTAGTTAGAAACTGTAGAAGTTACAAGGCGGAGATTTATGTGCTGTGGGGCAAATAAATATTCAGTTCCCATTAATGTTAATGGGAGTTAAGTGGCTAATTCCCCACACATTATGCTGAAGATTTACTTCTCTGTGTTTCATAGAATAAATTAATTTATACTCTTCCTGGAGGTTAGACCTGAGAAAAACAAAGAGCTCAGAGTTTACTCCGTTTTTATGAGGTCATTTTTTTAAAGGAGGTTTATTCCCCGAACAGAAGGAAAGGTTAGAAGAGCACCAAGTTAAAGCAATCCCCTCCATGGGATGCCAGGGAGATTTGTGGCAGGCATTTAATCCGAACTCACAGACGGAGAGACACACAAAGATCCATATAAAATGTCTTAATAACAGAAGCCGGAAATTTGTAACAATAATAAAGGCTGACATTTATACAGAGCCTTTCATCCACACATCTACGGGCTGGATTTTGCATTCAGAGGCACTCACAAAATTCTCCTGCAAACCACATGTGATTTCACACTAAGAGGGCAAAATTCATCAAATAGGCTGACTTAGGCACTCCTGAAACAGGCAACACTGGAGCAGCCATTTAATGCCCCTGGAAGGTATTTAAGCATGTTTTTTAAAGCTCAGGGTGTTGTCACTAACTTCAATTGATTTTGAAATGAGAGCCTGTACCTTGATGAACTTGTACCTACTCCAGCACTGAACAGTCATTCCCTGCATCTTCACACAAAAAGTCCACAGATTTTGTTCCTTTCTTATGCTCCAGTCTCTAAGATGACCCCATACACTTTCGTTGCTGGCTATAACCCATTTAAAGTCAGTTTTGTGAACAAGTTAGAAGTCACAAGGATCCTTTGGCCGAGATGTGAACAGTATGTCACAGTCTGTGCTCAAAGATGACCAAACATTCATTGCGAACAATCACATTTTTCTCTTCCTCAGTTAAGGACTACGACACATTTGTGCTGAAACTGAGATTAGAGATTATGTGTGAGACAATTACACATTTGTTTGCCTTTTGCCTGATCTGAAAAAGAACAGCTTCAGAGAGAGGGAGAGAAAAATTCAGAGTAGTGTTTTCAATAGGGCACAGTAATCTGCCACAGATAAGCAGAGGTCTTTTTTACTTATTCAAATGTTAAGCTTTCCCAGGAAAACAATATTTTCCCCTAACTGGTCACTCAGTCATCTATAACTCCATGCAAACAATTCCTTTTCATTAGCAGGGTCACGCTCACAATTTCATTTTGGTCAGAAATTGCTTTTGTATTGCGTATATTAGTTTGGGTTTTTTCCTTTTTGGCAGCAAAACAGCCTCCCAAGACCTTTGACAGTAAGTCCACACACTCATCTTTCATTAGGACTAAGCTCTCTCAGATCACTTTGTATTTACCAAGCCAACAGCTGAAGAGGTACTGCAGGATCACATGGACTGGGCATCCATGCACCAGCTTCTCCCAGCACTCTGGTGCCAAGACCAGGAGCTTTGCTGTGCCCCCTCCACCCCCAGCTCTGTTAAATGCTCTTCATGTGACTTGTTATCCCCAGGTTTACCTGGAAAGTGCAAAATGAGGTACACATAAATTAAATTATAGCCCAGACGTACTGTGCTTGGCCTAGTGTGAACACAGAGACAAAGCAGGACTGGAATGTGATTTCCTTGCATATTTGAAATGTTGTTTACTAGCTAGTAAACCCATTATGTAGCACCCTGCATTTTATTTTCAAACACTTCTATCAGCACCCACTGTATATCAGTCACTATCTGATTATGGAAGTTTTCACAATGGTTTCCGGGCAGCTTTAAAAAGCTGCCAAAGAATTCAGTGCAGCAGAGGCTTGAACTTTGTTGGTGTTTTTTCACGAAAAGAGGCTGAAGAACAAATAACAAAGATGGAAAAATGGTATTTCCATGACCTGTGTGAATGCAGTAAGGCCCAAACCATCAAAATAAAAAGACTTTTGGGGGTTATACAGTTCAGATAACCTGCTCACAGCTTTCTGCCAGTGCATCATGAGGTCCATAGCCCCTCTGGCTTTAATGATTCTTGAAGAAGAGCAATAAATAAATAAATGTCATGTCATTACTGAAAAAGCACCTATAGGACACAGAACAAATATTAATTGTACTTAAAGTAGTCCAATTAGATGGTATGTGTGCATCCCAGAGAGATGAAGGACAGGTAAAGAACGAAATATCTCCATTTAAAAAAGACAACTGACTTAAGCTGCTTGTTTTTGCTGGCCACACGTGAATAGGATTGTGCCTGTGCAGATAACTTTTACATTCTCTGCTTCTCCTCGGGGACAATACCTTGTCTTTTTAAGCCATTTAGTTGTGTTGATAATTTTTATTCTTTACACTAGGCTGTTAGCCAAGGCAAATGTTTGTGTTGTTTTAAAAACTTGAAGTGTATCACTGTGGGAAACTTAAAATATACAGATAACTTCAGAAAGCATTTTTGAAAAAAAGTTGTGATAATATCCCATGTTATTTCACTTTCCTTCTGTTAGTTTTACATGTAGCAGTGTTCAGTGCCTTCACTGCCTGTTTTTCTGTCCTCCTCCCTTCCCATTCCAAATATATAAAAATACTGATATGATGCAAATGGAACTGAACCGTCAACATTTCTGTAGTGACAAAAGCTACAGAAGAAACCAAGAGCCTAAAACCAAATGTTATTTTTATCTTTGAAAGAATGTGTGAAATATGTGGCTGAAATACATAAAACACTTAGAAGCATGTGTATATTAAATATTAGGACTAAACAGGACTCAAAACAGTAATGGAAGGACAGGCAAAGTTTAATTGAAAATGACAAAATTAAATAAGACGCAGATCTGAGTTCACACAGAGAACACTGGTCCCAGTCAAACGCCACCAGTGCTGCATTCCAGCGCTGTGCTGGGGCTGCTGAGCACACGGGGGCTCAAAGCTGAAAGATTACAAGTTTGGCTTGTGAAGGCTGGATCAGCCTCTGGCTAAAACAAAGTTAGGCAGCTGGAAAGATTCAAGGACTGCTCAGCACCCACCAGGAAAGCTTGGGGGAAGGAGCAGAGTGAGGAGGATGATGCCTGGGATGAAAGAGGTGGATCTGCCACCCCAGGGTTAATCTTTACTGCTCACTCTGTCCTGCAAGTGGATCCTGGCAAGATCCTCCAGCCAGCAGGACACAGCTCACCATAAAAGGAAATATTAAGGGTGAACCTGACTGCAGAGCCTTGGGTTGTATGTCTGACCCCAGCTCCACCCCGAGCTCCAGCACGTGGGTTTGATCCAGTGTTAGTGAGTAAATCACAGGGCCCAGCGTCCTGTATGGCAGCACGAGGGGAAACGGCCTCAAGCTGCACCAGGGGAGGTTTAGATTAGATATTAGGAAAAATTTCTTCACTGAAAGGGTGGTCAGGCACTGGAACAGGCTGCCCAGGGAAGTGGTGGAGTCACCATCTCTGGAGGTGTTCAAAAGGCTGTGACACTTGGGACTATGGTGAACACAGTGGTGGTGAGTTAACAGTTGGGCTCAATGATCTTAGAGGTATTTTCCAACCTTAATGATTCCATGATTCTGTATTTCTGCCTCAGTTTTCATGGTGAGGGTGGTGTTGTATGATCAGGGGCTGTCCTGCCTGACACGCACGAACTATACATATGTGTGTTAATCAGGTGATGGTTGAGCTCCCATATGTCCTTGAGCTAATGGTGATCCTGTATGGACCCAAATCTCTCCACCAGCTTGTCCTCATGACTCACTATAACCTCAGCCCTACCTTCCTTTTCCAAGACACACACAGAGGCACAAGTCCCCACAGGTTTGTTGTTTTAGGAATGGCTGAGATTAAAGTGGCAGAGAGTTGTGTAATGCAGCTTTAACAAGCATGTGCTTTCTATTTGTCACTGCTTAAACTGTACTTTCATACACACAGCCCAGGAGTCCTGCTGAAATCTGCAAAACATTACAGGCAGTGCAGATGAAGGGAGAGCATCTGGCTGGGGAGGCTGGGCTGAGAAGAAGTCATTTTGATGGAATTAAAGGAAATAGTAATCAGAGTTGTAGCGAGAACTCTCTTCCTCTCGTTAATGTATTTTCTTGAACAAAGCACAGGAAGTTATAACAGAAAGCTCCTCTGTGCTCCTGGGGCACTCAGCACCCGGCATCCTTCAGCTTAGCACAAATCCCCTTTGATTGGGGGCAAATCAGAGATCCTTCCCATCAGCATCACACAATCCCGGGCATGCCCCATTCAGTCCCTCCTTTTCCCACTCCAGGGATGCTTTTCCCCTTCCATATACCTCTGAATATAAAGGAAAATGTCTGTTTTACCTGCTTGTCACTGATCTCCATCCCTCCAGCTCTCTTGCCAGCTGTAAGGGTTCTTGGAGTGTCTGTTTTTCAGCAATAAGCATTCCCTAACCGAGGTCACACATACTGTCTAAATGCCAACAACCAGAAACTTTAAATAAAGTCTTACTGAAGTAACTGCACAAATATCTTTTTCACAATAATCTGCTCATTGTCTTTCATGTGTTTGCTAATGAGCTTTACCTCCTGTGGAAACTCGATGGGCTCTAGCTGTACAGTTTTTCCAGTATTTGAAAAATCTATCAGTTTGGCTGGAAGGAGAGCTGCTGTTTGTTTTTCTGTGGTGAATTTTGTTTTTATTGCTCTAACTGCAGCTCTAGAAAATGAAACGTCTGTCAAAACAAATCAGGAGCAGGAATGCTCCAAACCTACATTTTTGGCACCGCTCTGCAACACCAAGTTCATCGTCTCGACTTTTTTAAGCGCTGAACATGGTTAAAATGAACTTCAAGATCAAGACTGAGTAGATGCCCCATTAATTATGTTTCGATGTGTAGTAAGCTTCCAAAGTGGAACCTGAGGCCATACGGAGCTTTTCTGATGCCAAAAGCCTGAGGGCTTCTCCAGCTCTGCTCTTGCTGCTTTAGTCACTCTCAACACATTCCAACCCCACAACTCACTAATAGCAGAGGAGACTGGAGGAAAGGAATCCCAGTTTCGCAAACATGTGCCACTGATCCCATTAATCATATTCCCAGCGCCAGTGCTCGCAGCACTCACCGCTGGGAAGGAAAACACCCCTCACCGTGGGGTGTTTAGGTGTGTAGTGTGAGCATGAGAAGTGTTTGCAGGCCCCAACAAATGCTCTCAAAGCACCACAGTGCAGTGAACTGAAGTATCTTGGATTATGAGCCCAGAGTAAAAGCAGGGATGCTAAAACACGGTGTGTTTTGTCTTTGAAAATGGAATTACATCAACTTCTAACTGAGCACAAGCAATTGGTGTGCACAAGAATTGGTCTGGTGTGTGTGTCCTCCTCAGCACAGCCCGTGATTTGGGGGAGGATGGCAGGTATGAAGGCAGGAGCCTGCACTGGACATGATCTCTGTGGTAATGTCAAATATCTTAGCGTAGAAAGCCCTCAGTTAATTAGTAAAGAAAGGCTCAGGAGGGAAAGCTATAAGCTGTATAACATCGTGGTGATATTAGGGCTCAGTGCTGATGATGCTGAAAATTGGTCACATTTAGGACATTGTTTACTAATAATGAAATGATTTTCCCATTGGGTAATAATAATAATAATAATTGCAATCAAATATCAACCATGAACTAATAGTTGTGCAAAAACATGTGTGCTTAGGCTTCTGTGCCACAGGACAGCCCATACAAATTTTAATGTGCAAATTCTGAGTCTGTGACTGAACAGGTGCCTTCAGAGAAAAGTGGGTAAATTCCTTTATAAACAAAAAATAAATAATAGAAAACACAGGTGGGCTGTCTTGTTTAATGTTTTCCATATGCAACTGCAGAATCACAAAGCCTAGAGATTAATAAGGGGAAAATCATTCCATGTCAACACTACTGCAAGTTTTAGAGGCCAAAATCCTCTCAAGTCTGAGCTCAGGCATGAGAACATTCCCTCCATGAAGAACCAGGATTCTCAGGTAATAAAATAATGGGGAGGATAATGCTTTGCACTTGCACAGTGCTGCATGGGAAGTGGCAAATGAGGACAGTGGTTGCATCTATGGAAAAATAAACCCCAGGCTGGGCTCCAAGCCAGCTCTGCTGTTCACCTACGTCTGAAAGCAAGCACAAGCATTTTCGAAAAAACATTTTATTGCAGAGTGAAGAATTGAAATGTGAAGATTCCAGAATTATTTTTTTTCGGTAATTTTAATTCAGCCCCTTTGTGCATGTGCATTCTGATGTATTTTTACCAGTATGTCTTGCTTTGCTGCAAGATTCCTGCTTTGCTTCGTGCATTCTGCACATCAGGAGATTCTCAGTCAGTGTCATTCTTTTTTTTAGTCTTCTGCTTTACTGCATTACACAATCTCTGCTGCAGCACTCTGAGGCAGCTCTGGGGTGACCCATCTAGCAGCTCCAGAGGGGACACTTTGAGGTGCTCCCTGCACTGCACAGCACCCACAGTGTCCAGGGCCCAGAGCTCCATGCCAGCTCCAAAGCTTCCCCGTGCCCTCCCTGCCTGGGTGCTGGTGCCACGGCATCAGCATCAGCCAGGCAAGACCACTTGGAATCCTTCCTGGAGAGCCACAACATTCACTGCCTGCCAGGCAGGTGGGATTTTGGGGCATTTCAGCCTGAATCCAACCTGCATGCAAGACCAATAATAAATGGAAAACGCTGGGATTTAGGAGATATCCCAGAGCAGCCAGGTAAATTTTGAGGCAGCCACAGAGACCACCTCTGTCTAGATTTATAGATCATGGTGTCCTCTCTGGCCAGGTCCTGCCCTCCAGCAGCACCAGGCAAGGAGAGCTGGCATAAGGGATTGCACATCACTGTCCCTAAACACCATGTGGGCAAACAGCTTGGCTGGGACTCATGGAAGGGAAAAGGATGGCCAAGAGAGGCTCTGCTGGCCTTGCTTCACCTCTGGCTGAGTGGCCACCACTCCAAGGGTGCCCAGTCTCATTGTAGGTCAAATAGTCCTCCTGAAAAATTCAGAGTAGCTATTTTCTGCTCCCTCCTCTCTCTTCAGTGTGCTGGGCAAGCATTTGGACAGATAGAATATGTTTAGTCTAAGGAGGAGAAGTATCTTTATTAGTTTGTGGCAACATTTTTCTTTCAAGTTCCATTAACAAGGTTTTGTGTGCCTTTAGATGATGTTTTATTTTGATTTTTAGCTGTTAACATAAATCCTGTTGTTCAGCATTATAGCCTCACTGATCTTATTTCATTAATACCTGTCTTTGCTCCTGTGGATTTTATTAATTTCAATCAGTACATAATTAGATTTTTAAGAGCCATCATTAAATTTCTAGCATTTGAAATAGTCCTCAGAGAGTTGCCCTGTAAATGTGACCCATCTTCAGGCCCTTTTTTCCCTTTATAAGGAGAGCTGTAAGATCTTTTGTTTTATTCATGAAATGTCACATTGTCTAATATCACAGCACTACATCACATAACACATCCAGCTCTGTAGTAGTAAATCCCTTTATGTTTCCACATTGTATTACAATTTGCAATATTAATGTTGCAAGTAACGTATAGTGACAACCGAAACTTTCAAAAGAACATACAATTTCCATTCCAGACACCCTCTATCATTCCCAGTAATGGGTATCCCGTCTGAATGTATGTTTCTAGCAGATTGTAACACCACGGCCATCAAAGTACCCGTGGTACTTGCGGAACCACAAATATGCAGGTCATCCATAAATAGTAAAACATTTCCAAGAATTTGGACTTTTCCATTCCAAATCTTAATTTCTTGCTATTCCCCCCAAATAAATAATAACAACAATGATAATCATAATGATAATAACAGTAATGGGCAATGGCAGAGTAGCTGTGGAGTGTCTTGCAGTAATACAGCACTGCACAGCTATATTTCTGTACATGGCACAGCAACTCATCCTGCCAAATCTGCCTAGAAATACCCAAGATTTGATGAATAAACCATGGATGTCATTGGAAGGCAATTTTGGCATTAGCTCTTGAAGGTCTCAGAGGGTTTCCCACTTCTTTCTGTGCACCCAGGTTGCTGCCTTCCCACCAAGTGTCCCATCCACTGTACCCATGGTGGAAGTCCATGCCTTCAGGGTTTCAAACCAGGCTTATCAGTCTCCTTTTTCCCTCACCAGAAATAGCTCAGGCACCTGCATATACGCTGTTCCTGCTCTGCCAGCAGCTGTACTAACCTCTGAAAACTTGGAAAAGAAAATGAGGGGTAGATGTTGAACATGTGGTTGTTAAAATGTAGAAAAAAGTTCAAATGGAGATGGCCCCATCCCCTCCTCCTCCCCACACACCTCGACCCCAAGTTTAAATTTTTTCAAGCTCTGGCTTTTCCCAAGGCCTCATTCTCCATTAGGAAGTTTTATCCTTTCTTTACTAATTGTTTATACCAGAGGTAAATCCTCCCAGCTGCCCATGAGAAGTGAAGAGGTTCCCACAGCTCTGCTATCTCAGGGAGCACCACGAGCCTTTAGGGACAGTTGATAGGAACATACACACTGCTGTCAGGCACCAGTGATTGCAAGTTTTAATTATCTTCTTAGATAAGTCAAGACAGGTGACAAGGCTCACAGCCCTCTGCTGGCATCCCATCAGGGGTAAATCCTCAGAGCTGTGAGGGTTCCTGAAGGTACCTGAGATCCACATCCCAGCCTCTCCAGGCACAGCCTCTTAACCCCTGGGATGTCACAGGTCACGCTGACCTCAGCAGGTCAATAATTCTGCCCTGGCTATTAACCATTTCTTTTGCATGAAAAGGATGCTTCTGCCAAGCCAAGTGATCCCTGCCATGCTGGGAGGAGGCATATTCAGTTCATCAAAACTTGCAGGTAAAGAGCAGCCACCCTCACAAAAGCTGGCTCAGCTCTCAGCTGCACCAGGCTCATGCTGTAAACTCTGCTTCTGTTTCCCTGGGGCTCAGGAAAGGTTGGGTTGAAAGGATTTCCAGCATATGGGTTTCCAGTATAGAGGTTTCCAGTATAGAGGTTTCCAGCCTGCTTTGGGCTGGCCTTGGGGCTGCTGCAGGACACTCCAGCTGCATCCAGCTGTTGGTCCAGCACTGGAGCTGGCTCCACACTACCTGCTGTCACCCAGGTGTGAAGGCAGGGATGGGGACAGGCAGCAGAGCACCAGCCAGGAGAGCTCTGCTGAGCCCCAGGGCTCCTGTGGAATCCTCCATCACCCTGCACAGACAGTGTCTTGGCTCCTTTCTGCAGTCTCAGCAGAGAACCCAAACTACTGCCTCAACCAAAGTCCAAGGATTTAGCCCATAAATCTCAAGGCTTTGATTAATTCCTTTCCTTTGATTCTTTTTTCCCTTCACAGATGTTAACATTTTCCAAGCAGTTACATGTTACCTTGGTGAAGTGCAAAGAAAATAGAAACCATGTCTGAAATGACACAAAGGATAAAGTAGAATAGCAGACATTGGTTTAATGCAGCAATTGAGATTAGATAAGGAGCATATGCCCAGGGCTGGATCTGAGAAATTACCAGGAATGCAAAAGACATTTTTAGCATGTGTTTCTGATATAAAGTCACTTTCACTCAGAGGGGAAATATGTTGTGTGCTAATACTGATATTTTCTTCTCTGATCCATCAGGTGAAAACATATTGGAAGAGGCAGGATAATAGTATTTCACCAGCAGTACAGATCTCTTCTTGCTAGATATAGATTTATTGTGCCTTCTCAGTCAAAACTGATAGCATCCAGCATACTCCCATTTACCTCTCACTGCTTCTGTCATCTGGCATTTTTCTATAAACAGACAACGATTTAAGATTTCAGCAGAAATTAAATCATTTTGCCTGGTAGAGGATGGCAAGCTTTGAGGCTGTGCATTCTTGATTATACAGATTTAACGTGAAAATCCACCATACAGCTAAAACTTGCTTTCTTTCTTCCAAAACTTGACAATTCAGGAACACAGTTGCTTTCATCACCCATTACCACAATAACGGTGATGATGAAAAGACATATTAGCCATGTTTAAATTATTTACTTGGAAAAGCGTTTGAGTATGTGAGTACCATAATCAAATTTGGGAGCACATAAATAAATGTTTTTATGTTGCAGTCTGTAGCAGACATGTGGCTGGTTCAGAGAAATCTGGGGTCCTTATTCAGACCAGGGAACCCCAGCCCCAATTGCACCCAAATCACAGTTTTCACTGGGATTCTTGTGGGTTTGTCTGTGGAACTGACGTGAGAAAAGGTTTATTTCCACTCTTGAGGGGCTGTACAGAAGGGATGGAGGTTGTTCATAACACGCTGTTGTTGCTGTGGATCCGACAGCCAGGGACTGCTCCGTCCTCCTGAATCACCCTCCGGAGGAGCCCCAGCCTCCCTCCGTGGGAGTCTGGCAAGAAGAGCCATCTAATTTAGGGACTCACGTTAAAGCTAAATGGGAGAGAACACTCCCACAGATACAGCAATTTCTTGCAAAGAGTGGCTGAACAACTGGACCATTTCTACAATTATTTCTGCGTATATTCCACTTATACCTTGTACAGCCTCAGCTATTTTGCAGCCCAAGTGAGATGTGGGGTTAAACACATACATGTTTGCATCCATCCCAGCAGTGCAGCAATGAAGCACCGCTCAGCCCCAAGCTCTGCTCTTAGACCACTCCTCTCTTCAAATTCCCACTTTTATATCCATATTATTCTTTTCTGAAAGAAACAAGTTACTCCCACAGCACACAGGCTTTCACAAGGCAGTCAGTAACCTCACCTATGTGACGTTCACCTGAGGCTGCTTCTGACACAAAATCCCATCCCTGGAATACATGGCTTCTCCCTTCTCCTTTCCCACTAAGGGAATCACAGTCCATTTTTTATAAGGTTGTATCCTCCTACACAGGGAGGGTAAACATGGTGCTGCTCCTCTGCGTGCGTATCTCATAAAAGAAATTCTTTTGTCTAAGAAGCCCCACAAATTACAGCCTAAGGCATAAAAAAGAGATCTAGATCCCAACTCAGTTTTAGATGTGAACACACTGTGATCAAAGATCTTGGAACTAAAGATAATTACACCCTACTGCAACGATCATTGCTGTTTTAAAAATAAATCAGGCTGCTTAGAATCTTTGCACTGAAAGCATTTCCAAACCAAAAATGGGAGTTGAATCAAATGCAATTTTGGGAAAATGTTATTTTTTTTAATATTAAAAAAGATATTAGAAATTTTCAGGCACTATTTTAATTTTTGTGTGAATTAAATTTGCACTGGGAATAGACATCTCCCACCAAACATTTCTAGTCAAAAAAATGTAAGCAGAAAATATTCAGTTAAAGCTTTTAGAAGAAAAAGAAGCCTAAAAAGAAATCATAGGTGGAGAAAATTAGGCTTCTAAATTAGCAAACATAGAATTCAGCTTTTATTTATAAAAGCACAGGTTTTAAATAGACATCAACCTACCCTTGAAATGTGTGAGCCCAGCATACTGTCACCTGTATGACTGTGACTACAGCCATTGCTAACAGTGTCTGGTGCCACCCGGGTGTTCTGAAGTGTGAATGTCTCACCACGTGAGTTAAGGAAATGATTGCTGTCACACACAATGCTTGGGTTTTATAAATTACACGGATGAAAATTGAAATTCCTTATTACTGTAGGCGCAAAATTACAGGGATAAATTTAGAAACTCTTTTCAGGTTTTCAGTGTTCCTACGCCATCAATCCCTCTCTCTCCTTCTCCTGTTATTACCACATTAAGTTAATAAGTCTATAACCAGAAGAATCATCACAGAGTCCGCTGGTAACTAATATAAATAATTTATTTCAATTCTGACATTAATCAATACATGACCTAATTTTTCTAGCTGTATTTTCTTCTGTGTAGAAACTGCAGAGAATCTCAATGGCCATTTCAGAATCCTATTTAAAAATTGAACACTAGAGATCATATTTTCCAAACCTGCCCAGTCTGTCTCTTCTAATTAATGATGTGCTGCACTAAAATAGATCGCTGTGTATTTTGCAAAGTGTTGCTTGAAGTTTGGCTTGTATGACTGCCATTGGCTTTCACGGCTGTTGCCATGAAAACTCCAAATCTTTGTAAAAAAAATAGATGTCTGTACAGAGGAATAAAGGCAAAAGTTGCAAATAACATGCTGAGAAGTGAATCTGGGCCATCACTCCTGTGTACCAAAGGCTGCTGCTCCAAAGTGAGCTCCAGCCAAGAGAAGTGACAGTGGTGATGAGTTCTTGTGCCATTTAATCCTGAGCCCTGAGCTCCGCAGCAGAACTAGCACCTCTCAAATCTATTCAGCAGATTTTTTTGCAGGAGAAGTCAAAAACCAATCAGCTGAGAACATTTGTGATCACAACTCCTCCTGTGGCCCTTCTGTGGCTGGAGGCCACCTCGATGTCCCCTGGGAGGTCAGTGGCCCACAGGAGCTGGTAGATTCCACAGGAGCAACACACCACCCCAGATTCTTTTGCTGGTGGATCTATTCATAACTGAGTTCTGTTTAAAACCACCCAGCTGCAGAATGTTGGCAAGGGGGGGCTGCTCCACAGCACAGGCACTAACTCAGCTGCCACTCTGGATACGGGGCTTTCACACAGTGTGACATCTGCACTGATGGATGATGTACCCAAACACCGTGTCTGTGTAATAAATGCATATGAGTGAGTAAGCACATTTCATTCCCAAACAAAAATCATGCCTAGGAGGACAAGAAATCAACAAGCACATTGGGGAAGAGAAAGGTCAGGGGATAGAGCTTTTCTCATTAACCCTTTAACTACCGAGAAGCTGAAAAGAGTAGTCAGCCAGTGTACAGGGAGCTAAAGATCTCCATTGCCTTCTTCATTCCCATCCATACCAGCACCTAACAATGCTGATATTGGAAAACATGTTATGTCTCAGTGCAGGCAAGAATCACCGAGATCAGCACCCACAGTAGTCAACATCTGTTGCTTACAGCTTTAGGTCCTACCCCTGAGCCACAGAGTACAGCAGAGGCGTGGCAGCATTGCACCTCTGTTAGTGCACGCCTGGTTTAATTCAGCTGCTGCCTTAAGCAAATGAGTGACCCACACAGAGTGTGTGAAAAGGGTGAAACCTTGTCCATAGCACACACCAGCAGCCCTGGCTTCCAGATCCTGCTGGTCCCTCCAGACCCTTCTGGGTTTGTTCCACCAACACAGCTCATCCACCTGTGTGCCACCTGCAAAGCCACCACTTAGACACTATTGCTGGGGAATCCTGCTGTTCTTCGTGCTTGGGTTACAAGGCAAATCTTCATATACAATGAATGCCCCTTCTTCCAGATCCAAATGCCCTCAGGGCATTGGAATGGGGAGTTATCTCTGTTTCTGAAAAAAATCTTCTACATTTACTTCACCACTGCAGATCCTTCTGATAGTGTTTGTTCCTGCAGATCACAAGAAGAAGCCTGGCTTTCATAGCTATCCTAAATTCCCAGTCACTGCAGGTCACCTACCCTTTTCCTCCCATATTTTCTGTGTCCCACTTCAATGGCTTCTTAGGGAGGGGCAAATTCTCTCCCTTCTCTCCATCAAGACATGGTCTTCCTCTTCCTCATCCCACCAGCTGAGGCAGGAAGGGAGCAGGGGACCAAGACCAAAGTGAGCACAGAGATGTTATGCCCCAGAAAATTCTGTCAGCCATCACATGGTCCAGGATCCATAATTTGAGGAACACTGACAGGGAGAAACAGGCTTTCTCTGTTTCAGTCCACCACCATTTGGTGTTTTCTCTAACAGGCTGTTCTCTCCACCTCACTGCACAGAGAAAACACCCCAGAGTATCCTGTTCAGAGCCACTTCCTTACCCACCATCCCAGTGGATGCAGCTTCTGAAAGGAAGCAGAGTCGGCAGGGATGGAGTACTTTTGGGAATCATTCCCAGCATATGGAGACTGCATTCTGCAGCAAGCGAGGGCAGTTCCCTCAGCAAGTGGAAAATGGGCTTCACCTCCCTGTGGTCTCCCTGTGGTTTGCTTCCCTTGCGATATTATTTTTGAACAGCAGGCAGGAGCTCTGTGCTCCTTGTTCTGTTTAGTAAATCCAATAACCAAACCTGGCCCACTTCTGGGTGGTCCTCGCGAAATACCAGAAAACCACGCCAAGGCCATGTGATATAATAATCATAAGAAATACAGGGATTGCTTGGACAGATACCTCAAAATCAATTTTTCAGGAAATGGGATGTTTCAACCAATGTGTCCATTCCATATGGATTTCCCCCACACACCTTATTTCGTTTACTTATTCAGTGCCTTTGTTCTTCATTCTGGAAAGCCAGAATTACCAGCCTGGAAAATGAAGGTCACTGGTGCATGATGCTTGACTTGGTCTTAGGCTGGTAGACATTACACTACACAAAATGCCTTCCAGGTTGAAGAATTCAGACCTGAATTTCTAGGCAGACTGATTGCTTTCATGACCAAGAAAAAGAGAGAGAGAAGCAAAAAGCCAGCCATAAAAAGCCAGCCACTCAAACCCAAACGTAAGCATGGTTTCCTTTTATTTTCCTGAATACTTTGTGGGTACAGTTAGTGCTCAAGGACTAATCTCGGCGCGCAGGGCCAGGCTGAGCCTTGCCAGGCAGGACACAGGATGCTGCCCAAAACCTGTGGCTCTGCCAACGACCTCCCTGGCAGTCCCACCACGGGGCCCCAGCACTCCCACTTGCCAACACACTCCAGCCGTGACTCCCAGTGCCTGTGGTCCAGCTCTGGCTCCACCTCTGTCCCAGCTCCACCAGCACCCCTGCCCTCCTGCCCCTGGAGTTGCTTTTAGAATGTCTCAGCAGAGAGATGGTGTGAGATGGGCTAAAGGAAAGCAAATAATCCACATCCCTTCTGACCTGAGATATGGGAACAGGAGCAGAGGCAGCTCAAAACTCATTCTGCTGTCTGGTCCTTTGCAGAAGCCAGTTCATCAGCTCACCTCCCTGCACATCTGGGGTGTCCCTAAATGAGCTTAACTCAGAGAGAAATAAACATTATATTTTATCACTAACACACTCCTTCCCAGCTACCAACTACTAATGATGTTGTACTTAAGTAACATTTTCTCACTCATAGCTTTTTGCAACTGCATTGTATACATACACAGGCTTTTCTGGAGAGGACAGGAACCTAAGCCTCTTCAGATTGAGAGGACAGGCTGGCCAGAGCCACTGTAGTAAATTCCTGTTCTGATAGCAATCACATGAATAATTATTTGGAGCAGAAAGGCTCTTCCTTCTTAAGGGCTTGATCCAAATCACATCACATCAGATTAACTTTTTTCTTCAGTTGCCTGTGCAGCAGTGTCAAATTGGGCATCTATACTCTTATTTGTCACTGCCCTGATTTGATTAATTGCTGTAGAATTAAAATACTGGTTTAATTCATGCTCACATAAATATCAGTCATTCCTGTCTCTCTTTATAAACACAGACCCTAATTCAAGTATCATAATTTTGCACAGCAAACATAGCCAAAAAGGTGATAAAGGAGAATTTCATGATCTTTATGTTGGCTCATACAGAGACATAGCACAGCAACATGACCAAAGCAGAACAGTGTGATTGATTTACCTCCAGCTGCTGCAATTTTTGTGAAATGTCTCAAGACAATGGGATCCCATGAAGGGAGCAATTGGTACCAGGAAGAAGCAATCAGCATTACTGGGGATACACATCCTTGCTCTCCTCCTGTCATGGATATCTGTCTGGATAGACAGTCATTGCAATCCTGGGTGCCCTGCTATTTCCTCATGCTCTGGGAACCCAGCTGCTCAGCTGCTCTTCCAGAGAAGCTCAGGGTTTAACAGACCCTCCCAAAACCTTCCTCCCACTGTCACCTGGCACTTCACAATCCTGTTACCTTTTCTTTGCCACATTACTTTCTCACAAAGCTGCCTCTGCACTCCCAGCATGTAAATAATGTAAAGGAGACTGTTCTTGTATTCAATTAGTGAGGGAAAATGGGTTTGTGGTTAATGGACCAGGTGGGACTCGGGAGATGTGACTTCAGTTCCCAACACTGCCACACACTTCCCACACAACCTCGGGTTGTTCCCACACAGCCTTAACTTCCCACACAGCCTTGTCATGTTCTCCCAAGCCAAAAGGAGAGTACCAGAGCAAGAATGATTTCAAACAAGCATGATTTCAAACAAGCCTAGGGTGCCAAATGACCTGGCACTGGGGACACCAACACACTGGTGCCACACACAGCTCTGTGCAATCGGGGTTACAGCCAGAGCAGAGCACTCTGTAGCACTCGTCCTCCTTCTCCTCAGCAAGGAAACTGCACTGCACTATTCCTGACTACAGTGATTTAGTGTCTGTTCCCTTGTCCTGCCTCGGACCGAGCCAGTCGGGTTGCAGGGAAGCCAAGGATAAACTGCAGTGAAGGGGCATCAGAGTGAAGACAGAGAAGGGCTTGTATAACTGTAAAGGCAAAAGGTCAAATCCTTTATTAAAAAAATCTGTAAACAATTAAAGTAGCCACGAATATGGGAGGTATGAGTGCAGCATTAATATTTAGGGGAGTGGAGGAAGGAAGACAGAGATGAAAGCTGAACACCTTTTTGAACCTCAGCCAAAGCTTTATCAACCATATAAATAAGAGAACACATCCTGCTCAGCGAGACACGTATTCACCCTGTTTCATTACATTCTGTTCTGTCCTCAGTCATGATGGATCCTGCTGAGACTCGTGTTTAACAGTTCCTTCCTGGAGTGGCTCAAGCAACAACAAGAAAAAAAATATTGTGAAAGTCACACCCCATTGAAATCGCATCCTAAAGGGACCCAGCGAGTGCGGTAATTACCACGGTGGCTGTGAACACCAGGGCCACGCTGGGCTCAGAGGCTGCTGTACATGCTAAAATTAAAAAGGACTTTAAGCAGATGCAAGGAAAGTGGAAATTAGGGACCAAAGTGTAGGCACAAGAGCGATTCATCATTCCTGATAAGGAGCCATTAGGCTGGACTGTGATGGGAGCAGAACCCAGGGAAGCCAGCCTTTTTAAGCTTACAAATGCAGCGTAATCCCCAGTTGTTCTCAGATAATGGAAAACTGCATTAACCTTGTAATGTTTCCCTGGTGGCTCCAGCACATTCACCCTCTTACAAGCCTCTCTGCTACCTTTTTTGCACCCTCTGATTTCCATAGATTCTGATTTCCACTTTCCAGGGCTAATGCCAAATGCTTTGGTACTTGAGATCAGAATCCAGCCCCATGTTATTTCAGCCGGAACGGGATTTCTGCCTTGTTTTAGCCATCAGGGTAGCCTTGACATGCTTTGACTTGCCTGCACCAAAAATGTAAACAGCAGTGCTAAGTAGAACAATTAACATTGTGTCTCTGCAGATGTTTGTTTCCCTTGAAGGAGCTTGGAATTTGAGTGGGGAAAAGCAGGGTAGGCAGCGAACAGAGGCTAATGCAGTCTGGGGCAAACTTCCCAACCGGAGTTTTATAAACAGCTCAAGCTGCTCCCCTTTCTATCAGTGATGTCACTGCTAACCTTAGAGCGGGCTGCAGCATTGCTATCCATCATCTGCCAGCTGCTATTCCTTCCCCACCATAGAGCAGGAGGCATATGCGAAGGCGGCTGGAGTCTTGAAGAGTTTCAGCTTCATGAGAATGGAAGCCAATAAGCTCCAGATTCCCTGGATTTTTCATACAAATTATCTCACCCAAGTCTGAAGATAATGCCGTCTAACAGTTGTAGGTTATAATTTCCAAACAGCAAGATAACCTTCATCATCCAGCAAAAGCAAAAATGCCATTAGCAGATAGAGAGGTGATTTAACTCAACCGAGCCATTTGCTCACAAGTCTGAATTTATGTCATAGGTTGTGATGAAATGAGTGTTTTCTTAGATAGATATGGACGACTAACACAGCGCAGAACTCAGCAATCTTCAAAGGACTCTGAGTTTTAAATTCCCTGGCTGAAGTCAAACATTTATCTTTCTTATCACTTTCACTCAAAGGATGTGTTTTTGCAATATTACATCAGGTTCATTTGCCAACAGAAGAGGCCAAAAGGTGACATCCAAGAGAAGAACACTGCCTTCACTTACACGACAGTAACCCATCAGCCGCACTGGAATTACTCTGGGTTTCCAGTGAAGGACTTGACAGCAGGACCATAACACCCTGCTAGAACATTTCTTATATCACCATTGCAAGAGTTCCATAAATCTAGCACTTTGCAGCTGAGACACTGCAGATGAGAGCTCAAAGTTGAGGTGATCAAACAGCCACATAGAGGTGACCAAAAAATGAATAACAGTAGGACACTCGCCTTCCATCCCCTGCCCAAAAAATGTGTTAGGTTAGAGTAACACTAAACGCAGAGTTATTGTGTCTAAATCTGTTTTGTCGGCACTTATATCTCCTTGCAGCTTGAGAGCTGGAGGCTTTGGGAACAGAACATATTCTTTAACAGGTCACTTGCATTTTCTCCTTCTCTTCTCAAATGTCAGCACCTTGGATGCTCTTGTACCCTCTTTTAAACTATTTCTGAGCCAATCCTGTATGATTCCTTGCAGTGCTGCTCTCATCCCTTGACAGGCCATGAAAATCAAAGCAGATTTCATTTGCTTTGGAAGCAGATGTCTTGTGAAAAAGCTTCTGCCTGTTTAGCAGCATGGCAGATTCATTCCTCAAGCAGTCAAAAGGCTTTAATTTAGTGAGGTCACACAGTCGGAAATTGGCCAATTGAATACTCACCAGAGAACCTCTTCATAAACCTGACACAGTTCTATAGACAGAGAAGTACCTCTAGCATCAGGTAGAATATTAGAGCATCTCCCCTTACTCACACACAGTGAGGTGTTTTCACTGCAGTACATTGTTATTATTACATACAACAAATGCTGCTACATCAGTTTGACTTTCCTGCAGCCTCCCGTGGGGCTCACAGCAAAGGCAGATGAAGTGAGTGAAGAATGGCCGTGGGCCCAGGCTGCCTCAGGCTGGAGGTGACTGACTGCTTTGTGTGATACACAACTGCAAATCCTCTGCTGGTCGTTTGCCACTTTTCTACCAAGATAAACAAAACATGCCCCTGCTCAGTGCCTGCAGTTTTCTACAATGGCCTGAACTCTGCAGGTGACAGCCTGGGCAAGGGAACAGAGACAGCTCTCTGCACACACACCAATGGCATTTCAATACATGATTGTGACAGATGGGGATATTTTTCAAAGCAATCTCTGTACTGGAGGATTTGAAATGTTTCTTACCTGAGGCTACCTGCCAATAACTATTACTATTCTTTGCAGCTGCAAACACCTTCAAAACGAAGGCAAAGTTCCAAGTGAGTCTGATATTCAAACTCCAGCTCTGGCTTTAAGGTATGTGAGGAATTCATTCAACCTACCCCTGCATCTTTTTGAACAAAGATGAGTTGTTTTCCATGCCCCTAGTTTCTGGACAATTGTGTCAAGCTTTGGGCTACACCTAGCCAAAGACACTGACATTAAAGTAGGCAACACTCTTTGCATCACAGACAGCCGCCTTTGAGACAGATGGATCAGCTGGGAATACCTAGGCAAGGATGTACAGAAGGTGCTAAAGGAAAGCACTGTAGCACAGTGAATTTAGCCATCACTAACACTTATCAAGAGCATAATTTAAAACAAAAACAAAAGTAGCCATAATTCCAGTCTCTGCACTCCCTGTCTTCAAAGAGCTTGCACAGGCAGCTTGAATTCTTCACCCTGTTGCTCAGAGTGACATTGGAAGCCACTTCTGGTCCTCGCTGTTACCACAGCCCAGTAACTGCAGCCCCCAGCTCCCCACGCTGGCAGCAGCCGGGGAACGAGGCTGTAACAGGATCTGTCACACACCAGGAGAGTCTGTGCAGCCCCACTCAGCTCCACTGCACAGAGGATATCTGCCCTACACACTAACTATAGACTTGATGAAACATTATCATACATGAAGGACTGATTAGGTGTGCTGGGCCATTAGCCATCTCTGAACACTGACTGATGAAAAACGTAATTAATGGCAGCTTTCATAAACAGACTGCAGAATGCAGAATTGAATTAAAAGGAAAACAGCTGTTGCTAATGGAAATAAGGGGCATTTCTTGATTAAAATATCTGCCTGTCTTTCTGTGGGAGGTTTTCCAGGATGGTGGGATGGAAGAGCGTAACGAGATCTGGGAGCAGAGAATCTGCAAAGCTTCCTGCTGAAGAAAACACAACTTCTCTGCCTGGTGAGTCACAATGTTTTTCTTTCGCAGATTGGAGCAGGGGAAAGAGCCATACAATGCCTTGTTCATCTCCCTGCCAATCTGAAAGGATTTATAAACCTTGGAGACCAACCCTGACATACCAGAATCCAGTTCATCTTAATTATAAGATGATATTTCATATTATGTGAACCCACAGATATAGAAGAATTCAAAAGCTACTTGCTAATGCCCTACAAACTATCACTGAGCTCTGAATCCAGAAGACAACAGCTCCACAAATCTGAAGCACATATATTGATTCTGACACCAAACTGCAGCAAGAATGCACAGCTGAGAACATTTATCAGGGAGAGACTTCCACTCAGAGATCCACTAGGGACTCAATAGTTTGGTGACATGAATGAAAAGGTCTGAAGGATGGAAAATGTCAGAATCAAGATTTTTTTTCAGGTCATGAGGCCTTTCTTTCATGCTGTGGTGACTCTGATCCTCTCTGACAAGAAATACCGCAGGATGAACCTACAATATGGAAGATTAACATCCAGATTTTCATAGACACTGAGCAATACAGCTTCATTTGCCTCCCACCATCTTCTGTGGGACAGAAATCACACACCAGTGGGGTGAAAGTCTACTTTCTGAGTCTCTGAAGTCATTTACTTTGACATTTGCTTTGTTTAGCATAAAAATTTTCAATGTGCTTCCAAGTCCCAGTGAGACCTGTGTGTCATTGGAAGTGGCCTTTTCAATTTTACCCTGTGTGTTTGAGTGTGTCCTCTCCAAGGCTCACAGATGCTTTAGTGTCTCTTCATATAAAGTCTTGGCTGGTTTGATTCTCTGGGAGGGCCCTGAGCACCGTGTGTTACAGATGAAAACTGGTGCTTCACTTTGTAGATTTGCACCCCATTCTGTACCTGGGGCAGGAGAGCTCTGCTCTGCTGCACCAACTCCACCAGTCTTGCTCTGCCTTGCTCAAAATCATAGATCTTTTTTGTCACTGATGCCTGGGAGCTAAGCCCTGGAAATCTTATGCCCCATGAAGCCTGCTGACAAGGAAATACATGCTCCATACCACCTGTGCCTTGAGGAATGAAGGCATATGAAAGGCTGCGTTCAGGCTGCATTATCAGATTCAAAGTGGAAACTAAAGAGAGAGAAAGGTCTGAAAGATGAGCCAGACGGGAATGCCTGTTACTTTCACCTTTGATCCACGTGGTGCTTTGATGTGGTATTTCAGTCCTTCAGACAAGGTAACTTATCCCAGTCTGCAGCTCGTGGCACCTCTGATGGATATGAATGAGGCAGCCAGCCGAGCTCCTCGGCTCTCGCTGAGGCACTGCCAGTCAGAGGCATAATTCAGTCCCAAGCTCCCTTCCCATGCCCATTTTTTTCTCTGCCTGCAGAGTCTAAAAGGAAATTCCCTCAAATAAATACAAAAGCACTTGGTGTTCATCTAACGGCGTTTCAGGGAAAGGAAGCATGAAACCACACAAGTTATTCATCTCCATAAAATGGTTTTATCAGGACCCAGAACACAATTCCTTAGCCTGAGGAGGTCTGATCTTCTTTGTGAGATGTAAATGCATGACATTATGTGCAGAATGGGTGCTGCTTAAGAACCCAGATAGATACAGAGCAGGCATGTGGGAATGATCAGCATAAAAGACTTCCTTTAAATGATGTGCACACTTCTGGTCCTTTGAGGGAGAGCAGTATGTGCAGTGAATACTCCAGCATATTTTTCTACTGGTATGGAGGTCTTGATCTGCTGGTGAAGGCTCAGACTCAAGTGCTATTTGTGTCACTCTCAGTCACAGACTTGCCTCTCCACTGCTCATGTCATCCTGCACCAGGGTTTTCCCACCTGCAACAAAGAAACAAAGTCCATGTCCGGGGATTCACCATTTGGGCAATGACCTGAGCTGCAAAAACCCAGGCTCCAGACTTCCTGGGGTTTGCTCCTCTCTGCAGTCAACAGCAGCACAGTTTGTTTTCCCCCATAAGATTATCCCTGCTTCTTCCTTCTGTCTCACAACAGCTGGAGCCTGAACACCCAAACCCAGGGTGACGGAATCACTTTCAAAAGAGCTCAAAACCAGTGTGGGAACACAGCGTTTCTTGCTGGGGGCCTGGATAAAGAGCAGACAGGCTTTGCTGAGTGGGAAAGGCTCTGTTGGGCTCAGCTGGGGCAGTCTGATCACTGGGCTGATCACTGGAAGCTGCTGTCACAGCCCAGCGGCTGTGGCAGAAATCACAGCTCTGCCCCTGCAGTTCACATTCAGGGCCATAAATTAAATCACCAGTGTAAGGTAATACAGCAGGCCCAGGACCTGGCAGACATTGGTGTCTCTCTCCCCTTCCCTTATGAAAACAGAGGGCTGTTCCTTCACCTCCCCGGGAAGGTTTGGCACAGTGTGTCTGCTGGAGCCCAAAGCACCTTGCTGGAGGTCACACAGGAAATGTGTGTCAGCGCTGATGGTCATGCAGGGTGTTGGATTTGCATCACCAGAGGCCCAGGCAAACAGCCCTCCACGAGATGAACCTTTTCCACTGAACAGGGCTGGCTGTAAGCAACGACCCTGAGACCTTCACTTGCCACCACTGATCCCTCCCAGGCTCGTGCCTGTCCAGCTGGCACGTGTGTCGTTGCCTTTCTAAAGCCCTGTTGAGAAATCTGTCCCAAAGAATAGAAAGAGAGGTATTACTTTAAACAAGCACTCCTTTAATGTGCACATGAAACAAATCCCAGGAAGGGAGCAGAGCTGGAGCTGTTCTTACTTGCTACCTCCTGTCCAGGGTTTAATTGCATGTTATTCATTAATCCTTTGGTCTTCAGAGCAAACAGATCTGTTTCAAGACACTTGTATTACATAAACAACCAGAAATCCTTGTGGATGTGTGTGTGCTCCGCCCTAAGGAGCATCATAGACATGTTGGAGATTCTCATTTCCCTGTGCAAGTGCTGTGCTAGAACTGACAGAAATTAGTATTCATTGTATGGCTTTGTTGGGTTGTTTTACAAAATTGGTTTTACAAAATCCGCATGGGAACCCCAAGATAATTGCCTTTGACACTCTCAGGAGTGGCACTTAGAGGGAGGTGGGTATCTGCAGGACTGCTCGGAGCTACAGGAGGCATTTCACTGAGGTGCAGTCCATAATAGGAGGGAGATTCCTCTTCTCAGCCCCCAGCAGTTTGTCCCTGCTGTCACCCCCCTGTGCTTGCTCTGCTGCCAGACTATGTGAGGATTAGATATGCAATCCTGGGTCTACAACTATTAGCACTGACCACAGTGATAGTTTCATGGTCACTCATGGACAGCATCATTCTGTCCCTGGGCCCTGAAACCAGAAAAACTAACAACCACACTGCAGAAGAGGGCAAATTCTCCTTGTGAAGGCATTTGATCTCTGTAACACAGCTGCCATCATGCTTAGAAAAGGAGAAAAGTTATGCAGAGACAGAAATGAGGAAGAGAAAGGTGAAGAAGCAAATACAGAGAGCACAGAAAGGTGTTCATGGGTCTCTGTCACGCTCGGACTGCACGTTCAGGAGAATCAAAGACAAATACTCTTGTTCTTAGATTCAATAGGAATGAACCCTGGTCCTGCAGGGTGGAGAATGGGGTAACTAGTGCAGCAGGGAGACATTTTGAGCTGGATCTGGAGCCAGACCAACTACTGGCCAAAGTCATCTCCGATATAACACTGCCAAAACCAGCTCAGCATTCTTCACCTCCCTTGAGCTTCACTGGGGACAAACCTGGCTGGGCTGTGCTCAGCCTGGATAACCCAGCTGTGGCAGGACCCAGGCTCAGCAAAGCGACCGCCCTTGCGGGCACTTGCCAACCTGACACGTCTGAGTTCGTGAACTGCAGATGGTGCTGGCCCGAGCGTTTCCTTTTCCCTCGACATCCCCAAGCAGAGCGAGCCCAGCGTTCCTCACCACAGCGCCCACGGGACCGGGGCAGGAAGGGATCGAATTTTCCAGTTTTGCCTCAAGCGTGTCACCACATCAGCAGACAAGTCCTTCACCTAATGCCAGTGTATTGTGTCACACCTCATATTTCACGCGATAAAACACAGTCCAGTGATGCGAGTCCCTTCTCTTGCTCGATGGCTGGTATTTATGGAGATAGCGATTACCAGGAAGCCAGGATTTAGGGCACGCAAGGGCTGGTGGTGGCACAGAGCCCTTGCTACTGGTGGGTGGGATTCCTTTACCTCTCCCTGAAATCCAGCCAGGCCACTCAGCACATCTCCAGCCACAAGAAGTTTCCAGCTGTTTTGGTTTGAAGCACCAGGGGAGGGGGAGAAGCGGGGGAGGCTCTATCAGCTCTTCCCAGGGAATGTGGTTCAGTTCCTCACACCTCATCTTTGGTCAGGAAACTGAGATGGGGATAGGTAAAGCTGCTGAGCCTACTTAGACAGAATACCTCAAGAAAACATGTGGAGCCAAATTTCCCGTTAACTTCTCCCAGCCCATCATCTTCTACAATTATGCTGCAGGGAAAGCAGGTCAGCACTTGGACCTTTACCTTGGCCCCTGCTATGGAACCACCTCCTGATCTCTCACGTGCTCTCCTTCTCAATGGTGGGAAAAGCCACTGCTGTCAGCTGAGACACTGAAAGACCAAGAATAACACAATTCCATGATCCTTGTGCCCAGGGTTTCCTGCTGGCTGAGTGATTCTGGCAGGCTCTTCTACGGATTTTAGAGGGACACAGTGGAGAGAAGCCAGGGTGAACATTCCCATGCAAGGAAAATGGGGTGGCTGTGTCAGAGTAACTGGCACAGGCT
The DNA here is from genome assembly GCF_001604755.1 of Lepidothrix coronata. Classification (NCBI taxonomy): domain Eukaryota; kingdom Metazoa; phylum Chordata; class Aves; order Passeriformes; family Pipridae; genus Lepidothrix; species Lepidothrix coronata. The sequence goes on from NW_016690229.1 coordinate 2,978,555, forward strand.
GGATCCAGCCCTCCCTCGAGTACACCAATTCAGACATGCCTCTCTTTTTTTTTCCCCTGCAACTCAGCTCAGGGTTTCAAGAACCCCAGCCTCCTGTGGTCAATGGTGGATGCACTGCATGCATGGGAAGATGTGACCACCCCTGCAAAGCTCAGCCAATAGGCACTGGACTACTTTCCCAGCAGGGATGCAAAAAGCAGGACACAGAGATGTCTCCGTACACCCTGGAGACAACAGAGCCTCCCAGATCAGCCTATACATGGCAGCATGGAGGTGGCAGATCAAAATAACCCTCTGCCCACTCTGCCCACTGCTGCCATCATTCACAGAGCTTCTTGTGGCCCTTCCCAGTTTCTTGTGTCCCCCACCCTCCTTACCGGCAGGGCAGCACGAGAGGTTGAAAAGTCCTTGGCCACTGCTTAGCAACAGCTAAACCATCATTATCAACATTATTCTCATCCCAAATCCAAAACACAGCACTGTACCAGCTACTAGGCGGAAAATTAGTCTCATTCCAGCTGAAACCAGGACATTGTCAAATCAGCATCACACTCTCTCACCTCAGTCTCTTCAAACGGGGGACAACAGGATGTGATCCTGCAGGGAGTGGAAGTTCACAAATGGCAGTAAAATGTTTCTGGAGACACTGAAATTCTTTCATCTGAGCAACAGGTAGAAAAGAGAAAGATGCAGGAGCAGTTCATTTCTTGGAGCTGCTGTTCTGATGTTCCTTGAAATCCTTTTGTTTTGATTTTAGATTTATGGTTTGCTTTTTTTTTTTCCTACTGTGATGCTATTTAGGGCAGAAAGGGGATTTCATCATCTCCCCAAGGCCATTCTCAGCTGCAGCTCTGACCCCACCTCCCTGCCTTGCTCCACTTGGTCTAATAAACTTTTTTTTCGCTTAGTCCAGTTTCCTTCCTTGTGCTCTTACATCATCTTTGTACTTATCTCAGGTACTAGCATTTCCTATTTCTAAGCACCTCTGAGAACAGCAATTAACACCACATCCAGCAGTATCTTGGCATAACATGTCAGCTGCAGGCAGCAGTCCTAAGCAACAGAAAACCAGCTCAGAAATCAAAGATTTCTTCACCAGAAGATGCCCAGTTGCTAATCATTGGGCACCAGTTCACTAGGAAAATCAGTATTTGCAATTCGTGATTCTACAGGAAGATCTAGGCCCAAAAAACCTGAAGATTTGTTAAGTAGGACCCCGTTCTTACGTGCCCTCTGCTGCTCCCAACTGGCATTGGAATTGGCAGGGTCATTCCTTCCTTCCCTCTTGTTTCAGAATGATTTATGGCTAAATGCAATCATTATAAAGCAGAGTCAGACTGCTTCTGTGCAAGATAATAGTCATTAGGCAGACTTTCTGACTAGATTTTTTTTCACTGTTTCATTGATTATTTTTACACTGTAATGTGCAAAAGCCTATTCATGTCTTTATTAGCCTGACTTGTTTCCTACGTTTATGAAACAGATCTTTCTTTGATAACAGTTGTTATTGCTGGAATGAATGTCAGACCATGATCTACAGTAATACATCTTTTTGAATTGCCTTCTCTAATTTTATTAGTTGGAAAAAACCACCACCTAATTTAAAGAGATAAAACCTTCTGGAAGTGGAACATTGCCACTAATTAGGATAACAAGAACACAGATATGAGTTGCTGGGGATACGGGAGTGTAAGCTTCTTTTTTCTAGCACAAGAAGAGGTATTATTTTTCTGGAACAGTCTTCCTTCTCTTACTGAAATTCTGCTGCTTTGGAGGAAATTATTGACATTAATCTCCTTATCCATGATAAATGCTGACCAGGACTCAGCAGCTCCAGATTCAGGTCCTGGGTTTGCTATAAATACCCTGTGCGACCTTGAGCAAGCCACTGTTGTTCTGTGACTTGATTTTTCCGTCTGTAAAATGGCAGGAATGATGAATCCTGTGTTTTATTGCCAGCTCTTACATTACGTGTTTCTGTGGGGGAACTGCTCATTCAATCTCTTTGTGGCTTGGTTCCTCATCTCTAAAAGAGCAATAGTAATACTTCCCTTGTCTACTTATTTTGATTACTTTTTTTTGATGTTTGGGTGTACTTGAAGTACTGTGGGACTCTGCCACAGCATGCAAACAACATATTTCTCTCCTCTCTTACTCCAGAGATGGTGCTGTTGGACCCTTGAATGTGGGTTTGCAGAGTGGCTTTGAGCTGGTGGTTTGACCTCTCCAAGAAAGCTGCTCTGTTAGTAACTAAACTGATCAACTTGCACTAAAGCACATAAGAAGCACTCACAGAGTGTCCTGTGCTAGATAAATTGCAGGGTAACATCATCACTCTGTCAAAAGCAAACAGCCAGGGGACAGAAACATCTTGAATTCACACTGCTATCTCTGTGCATGAGCACCTAATTACTGCTGCATGTCCAGCCCCACAATTTTTGCTCAGCTAAAACACACATCCATGACAGCTGGGTATCCCATCTGGATCTAAAATCTTTGTATATATGTATATAACTACCTTAGAAGAAAGAGACCACTAATAAATTTTTCTATTTGATAGCTCAATTTAAAATCAGAATATCCCCACGTGACTACTGGAGAGAGAATTTGGATAAGCAGAGATATAAATGTCTACAATGAGCAATCTTTTATCTTTGTTGTAGAGGTGACCTAGAACCATGGTGACACAGAAGATTTAATATAGTGCCCAGCTGAGGAAAGGAATTTTGCACAATATTAGATGACAAAGTTGTTCCATTGTTTAAGTACCACAGGCATTATTAGCCTGTCATGAGACTGGGGTACAAGCTCATAGACAGTGACTCTCACATCTGCCTTTGAACAAGGTTGCCTGTCTAATTATGTATGTGAAGTATGTCTGCCTGTGAACACCAAATTCATGCAGTTGAATTTTGATTAAAAAATTCCTCCCAGCCCTCCAAGCAGACACATCAGTCTTCACTGCCTACCCAGCTTGAGGTAAGACTTGATTCCACCTGGATTGATTGCATTTCAGTGCAGGGGAGGAGTACAGACACACTTGCAGGATCCATTATACCATTTTCCAGGGTGCAGAAGAGCAATTGAACTCAAGGCAACATTTGAGCGTTGAGCAAAAGAGGACAGAGCCTGCTCAGAGATGTGAATTTCTTTCTCTTTATAATTTAAACATCCATTACTTAGTGTCTCTGCATGACCAAGTTAATATTCTTTTTCAGATGCTTTTCTCGAAATCACTCGATTCTACAAGCTGCTGTTAAAATGCTGGTACAGTCAGATCGATATGAAAAGACAGTTTGTTCAACAGCAGTTTTCCAGGCAGAGTACAGAATGCCAACTCTTTGAACCCAGAGAAAATAACAGTTCTCCTCTGTTTATATTTCCAAAAGGTGCATTTGGATTATAGCTCATCAAAATAAAGACACTATGGGCAAATATGTCTCATTTTCTTTTAAGGAAGCTGGAATACCAAGAGCTGGCTAAGAAACCAAGGGTCTGAATTTTAAAAGGCTGTGCTTGCTCCCATCTCCTTGCCTTGCAGCACCATCTACAGAGAGGTTGTCAGAATCACATCCACTGCAAATCTCGAGAAATTCCAGTTCCCTGGCCAAACAAACCCTGGTTCAGTGATTAACACACTCTTGAAACTGTGAGTTTGACAGCCCTGAAACCTGAAATCCTTCTGCAGCAAGATAAAGGCAAGAACATGGTCTATTTTCCCAAAAGCCCCTCAGTTCCCATGCAAAAAAAGGCAACTCTTGCAATGACAGAGCTAACCCTGCCACTTTGCTGATTTTTTTTTCCTTAGAAACTTTCCTGTGGAAGAACTTTTCTGGCAGCCAAGTGTTCCAGCTGCAAAAGGATGGTGGGATTTTCCAGGGCAAAATGCACTTCATGGTCCATTAATCCTACCTTTGGCTCAAGCTGATTGTTCAAGCTTCAAAAGAGTGCAATATTTCACCTCCTCCGTGTATCTACTCAATTACACAAGATAAAATGTCGTGGGGATTGACCTTCATCTGATCACTGAAGCAGAAGGTCTGTTTGCCCTTGACTTGGCCTGGGTACCAGTGGTGATACAGGGACTGGACCACGATGAAGGAGTTTGCAAGCACAGTTTAAAAGCTGGAGTTTGAAATATGGCTCTGATTATCTTGCCATTAAAAAAAAAAATGCTTATCTATTCACCTCAAAATAGAATGTTCTTCTGAATATGGAGTGTTTTTTTCCACCAGAAGCCTTGATCCAAATGCCACAGTAGTAACTGGAAAGTTCCCACCATTTTGGACCAGGCTCTGCTTGTGGGAGGTGGTGGGTGCTGGAATGTGCCAGTGCAGGCAGCATTGCTGTCTAATTGCTCACCAGGAGCAGTAGAAAAGAACAGACATTTAAAAAGCAGATAACAGGGAAGACACAGGCTCCAAACCTATGGCAGTGGGGCTTAGGCACCAACATGCAACAGCCCTAAATATTAACAGTATATGCTTAGAAAGATATGTTTAGGGATATGTGCTGTCTTAGGAATGGAAAATATGATCTGGCGATTTTTATGAACAGATCAAGTGCTGCTTTATAATGTGGTTGCCATGCGTGTAGGAAAGACATACCAGGACCTAATTCCTCCGATGGTAACACAAATTCTTCTAATATCCAGCCTACATTTATTCATTACCAGACAGAACAGAACTACTAGCTCTTATCTGTTATGAAAACTAACTATCTTACAAAGTCCTCAGGTTAGTCAAGCACTGTCCACCTTCAGTAAATGCATGTATTGTACATTAGCCCATTTCTATCTGCCATCATGTCTGCTATCATTCTTTCCTGCTAAACTTATCCAAAAGTCTTGTGTTTTATTTGGATCAGACTTCAATTATTTTTCCTCATTTAAAAAGCTGGAACAATTTTTCCTGCTCTCAACTTGTGTTGCGTTGCTCCTGCAGCGATGCTGTTACACAGCCAGATGCAAAGTCCTGTTAGATGTCTGAGTCAGAAATTAGAATATTTCAGTTGAAAGGGATCTATAACGATCATTTAGCCCAAATTATTGTCGCGTTATGATCTTTATGATTTGTTCCACTTGGATGAGGTCATTTCTGTCTCCATGCATTCATTTCCTCTGTGTACATTTCCACTACATATTATGCATTCATTTGTGTCCTGCCTCTCCCCCTTTCATCACCTCTACCTCTTCTCTCCTTCCTCTCCTGGTATGAATGCCTGAAAAACATTTTGCTATTTGTTTTAATTTCCTTTGCAAGGTCCACCTCGCCTTCACTTCTGGCACATTTCCCTTTATGCCTACATTTCCTAACTTCTAAGACATAGTTTTCTTTGCTTAATCCTTTTTTTCCATTCCTTCTACTCCCTTTGCTTATTTCTAATATCCACTTTGAAGTGGTTTTTCACCGGGTTAGGTCTGGACCCCTTCCTTATGGAGTTTTATCCCTCTGTGTACAAGTCTCAAATCCTTTTTATAGCCCCTGCTTATATTCCAAGCCCGCCCAACATTCAAACCTTTTTAAGCTGTCAAAAATCAGGAAACAAAATGTTAATTGCTAGTGTGTACCAACTTCCAGCACATTAGGCTTCCCGTTGGGTTCTCCATCCCACTGTGTGGGATATTCCAACTGGTTTTCCCTACACATGCACCCAAATCTAAAAGATCACGGGAAGACTGTTGACTGCAGAAAAAATTTCTCTTGACCTACAGCCATGGCAGCAGTGCCAAGAGAAGGCAGGAAGGTCATTAGCTGAAACTGTTCTCATGGTATAAAAAATTGTTACAGTAGATTAAAAATTAGCATGAAGAAATGAAGCCCATACATACATTTTTAAAGCCTTTGTCAGGCAGCCAAAATGAAAACAGATTTCACCAGACCACGAAAAATGAAATGCGTGCGTTAGGCCTTGTATGACTGGAGCTTATTTCCTTGCTAAATTCCAAGTTTCAGGTCTCTCCCGCTGAGGCAGAAGGGCTGTTCAAGAAAACCCCCCAAATATCTTATAATAGCAGAGGAATATTTTTTTTTCCTATTTTTCACCATACAAGTTTGCCTGGGCGGTTGGATAAAACGAGATAACATTTCCAGCAAATGTGGTTGTGATTACAGTCACTGTTCCTGCCATATGTGTAAATACTAGTTGGTTTGGGGTTTTTTTGAGGGTTTAATCTCCTGATGACCTGTGGGGAGCAGTTTCCCTGGCCGTGCTGGGCAGTGGCTGCTGGTGTTTCGTTGGGGATTATGCTGGATGTCCCTTGGAGTGCAGGCACCTGGCATAGGATGCACCAGAGGGACCCCAAAACCACCTCGTGTCACGTTTTCCCCGCACTGGGAGCAGTCTGTCCGGCCTGACAGAGCAGCAGGGGAAAATCATTTCAGTCACCTTATTGAAAAGCCTCTTTTGTAAAGTCAAACCCCATACTGTCATTTTAAATAGCTTGTCCATTTTCAAGAAACATGGGCATGGACATTGACCCGGGGATGGAGCCAGGGATGGACACGGGGATGGACACATGGATGGATGAGGTGGTGCTGATGTGGATTTGGATGTTGAAGTGGATATGGGCTTGGATGGACGGATGGATGTGGGGTTGGCAGTTGGGATGGATGTGGGATGGTTGGTTGTGGGCACAGATTGAGGAATGGGTGTGGTGCCATATGTGGGGCTGCATTTGGGGTGCATGTGGGTCTGGAGGTGGGTCTGGAGGTGGGGCCACTTTTGGGGCGGGCTGCGGACCTGGATGTGTGGAGGGATGTGGGGTGGGCGTGGGGCTGCACGTGGGCACGGACTTTTAGCTGGATGGGGAGCTGCATTTAGGGATGGATGGGGGGATAGATGTGGGGATGGGCTCGGAGGTGGATGTTGGGACAGATGCGTGGCTGGATTTGGGGCTGGATGTGAGGATGGACTTAGAGCTGGATTTCGGAACGGATGTGGAGCGTTCGTGCCCCGGACCCATGAGGGCCGGAACGCTGGTGGCGGGGCCGCGGGCGCGGGCGGAGCGGCGCGGGGCGCGCGGGCCGGAAGGCGTTGGGCGCTGCACAACGCGGAAGTGTCGGCGCGGGCCGGGGCGATGGCGGCGCCCGGCGGGGGCCGGGACGGGGACAGGGAGAGGGGGGAACCGGGACCCGGCAGGGCCAGGGCCGGCCCGGGCACGGCCCGCTGAGGGCTCCCGCTACCGGCCCTCCTAGGGGTCTCCGCCCCGGCCCTCTGAGGGGCGGCCGCCGCGCGTGCCGGGCTGTGCTCGGGCCGCGGGCCCGGCGGGCAGGGGGGCCATGGCCACCCGGCGTCTCACGGACGCGTTCTTGTTGTTGCGGAACAACGCGGTGCAGAGCCGGCAGCTGCTGGCCGAGCAAGTGAGTAGTTTCGGCTCCTCCAGCCCTCGGGGGTCACGTAGCATGGCTGCTGCGGTGAGTCTCCTCCCTTCATCCTTCTGTACCTCGCCGGGCAGCCGAGCTGTGCCCTGACCCTCTCCCCTCCTCCGAGCCCTCTCCTCAACCCCCACCGCCCTCCCGCCTCCCTCCCTCCCCGCCCTGTTGATCCCTTTCCCTGCTCCCTCACGGAAAGCGAATAGAAGAGATCTCTCTGTGTGCTGATCTCTGTTCCCTTCGCGAATAACAAATTATTGTTCTAAGAGCTTCGTGTTAGCGTTGACAGGAGGTTTTTGGTCCTCTTTGGTTTTTGATGTCTCTTTACCTCAAAGAAAACCCAAAATCATTTCACAGAGCAGAACTCTTCTATTCACCTCAGTGTGGGCACTGTTAAATACACTTGGTATAGTTTATTCCCATTGCTTAAATTTCTCCATAACTTGCTCTGGTGTTCATTGCCCTTTTTATTTTAATTTTCCCTAAATACAAATAGTACTCAGAGACATCTTTGAGAGAGGAAGTCAGTAGATTTCCCTCATAAAAGTTATGCATTCAGAGGCAGTTTCTGCAGCTTTTTCTAAGTTTTGAACCATGATGGGCTGCCTGGCAGCTCAGCTCTGCTCAGGTTTTCACACTTTCTGTTTAAGCTTATCATTTATTTGTCATAGGCACCAGTAACTATCTGCTGGCAGTCTCATCATTCTAAATTGCTTTATATTAATGCATTTTTATTAGGAAAAGCAGTGCTTCATGTTTCTGTTCATGGTATTTGTTCCTTGTTAACTTTATTACACCTGTGTCTAACCAGCTGTGTATGAAACTGCTTTTGTAGAATAGGAAATGTCAATGATAATTTGTATTACACGTGTGTAACTTGGCTCTGCATTTAGTCCTTGTTAAGGTTTCCTTGCCAATATCAATATCAGTTCTTTAGATGCTTGGGGGTTTTTAAAATATCACCCAGAAAAGGCAGTGATGGTTTAAACTCCCATACAGACAACTGAGCAGTGAAATGCACTTTGCTCAGCAGTGAGTGCAGTATCACTTAAAACATGCATAAAACATTTATTGACAGTGTTTTTCAACATGAATTGAAGATGTTTGCTGGGCTGCTCATTCACACAAAGGTGAACAGGGACTGGAATTTCCCTCTGTGCAGTGGGTGAAGTGAGGCAATGGCTCAATCTGGATCCAGATTGGACATTCAGAGTTCTGTAGTTACCACGAGTGAACTGTTTTAGCAAGAAGTAACACTGTTAGTGTGAGTTACTTGTCTGTCAGGTTTTCAGGTGCCTGTCCCTGTCAACTGCAGGTTTTCCTTTGGGTGGTGCCCCCAGAGCAGAGCTGCTGGTGCCAGCAGGGCAGGGCTGCAAGTTCTCTCTCAAAGTACTTCAGCTCACCTTAGTTCACTCCCCAGGCTTCTCCTCGAGACATCCTTTGCAATGATAACTCTCTGTCCAAAATCACCTTCTGCCCTGGCAGATGCACCCTCGTGAGGACACTCAGCCACTCCTTAAACTCAGATAATCACAGCAGCATTTTAACAGTACAGTCCTGTTTCAAGAGCTTGGGCTGGGATAAGGACCATCAGTTGATGCTGCTTTGTTAAACCACAAGTGTTTGTCCTCATTTTAGATCTGCTTTGTTCATCTGTGAGTGAAATACCCTTTTGCTCACACACACAGTGCAAACACTGATGAACAGAGAAGCTGCAGATTGGTTGGTTTTTATATTTTTTCAGATCCTTGCAGGGTTAATGTTCCCTGAAAGCAGAGCACAACTCCAGTGTGTACAGAAGTGAGCATATGCTGCATTTGCTTTTGCTCTTTGTCTTTTGCTGTCTGTGTTATCCTGTGGTAATTGGGGTGCTTGTTGATAAATATCTTTCAAGAGCTTGTCTGTGCCTCCTCCAATCATAGTCAAACCCTCCAGCTCCCTGTGGATGCTGAATGCTGCAGTCAGTGGCCTTTGCTGTCCTACTTCAGTGTGTTCTATTGCAGTCTCTACCTGACAGTTTAGTATCTAGATATTGACTGTGCAGTTACTTTGGAAAACAAACCAAGCTCTGGACTTGATCTCTTATGTTCTTGCTGTTTACCAAGGAACTGAAATATTTCTTTAAAAAGTTGGTACATCAAGCAAAATGCTGACTTAAAATACAGTATCATGATATATTTATTGATTAGTCGTGTCTTTAAAGGGCTGTTTGTTTGTTCTTGGTAAACCATTGTGCTTTAAACATCAATCAGTATTTTCTCAACTGACCATGCCCTATATCTGTCCTATGTCTCTTTTTTTTCCCTTTTATCTTTTGCTGTCTCTAACTGGATGGGGCTGATGGGATCCACAAATCACTTCAGGAGCTGGATGAGGTATTGTTTTTCACATTTTATTCTGCCATGGTGCATCAAGCCTACATCATTGACCTAAAATGTTCCTTTCCTTATTCTGCTGGTTTACTGAATTTTTTTATATAGGATGAAATGTCTCCATGCACAGTAGAAGGACGAGGCTGCGTAAAGTCAAGCATTTAGTGATGGAGTATTACACTGTGAATAGATAAATGTATAAACTAGTCTGACTTACTGTACATGTGTGGGATAGAATGACTTTGCACAATGAAACCAGTAACTATTTTTCATGCTATGCATGAATTATACAAACTTTATTGATCAGGAATGAGGTCAGGGGTAAAAAACAGCTCTCAAGAAAGCATTACCCAGGAAGGAAGAGACATGGAGTGGAGAACCATGAAGCTTTACAGGCCTGATAAAGGAAAATTAAAAATTTGAGAGAAACTCGGAAGGGAGGTGTTTATATTAAATCTTTCCCTGAGACAAAGCAGTGATTAGTTATGTTTCAAGTGGTATCACTGATGATCATCTCTAGAACTGCCTTGGCTATTTGTGTTTAGCACATTTTCATGTCCACTAAACAAGTAATTTAACCATTTTAGCTGCATGTCAGTTTGCAAGAGTGTTTGTCCTTCAGCTGCCTCTTAGCTGAATGTCTGTCTAAATAACATTGTTTGAGAAAAAGCAGAGGTACTATTTTATTTCTTGCAGTTACAATAAAAATTTTTTCTGAGATTCTCCCAAATGCAGTTTTCAAACTTGCCTGGCCTGATATAAACTGTGCTGGAAAAAGGTACCAACATGAGAGCTACTTGAATTCTTACTGCAATACCATATTTTCTCCTTGAAAATCTCCTAAGAATTTATTTTAAGACTGACTCTCATCTTTCAGCTCCTGTGGGAAGGGGGAGGACATAGGTCACTGGCATATAGGGACAAACCAGGAGATGTGGTGTGTGATCGTAGCTGCGTCACGTGTGAACACATCTTCGAGGTTACTTTTTGTGAGAAGGCACACACGCACTTTTCCTGATGTTCAAGGATCTGGATCTGACTGGAATGAAATTAATTTGCTGTGGTTTTTTCTCCCCTGCAGCTGGCTGATGATCGCATGGCACTGGTGTCGGGAATCAGTTTAGATCCCGAAGCAGCAATTGGGGTCACAAAACGTTTACCTCCCAAATGGGTCGATGGGGCTGATGAGGTAAGTTCTGTGGCAAATCCAACAGTTTGGCTTCTCGTGTAGGGATTTATTGGTGTTGTCAGTTACTTTCTCAATGCTGTCAGTTTTATGACAAAACTGGTATTAGAAGAAAGATTAAAATTAGTGTTTTCTAAGTTGACCGCCTTGTTTAGAGGAAAATATGAGGCAAGCTGTGACTTATTATCTTGAAGGGTATATTGCAAGTGAAATAAATGGAGATTATCCAGGGCCAGGAGTTCTGGAAGACTATGTATCATTAATGGGAGTCCAGTATTAAAAGTACACTGGGACTATTAGGGTAAATGTGCTATAGCTGAGCTTTTAGACTTGAGACACGGAAGGTCCTAAAGCTCTTAGCAAAGCAAAGTTCTTCTCATTTTAAAACTTAGAAGGGAAGGTACTAAAAAATTAGTACTTGCAGTGGAATTTTGGTTTGAACCTATTGAATCCAGTTGAGTAGACCCTAAAATGGTGGAGATGAGCAGGTTTACTGTTTGAAAACAGGAAATATTAGTGTCTTCTAGCAGGAGAATTTTCCTGCCTGTGCACTATGGATGCCTTGCAAGTTATGGAAATATTTGGACATACACAAGGGAATGATTCTGGAGGCATCCAGTTAAAAAACTGTCTCTGTATTTGGAATGTGAAGCTATTCTTGACTTTCAGAAAATCTGTTTTTAAATGTACTCTCAGAACACATATTGCCTCATCAGTTTGTGTGTACACAACCCATTTTGCAGAAAGGTGCTCAGTCTCCTTTTTACTACTATAATAATCACTCTTACATATTTATTTTTAATTACTTGTTTGCAAGCATGTAATTTAACTTCTCCTATTAAGTTCAGGCTATTCAATGTGTGAGAGAGTTGAAGCTGTGGCCTGAATTTTCATTAATATTTTTGGGAGTTGGCTAAATCTTCTTGCTATGATACTATATAATGATAAAAATATTATTCCAACTTAATGAAGCACATTTGAAAACAGCAGTCTTGCCTAAGATTAACAAGAGTAGGTTTAAAAAGGTACCAAACTGAAAGTCTATAAGAGTATTCAGTTGCTTCTTAGTCAGCTTTTTATCTGGTTTATAATGATCTTTGGTCTGCTTTTGATGTTACAGATTTCTGTCAATGATTTTTGTCTAACATTTGTCAGAACCCTTTCCTCTGAAACACGAGTTACTTCCCTTTGTTCCTGTTGGGCTTTCTGTTTTAGATTCAGTATGATATTGCCAGGGTTAAACAGAAGATGAAAGAATTAGCCAGTCTTCACGATAAACATCTGAACAGACCCACGCTGGATGACAGCAGTGAAGAGGAACGGGCAATAGAAATAACAACCCAGGAGATCACACAGGTACAGGCTCATTTCAGCTCTAACTCTCCAGTTTGACATATCTTTAAGCATTAGGACAAGGGATGGTTTGCTTTGAGGAAAGCATTTCATTTGTAATCAGTGTTAGAGTGAGAAGTCCTGGGCTCTGTGCTCAGAACTGCACTCACCGTCTCGGTGAACTTCCCAACGAGTCATTAACCTCCCTGTTCTGTTACTTACTTGTTGGTTTTTCTACTTGGAATAGGATTAATCAGATCAAGTTTACAGATGTCTCAGAGAAATACAGATATCAATTCCAAGGCCAAGCAATTAAAATGAAGCAAATGCCTTTGGTCAGAATTAGTTGTGTTACTCAGCTACCTTGTTAACTTTGTTTGTTCTGTTTCTGTATCTTTTTAAACACTGCACGAGGCAATAAAAATTAATTTTAAAAATCTAGAAATAAAAATATTAGTGTTCAGTTTGGCACTTTTGCAATGTGACAGTTGAAGTGTGAGCTGCTGTCTGTGTTTTTACTAATGGCCTTTTTTTCTCAGTTATTCCACAGATGTCAGAGAGCAGTCCAGGTCTTGCAGAGCAGGTCCCGTAGTTGTACAGAACAAGAAGCACGTGTTCTCAGGAATGTAGTGTCTTCCTTAGCACAGTCCCTTCAGGACCTGTCCACCAACTTTAGGCATGCACAGTCTGACTATCTCAAACGTAAGCATAAGAGATACAGTAATACAGGGGCACCTCCTGTGGTGGTGCCCGTACATCACCACTGATGGAGGTGTGCTTGTTTTCTTGGTTGGGAAAGTTCAAGCATGGAAGGGTTAAATGATGCACACAGGACTAGCTAGAGGGTAGAATTTGAGGGTTTCTGGTTCACCCATGTACAAACTGCTTTATTCTACTTCTCTTTCATATTGCTGAAGGAGAAATGTCATGGTTAAGCATGTCAACCAAAGCAGTGTATTTCACCCATCCATATTTTTAATGCATCTTTGCTTCTCTAATTGTGGTCTGAAATGCTGCTTCTGTGACACTGGTGAAGCAGCCATTGCTCTTCAGCCATGATGCCTGCTGTAGATGGCAGGCTGTGATAGACAAAACTTCAAGAGGTAGTCTGTGATAAATTAAAATTCTGCATCCATAAACAGATTGGAAGTGGAATAGCTTCTGTTTAAAACTCTAAAATTGTGTGCAATTCTATTTTTGGCTAAGTAAGATTATTTTAATCTTGGAAGAAACCCACAAAAACTTGATCTTCAAATTTAACATTGATATTTCTTCCTCCTGTGGTATAAATGGCACAGGTGGAACTGAAGATCACAGTTCAGACAAGGGATGTTCCTAAGAGAATTTGTTATAAAATAGCCTAAAGTGATCACACTTTAAGGCTCTTAACTTACCTAATTTTTTTAACTACGTAGAACAGAACGACTTCAGAATCACTGATTTAATTAATCTTGCAAGTCTGGTTGAATTTGTTGTGCTTTGTTAAACAGGAAGCCTGTGTGACAATTAAAATTTGCATACTATTATTTATGTCATTTATTAGCCAGATTTTCTTTTTTTGTGCATTTCTATCTGGTGCTTCAGACTTTACTCTTACTCTGATCTTACTGTGCATAAATATTGTGCTTAAACATGGCTTGTCTTTCGCAGGCATGAAGAATAGAGAAGAAAGATCCAAACACTTCTTCGACACCTCAGTCCCACTGATGGATGATGGGGAGGATGATACACTTTATGACAGAGTAAGTCCCTTGTCACAGCACCTGTCTGGCCACATGCAAGAGCAATTGTAGAAAACTGTGATTCTGAGTTTGGATGGAAGGTGGCACTCTTTAAAGTGAACTTTAAAGAGTAACTGAAGACCTGGAATATGTCAGATTGCTGAAAAAATGGTGCAGTGACTTGTTTCTGCACAAATAATGTTGTAGAGCTCTATCAGACTTTGTTTGACTTCCTGGAGTTTGGGGATACTGCATTTCTAATCAGTGTGGGAGTTGTTCTGTTGTGTCCTCACTAATAGTGCCACAGAATATTCTTAACTGTTAACATTCAGTTAACATTTAGCTGAAAACTTACTGAAACAGTCAAGGCACCTTTTCAGCTAATCCTGTGTACAAGAGGTTTTTCACTTACCTCAGGGAAGAGTGATGGGGAAAGGACAATGTTCAGTTGTGATTGGCCTTGGGAGACAAAAACAGGAAGGTCTCTATGGTTAATAAAAATAGCAGAATTGCTGCTGTCTTTACACACTGGCATTATGGGAGTTTCTGTCATGCTGATCAGTCAATAGATATTCTGTAACTGCTGAACACTTGCGTGTATTGATTTTCTACAACAACAAAAACATTGGTTTAGGACAGCTCTTATTTTAAAATCAGTTGTTTATGTATTTGGGCAGGATACAAGATATGCATTTTCTCTCCTTCAGCTATAAATAGCTATCCAAGTTATTTTAGAGACCCTGAAAATCTTTTTAAAATGCATTTTTTTCTTAGATTCTTGTCTACTAAGGAAATTCCAAAAGGATTGTTGTGTTATAAGGCCTTGTAATCCCTATAATTATTTCTAGTTAATATAATTATTTCATGCTGTTAATGCCAGTTCAACCCCTAAATCTTTTATGTCCACAGGGTTTTACAGATGACCAGCTGGCGTTGGTGGAGCAGAACACACTAATGGTGGAAGAGCGGGAACGAGAAATCCGTCAGATTGTACAGTCCATCTCTGATCTCAATGAAATATTTAGGGACCTGGGAGCAATGATAGTAGAACAGGTACATGGACATCACGGTGTTAGTAAGAAAGAGGAGATTCCGTGTAGTGTGGAGGCTTCCAGACTCCTCCTGTTTTCATGTGCTGCTCACTTTTCCTAACTTACCTCTTGTCTTCAGGATAAGGTCATCCTTATCTTCAAGATAAGGTTGAAACCTTCCAGAAGTTGAATTAATGGAAATAAATAAATAAGAATTCAAGTGGTTATGTGTGTTAGAGTGGAAAAAAAAATAAAATAAATAGGCCATAGAAAACCAAAGTTCTGATGGTTATTTCTCCCAGAGATTCAGTTCATGTTCAGTGTGTCAGCCAAAAGCACCTGGTCTGGAAGTAAGGTGATAATTAGGGATGTGATGTAAGATGTGGACAGAGCTGCCATTGGGCACTGAGCAAGGAAGTTGTTTAGTGAAGTCCCAAGAAGTTCTTCTGTAAAAGTTCATTGTTTACATAATTCATGAGCTGTTTACTGGGAGTGTTGTTAATTACTCTGCTGTTTATAATAAGATTTGCTTTATGAAGTTCATTTTGCTTCAATTTGCTGCTTGTTTTCTCCTTTTTACTTAGGGAACAGTTCTAGATAGAATTGACTATAATATTGAACAGTCGTGTATGAAAACTGAAGAGGGTCTAAAACAACTACATAAGGTAAGCTGATGGAATCATTAAACTGTTTTGCATATCTAATAATATTTTATAATTTAATAGCTGTTAAGTTATTCAATTTTCAGTTGGACATAGTCCCTTTTAGAAATGATTGCTGTACAGTATAAAATGTCCAACTGTACTGCAGTAGGAGCTTTCCATATAACTTCTGTTAATGTCATGCTTGATGCCCAGTGTT
The DNA here is from genome assembly GCF_001604755.1 of Lepidothrix coronata. Taxonomy (NCBI): domain Eukaryota; kingdom Metazoa; phylum Chordata; class Aves; order Passeriformes; family Pipridae; genus Lepidothrix; species Lepidothrix coronata. Next base: position 2,994,431 of record NW_016690229.1, read on the forward strand.
AATTTCTTAAATGACTTTCTGGGCATCCAAGCAATGTGCTTTGATATTTAGACTGCTGACCTGCTGGGACCTATGTGCAATTCCCTCTCTGTTTGGAGAGCCAGGCACTTGGGAAACAGGACTGGTTATTGGGGACCTCACTACAGATTGCAGTTTGAAAACATTGTCTAATCAGCAAGAATAATTATTAATGTTTTCTCTCACCATCTGACACTTTAAACAGTTTTTAGTATGAACACCTGAAAAGTTTTAGTTGGCAGCAGAGCAGAGTTTTGTGGTTATTTTGTTTTGTTGGCTTCTTTGTTCTGTTTTGATTCTATGGTAGGTTCTGATTTGTCAGCTCAGTTCAGTCCTTCCATTGCTGGAAATAAATCCCAAAAGAGAGCTATGCAAAAGCCTCTTAAGTAAAACCTTCTGTTTTGGAAACCTGGACATCTGATTTCTACACACTCAACTTCCTATGGTGGTAGACTTGTAATATATGGACAGCAAAAAATGTGCCATTTGAGGAAAAGCAAAATGAATTGGTTATAGGATTATTCTTGTTATACACAAAAGTAAATTGGAGATCACTGAAACAAGGTGTTGACTGTGGATGAGCAAAGCTTAAAGTAATTGGAAGCAATTTGTACAGATTGAACTGGAAATAAATTAATTAGTTGGAATCGATGTTATTTCTGGTCTAGTGGTGGGTAATGAATTCTCAGCAAGCCCCTGGTTGGATTGCTGGCTGGAGTATGGATTTTTGATCCAATACATACCTGCTTTCAGTACAGCATAAGAATTTTTTCACCTATCATGGTAGACATACAGACAGGTCTGAGGAGGAATATCAGAGGTACCCTGGTGTTTTCAATACTGGTGGTAGCTTTATTCTGATTTAATAGCTATACTGTCAAATTTCTTTTCTGTTTTAATTGGCACAATTATTATAAACTACCAAGACAACAGGAATTGCACTAATTCACTGCAAAAGTCTGGTGATATGAATCACTAATTACCAATTCCTGCTTCACATGAAAATTGGAATCAGTTACTAATGAAGTCAGTAGTCACAGTGGTTGCATGTTACATAGTTTCAGGTCAAAAATTCCTCTTTAGCAGATCTGGTAATTAATTACTTTCCAGAGATTATAAAGGAGAAGAATTAATATTGTTTTCCCTTTAAATTTTGAAGGTTTATTAATTAAATACAATTAAATGCAAGCTTTGTTCCATTTAGCTTCTATTAGCAGACTTTCATTTGGCTTTTGGAGAGTTTTCTCCACATTGTGCCCTTTTAATTCCCCCGGGAAAAAGAGGCAAGGGATGAGAAAATATGGTTAGAAGAAAAAAGGAAAGAAGCAGAAAACTGAGAATCAAAACAAAAAGAAAGCTTTCAGTGCTAATTGAAATTAAATGAAAATGCACAGCTGGGTAAGGTCCAACAAAAATGCCTATTAAAAAAAATGAAGTTTTGTTGTGAATTTTAATGACCTTCAAATATAAAACAGGAATCTTAAAGTGAGTCTGCTCTTTAACACAGGTAAATGTGACTTCAGTGCAGACTTTATTCACTGGAGTCTGTGGTGCAGATCAGAGTTATTTTGTGGGAATTGCTTGCAGTATACATTGTATGGAATGTCAGGTTACCAAAGAACCATCTGGAACACATGTATTTCACTTATACCAAGTAAGAGTCTGTGCCTCAGCTCTGCAGAAATCTAAGTATTAACTCCTCCTTTTCTGTTTTACAGGCAGAGCAATATCAAAAGAAGAACCGGAAGATGCTTGTTATTTTAATTTTGTTTGTTATAGTAATTGTCCTCATTGTTGTTCTTATTGGTGTAAAGTCACACTAGGTTTCGCTTCATTTTCTCATTTTTGGAGTTTCTGTGAACTTTTTTCCCAATGTGAATGGATGGACCTGCACTCCAGAAAGCTGCCTTTGAATGTACGAGCCCTTGTGGTGCAACGTCTGTGCAATGTTTCTGTAGAATTCTTCCAAGTTTGGTGATCTGTGAGGTGTTTGTAAGGATTATGTGGAAAAATTCAGGAAATCTGATGCTCCCCCACAAAAAAAATTGGCGTTCTATGCTGAGGTATTTGGAAAACACAGTATTTAAAAATTATTAAAAATTGACGTTTACCAGTGAGTACAGTAATTAGTGTGTTACTGTGAACAAAAATGTGTTGTCTTCTATATTCTTATGTCATAATTGTGACAGGTTTCAAATTTAAACCATGTTACTGAGTCAATGGGACTAGATATCAAAAATTGATCCAGGTGTAGAATATGTCGAGGCGCAAAATTGTTTGATTTGATCCCCTTTCTTCCACACTCAAAATTCCAAAGAACTGGATAGACAGCTAAACCAGAAAGATTTTAGCAACCAGAACGTAATCCAGCCCCTGTGATCTTAATTTAGATACTGCCCCATTACTAAGAATCAGTGGTACTTAATCTTGTAAATAACAAGATGTAATCACTGGCATAATTTAACATGTTTAGTTAATTAAAAAATTTTCTGAGCTTGAGTAATCATGGGAACGATTTTCCTTACCAGAATGATCATATATCTTTTCATGCATCATTTTTTTTAGTTTAAAGTACAGGCATTACATGAAAGCAGTGGCGAAGTTAAACTGAAAAAAATGGAGTAGAAACCCAAAAAGAGAATCTCTCTGGCCTGCTGTAGTGGGTCTCAGATGTTTCAAACTTTACTTGGTGTATAAGCTCTTTATTTTACAGTGCATTTTGCCCATATGGGTTATGTTTTTTGTGCAGGAAGTGACTTCACTACAGTAGATATTACATCATTTTCCCTGGCAGAAGATTCTCTTTCAAATGTCTGCCTGGAAGAGGACGTGTTTATGGTCTCTAACTGACCATGGGAGGTGTTATGCAAGTGACATGTTCCAAGGCCTTCAGTGGAAAATTTGGGGGTTCTTTTCATTATTTTTTTCAGTGGAAAACTTTGCTGCAGGCCATACAACAGGAATTAGGGCAACATGTAAGTAATAGAATACTCCTGATTTAATTCAGGCCTGAAGTGGTGTGCAATTGTAGTGGCCTTGCCTTAATATTTTTAATATGGCTTTTTTATATTTTTTATTTTTTTCCCAAAGGGACTGTAACTTCCTTCATTTTCTGACAGATAAAAGTGCTCCCCGTACAGTTGCAGAGATGCTCTGCTCCAACCCCTGAATGCAGTTTCATAACACTATTGAAGTTGCATGTGTTGCCTGCCTGGAGTTTCTTTACTAAAGGAGGACTTGAGACGTGGCTTTAAACTGACCATTTTCAGGAACGGACCTGAAATCAAAGACTGCAAAGACATGAAAGCCTTGGCTTTTTGTGGGGCTTCTGAAAAGCTTTGTACCACTCCTGTTACTGCTAGAGAAAGGGGATGTTGGACTACCAAAACTGCCAGTTCAAACGCTTCATTAAATTCACAAAGTAAATTGGTAAAAGGAGGACTGAGGCTTGTGGTTGGGTGTGCAGCTCCCCTGTTCTGGTGATAGATCTTTTCAATGATCGTGAGTAAAACTACTGTCTCCCTCGTGCTGTCTGCATCAGCTGGTGTGAAGCAGCATCTTGCTATAATTTAATATACTGTATTTGCAACTTTTTCTCTAACATGAGATCGTGTTATTTATTTCTGTCTTGACCGGTGCTTTTGACATTTTATCATGGCAAATGAATCCGAAGGAGTAATAAAACACTTCCAACCCAAGTGGGCAATTATTCATTTTTTAAAAAAAATATAAACTGAAACATACTTTCATGATGTTAATGCATTTCTGTTCTTCATAATTAAATGAAAGTGGCTATGACATGAAGTATCTAAAAAAAAAAAAACAACTTTTGTAGCACAATGTAAACTTGCATTGTCAAGAGTTATTTCCCATGTGTTATGGCCATGATATCCTAACTCCACTGAAGTAACTGGCTACCTGTTTTCTATTCAAATTCTGTACAAGGAAATGCATTTTTAATATGTATCAAACAAGAGGTTAAACTCAGATGTCAATTGTCCTGGGTAACTCGAGCTGGAATTTATTGAAGCTGATTGTATAGAGGAGGAAAACCCACACCAGGCTTCTAAATCATTGCAGGTGTGTAACTTATTCTGAGTCAGTCTCAGTAACCATCAGCAGCTAAATCAAACCCTGATGCTGTGCTTTGTGGGACTCTCTCCATGTGGCCTCCTAAAGAAGGGGTGGTGTCTGTGCCTTTGGGCAGTGAGAGCCCAAAAATCCACAGCAGCTACTGCTCAGGTGTTCCAAGAGCAGGAGCTGCCTGAACTGTGCTTCTGTCCAGCCCTCTGTGTGTCCAGTCCTCTGGACCAGACAAAGCTGGTGCCCTCTCTCCTGCAGGTTGTGGCCTCCTCGTAGTTGTTGGATTCTTCTCAGCTTGTATGGAAGCTCTGATTCCTTACAAAGGAACAGAAGAGCAGTGCTGGAGCATCTCCCAAGAATCTGTGGCTCCTCACCTGGAGGGAATGGCCTATAAAGCCATTGGCTTGTACAGAATTTCTCCATTAAAATGCACGTAAGCATGCAAAAAATGAGCTGCTACTTGTTAACAGAAATCAGTTGGAGTCATATGTGGGAAGGACAGCATTAAAAGCACTGTAATAGCAAATTTATTTCTGCTGCAGGTTTTCTCTAGAAATTGAAAAGTAAAACGGAAGAATTGGTTTTTTGCTTGGTGATTTTTGGAATGTGCTAAAAATTTGAATAACTGTAATTGGTGAGGTGTTTACTGAGATTGCCTGGATTGTATTGATTTAAGGTTTGCTTTTATGAACTACTTAAAAGTCTTAACTCCTTTGCTTAAATCTTTGGAAAGTTTGCTTTTGGTACAGCATTGCAAAATGTAAGTTCATGAATAGGTGTCAGTGAAACCAATTTTGTTGGGAAAAAAATATGTTTACTATAAAATAACCCCCAAACCCAACAGCCTTCTTGAATAAAAGCCATTAAAATAGGGAATTCATTATAATTTTGCATATTAATTATGATGGATTATGTAAGATGATGTTTTAGTGGCTTGATTCCACAAGTACTTGTAGAGGATCAATAATTGGAAGACAGGTCCTGGCTGCAGCTTCTGCCATGGCCCATGCAAATAGAAATGTTTACAGCTGCTGCTGGTGGGACATTCACAGGGAATTTCTGTAGGTAGGATTGATTTCCTCAGTCTATTCCCTTCACGAGAACACTCCTCTGCTGTCCTTAACTGACAAAAGAAGGATTCTGGGCTAGGTGAGTGTTTCCTACTATTTTGCTTGCCTTTCAGACACTGGATTCGGGGAATGTGCTGTATTTGTACTCTGACAGTAGCAGGAACACTCAATGACTAGGAGTTTACTGCCTGGCAGAATCCTTGGAATGCCTCAATCCTGAATTGCTGTGTGTACTGTCATTCCTATCTCCCACACTGTCCAAATGTATCGGGATAACAGTGAACCCCTGAACAGTGCGTGTTCTGTGGCTTGGTAAAGACTCGTTAAAGTTGGAGCTTGTTTATTGAGTTACCGTCCCATCTGTGAGGATGCACGACCGACCTCTGCAACAGATGTTCCTGCAACTTTTATTCGGAGCAATTTTAAATGCATCAGGCAATAAAGTTTCCATAATGTCACTTCAGATGCCGAGTAAGACCTTGCTGTATGGAAGTTTTTTTCCTGGAATTCAGCCTAGGTTTTGTTGGGTTTTGTTTTCTGTTTTGTTTGGGTGTTTGGGTTTTTTCCCCTCTTTTTAGATGTATTTCTATTACATGCATCAGGTTTCTCTTTTCCTCCCTTTCTGTTACTCGGACCTTCCCGGCTTTCCTGGATGCAGATCAACGAGTATCAGGTTCCCCAGGGAAGTGGTCACGGCATCGAAGTTCAGGGAGCGCTTGGACGACGCTCTCAGGCACAGGGTGGGATTGTTGGGGTGTCCGTGCAGGGCCAGCAGCTGGACGGGATGAACCCGGTGGGTTCCTATGATAACTGCCTACTGACCAAACATTAACAGGACGCGCTTGGCAAATATAAAAAAAAAAAAATGGAATAAAACCCGTATTACGTTTAAACCCAACCATTTCAGCTGACTACAGGCACGGTCCGTGCCCGCTGCCGTGCCCGCTGTCCCGGGGCCGTGTCCCGGCGCTCCCGTGACCCGGCGCGTCCCCGCCCCGCGGAGCCGGGCCCGGGCGGGGCGGAGCGGCCGGGCCGGGCAGGAAGATGGCGAACGTGCAGCTGCAGTTCCAGGCCAGCGCGGGCGAGGCGGACCCGCAGAGCCGCCCACTGCTCGTGCTGGGGCAGCTGCACAACCTGCACCGCCTGCCCTGGGCGCAGCTGCGGGGGAAGCTGCAGCCGCGGGTCACCGAGGAGGTGAGGCCGCGCCGCGGGGGCCGCGTCCCCTCAGAGCCCTCAGAGCCCCGGCACCGCCCGCGGGCCCCGCGCCGCGTGTCCGCCCGGCCCCGGCGGCCGCGTGGGGCGGCGGCGGATCCCGGCCCGCGGCTGCTGCGGTGCCCACATTCCTGGGGACCCGGCCTGGAGCCCCGGGAATCCTCGGCGGGTCCGGCCCGAGCCTGTTGCTGCGCCCGGGGCAGCCGGTCCCGCATCCCCTGTGCCCACCGCGGCGGGGGAAGGCGCGTTGCCCCCTGCGAGGGGACACAGTTGGCGTTAAGAGCCCCCTCCCTCCTCAGCCACTGCGGATCTGTTTGTTGAGGTGGTGGTGATGGCTTGTGGTGAAATGATGAACGTTTGGCATTGCGGCTTTTAGGTCGCAGGGTTTTTTTTATTTTGCAGGGCTCTCCCCAGTCTCTTATGACAATATTTACCTTTATTGGGTTAGTTTGGTTTTAATTAAATTGCTGTGTGAAACAGTAGTTCAGGGCTGGTAAATCAGTCCTTCTATTTATCAGTAGGAAAACTGTCTCAACTTGAATCTCTGAAGCAGCCTTTGCACTAAATAGTGTGGTTTTAAATTGTGGTTCATATGGCTTGGAGCAGATGCTTGTAATGGAAAGTACGTTTGTATTTTCTGGTTAATAAACAGGTTTGTCAAATTTCCTGTTTCTTTTCACTTCAGAGGGTGTTGCACTTAAAAGTGCACGCACAGCTTCTTTGTTTCCAGCACCTGAAATCCTTGTCAATAAAAGAGTGCCTATAGTGGGAACGAGATGGAGAGAAAAGTCTGACACCGTTCCTTGTCTTTAAATTCTTCTTTTCCCCCCCCAGATATGGCAGTCTGCTCTGAGCACCCTGAACCCAAACCCCACGGACAGCTGCCCTCTCTACCTGAACTACGCCACGGTGGCCGCGCTGCCGTCCAGGGTGAGCCGGCACAACAGCCCGTCTGCGGCGCAGTTCATCACCCGCCTGGTCAGAAACTGCCTGCCGGGAGGTGTCAACAGATGCATCGTTGTAAGTGGCTTTTAAAATGTCCCTGGTGAAATGTCTGGTTGAGTGTTTTCTCGATGTTCCCCGGATTTCAGCTGTCTCCAAGGAGACTGGAGGTGGACGCGTTTTGCCGATGTAATTACACTGACACAAGTGGTTTTGCACTGACACGTAAGCAAGACCTGACTGCAGTAGCCTGGGCACGCTCAAGCAGTTGGAGTGAATTAAGGTTGGATATGTATGGGACATCTTCAACTAGGAATGCCCATGCGAAGGGAACCATTGGTGGCTTTTTCCAAACTGGAATTTATGATGTTAGCACAATGCTTTGGGAGACTGATGTAGGGTGCATGCAGGATGCAATGGGTGTATCACATAACTCGTGAAAGGTGCCTTGTTTGTGTTATTCAGTGAGTTTTAAAAGTTCTGATGCAAACTAATGCTCCAGTGTGAGTCCTTTGCAGGACAAGCTCTTAGACTGCTTTGGCCATCTTCTGTATGAGCCTGATGCATTGATTTGTTTCTATGGCTTCTCCAGATTATATCAGATCTGTAGGTTGTCAAAGAAGACTCATGCAATCCGTGCCAGTAAAAAAATTTAATTATACTCTTCACTTGAAAAACTTATTTGCAAGAGTAATTACTCTACTTAATTTTTACCCTTGGTGTTAATTTGAAAATGTTTAGCTAAAACTGCTTTCCATTGGTAATTTCTGTAATGAACTTCAGAAAAATATTCTCCCTGTTAAAAAGCTTTTGGGTTAATATTAGCCACATTCTCATAAAATTTGTCTTTGTTTCATTTGTTTTGAGCACATATTGGTGGTTCCCATGCCTTTTTTTTTGTCTCGATCTGTTAGCTAACCTGTGTTAATTGCAGTAGTGTAATTAAAACAGTCCAGCTCCCTTATAAGGATGTACTAATTCCCACACAGTCCAACAGTGTAATTCATTTCCATATGGGAATGAACCAGTTCAGTGTGGGTCTGTTCATCCATGCAAAACATGACGAATGAGCACGTCTTGACTCAGAGATCGGTTATTTCCCACCCACCTCCGTTTTTTCCCTCTTCACCAATAATACCCCAGGTAACAGATCCTTTTAAATGCCATGTCCCACATCCCCTGGTGTTGTCTGACATGTTTCCCTGCTGGCTGGTGTTTCAGATGGTCTGTGAGAGGTCTGAAGTCTTCGCTTCTGCCTGTGCCTTGGCCAGGGCTTTCCCGCTGTTCACACACCGCTCCAGCGCGTCCAGACGCACGGAGAAGAAAACTGTCACAGTGGAGTTCTTCCTGGTTGGACAGAACAACGGACCAATAGAAGTGGCCACACTTAAAGTAAGATTTTTGTGGGTTTTTCTGTCATTTTTTCCCATTATTCCCTGAAATGTTTTTTTCCTTCCGTTTGTTGCGTGCACAAATACATCTGCCTCAAGCTGCATGTGGAACGGGTGTTGTATCTAAAATCATAAATTATCCTAGGTCAAAGTTCCTTGAAATGGATCCATTCACAGCACCTGTGAGGACAAATATTGAACTATTACTTGTAGCAATATTGAAATATTAGTGCAGCAAAGGCTGAAGATATTATTTGGAGTTTAGATTTCAGAGGTGGAAAACACCAAACAAATAGCCCAAGGAAGTATGTATATCATAGATGCAAATAGCGTATTTTTAGCCTTTAATATTACATTGCCTTCCATGGCTGGGCTTCTCACTTTTTTTGTTCCTCTTCAAGATCCATAAACTTAAAAGCTATTCCAAGGTTTGCTGTTAAGCTGTTAAGGAGTTCCCTGTTCAGTGCTCCAGGTTCTGTGCTTCAGTACAGATGGATGCTGCCTTAGCTGATCAGTGAGGTTGTACAAATCCTGTAAAAGTTTAAGCAGTGGATTTGACAAAGGATATGGTGTTGCTGCATCTGAAATTCACAGAATTGCAGCTTTAGGGTACTTTTTTTTTCAGTATCTTTTCCTCTGTACTTGATCCTCACTCTGTGAACTGATTTGGCCCCAGCAAATGATGCCAGACCATTTTTCAGGAAAGTGGCAGAGACAGGCACGCTATGGGTACAACTGTTGATCACACGATTTTTTCATGCCCCGAATCAGAAAAAGCAGTTCACTGGTGTCAAAAATAGTTCCTTCAGATAGGTAGATTCCAAACCACTTGGGTTATTTTTAACTTGAAGCTGCAGTTATTTCTACCTCCTGTTCTTCCCCTTGATCTCAATGCCAAAACTACGACTGGCTTCCTCCAAACTGAGTTTGCACCCCCTAAATTCAGCCAGCACCAGGGAGCTAATGTAGAACACGGAAGAGGCATGTAGTAAGATGTTTTTATCTAAACCTCTCCCTTGACACTTGTATTTTACACCTATTGCATTGTCCAGGAGATTTTATGGTGAGGACTAGCAGGGATTGTCATAGTTTTACAAGGCACTTATTAAAGACTGCCATTATCCAGGTTCTCTGGAGTACCCTGGAAACACAAACACAGGCACAGCTCATTTCTGTAAGTCCTGCTGTTCCCCTGGGGCTTGGCCTTTGGGTCAGATCACCTCCATTTACCTGCATGGCCTTAAGGGGGAGTCACTCCAGACCAAGCTTGGCTCCAGAGGAGGTCCTTATCCCTTTAGGGAAAGTGAAGCAATCAAAAGTAATTGTAGGGAATCGGGCACCATTCCAAAGCAAGCCAAGGTTTATGAGTCTGCTGAGATACAAAATGTGTGGAGTCCTTAGGCTGGTCTGGCCAAGCCAAACTTCAGGTACCTCAGCACAAGTGACTGTTCAACACCTCAGATTCCTGTGAAACCCATCTTGACTTGCCCATCTGCTGTGTGTGGTCTTCAGTGTAGTGTGGCTCCTGCAGAGCTTGCACAGAGTTTCCTTCCCCCTGGTCTTACAGCTCCAAGTTGTTGATTCATGGGGGTTAAAAGTTGAAGCTTAGTGTCTTGTGTCCCCATTGTCCTTTTTTTGCCAGAAGGAACCTTCTTGAAGGAAACAGCTTTGGCATGCTCACCACTGATCATTTTGATTCTGCCCACTCTTGCCCAGATAAGTTTTTACTCAGTCCAGGTGAAGGTCAGACCATTTTGCCACAGGGATGAGGAAACAGATACAGACATATTTAACACAAATATAAAATATGGGCCTGCCATATTGAGTGTGTTGCTTTAGTAATCTCTATTACCCTCAGCCACTCTGCCTGCCATGTACAAACTCTGCAGTTTCCCATGTTGTAGATTACACAATCTCTGCAGGCTTCCAACCTGAGCAGCCCATAAGCTCATTGTGACTTCCTGAATTAGCTTCCTCTTATCTCTCTTTCCTCCACCTCACATTGCCTTCCTGGTATTCCTCTGATAGTGGAGAAGTCTACTAATTTTGCGATATCAGTTCACTGGGGGAAGGAACACAGTACTGGGCTTAGAAATTAGAGCACATGGAAAAGTTTGACTCATACAAGAAGTAATGGTTAGCTTGGTTAACATTATTTAATACTCTGCAGTGCCTTTGGTGCTTGCAGTTAAGCATTAATGTGCTCCAGAGGAACCACACATCTGGTGTTGGCTGCACAGGGCTAAATGCAAAGCTGTGCCAAAACCCAGCCAAGCCAAGGCCCCTTCTCAGGTGTCCTCCCTTCTTTCTGTAGTGCCTGGCAAGTGCTACAGAGGGAGTCAGGCTGGCTGCTCGGATCGTGGACACCCCGTGCAATGAGATGAACACAGATAACTTCCTGGAGGTGGGTAATGCACCTGATGAGTAAGAGTTACTAATTGTAAGTCTAGACTACAGTAATCTAAACCTACTGTAGCTGTCTCCTAGCAAAACCTGTATGTCAGCAGTGGGAAGCACATCAAACCAGAGATGCTGAGGCTGTTTCTTTGGCCTTTAACATTTTGTAGAACTTTGCAAAGTTGGAAGGAGGCAGAGTGTACAGCTTGGACAGTACACTGGGAGGCAGAAGACAGAAGTTCTTGGTTTGGTTATACACTGGCTTCTTGTCTTAAGCCTGATGGTGATACGAGTTTCTGAAATTATGGCACAGTTGACATATTTCCAAATGAGCTTTATCATAAGGATCCGTAAAGCTGTTGAGAATGAAATTATTCCTGTCCTATTGCATCATGATCCAACAGAGTGAACAGTTGGCCTTTACCTCTGAAGATTTCTTTTACTGGCAGAGCTTAAAGGTCAAATTTGTATTTCATGCCATAGTAAGGCAAGGATGTCTCAGTGGAATTAGGCCATTGGAAAACCTACACCACTCCCAAAATTGTGAATGTTTGTATGTGTATGCATGCAAAAATCACACAAACCCTTTAATTGGGTACCCATACTTGTGGAAAAGCACAAATGTGTCCTGATGACTGACTGACAATGTCCTTTCTCTTTCAATGATTAAGGAAATCAAAAAAGTTGGCAAGGATCTCGGGATTACTCCTACCATTATCCGAGATGAGGAGCTGAAAGAGAGAGGCTTTGGAGGTATATCTTGTTGAATATTCCACTTTTTTCCTAGCATTTAATTGGAGTGTTTTGTCATCTCCATTTTAATATTTTATTTGCGCATTTTTTAAACAGTTTTATCGCCCATAATATTCCAGGATGTTTTACAGAAAATAGCCACAGGTGCTCCCCACAGTCTTTCTTCCCCACCAATGGTTTAATTCTCTGTTTTCCAGGTATCTATGGAGTTGGCAAGGCAGCTCTGCATCCTCCAGCCCTGGCAGTTCTCAGTCACACTCCTGATGGTGCAACACAGACCATTGCTTGGGTGGGCAAAGGTATTGTGTATGACACTGGAGGACTCAGCATTAAGGGAAAGGTACAGAAACACTTGTTCTGCTGCTGCCTTTACTTACAGTGTTGTTTTCTGATGAAAATAATTCAGTTAATGTCTGTAAGAAACCAAAAGACATTTCTCTGAGTAAAGGCTTGATCTACTGTCATGAATATGGACACAAACTATTAGGGGTGAAGACCAAATGGGATTCAAGGAACACTTTACAGAGCAATTAAATAGCAACCTGATATTTTGCCCTTTAAACGTTGCCCACTGCTAGGAGAAAGCTAGAAACAAAGATGTTTAATTTCTGATTTCAGAGATTAAACCAAAACCCACTGGAGTTAGCCTCGATGTGAAACTTGTAAACAACCCTTTTAATTTTACTTTTCTAACAAATTAGCAGCAGAGGTTTAGTATTTTTCAGTTCTAAGGCCAGATCCACCAATAAATAGATGCACATGTTCACATGTTCCTTGTTTCTGCTGCAGCTGAGCACTGTCAAAAACAGAGTCACAGAAGCATCAGAAACACTAGTTCTAGCAGGCATTACTGTGAAATTCTCTTTTAAAGAGAAAAAAATATTCTGTGGTTCTGTTTAAACAGACTACTATGCCTGGAATGAAACGAGACTGTGGTGGAGCAGCTGCTATTTTGGGTGCCTTCAAAGCCACTGTAAAGCAAGTAAGTAAAATGTGTTAATTGATATCATGTATCCCAGCATTGCCAAGGAGCAGTCTGGCTTTTGGATGTATTCCCAGATATGGAGGCCGGTCTAATCCTGAAGGTCTGACCTGACACTGCTGTGAGTGAGCTGGAGCCACCCTGCTCTCTGCTATTTCAGGAAAATATTTCACATCTTTACTGGGATCTTGAGAATTGTGAGAAATTCCTTGAGTGCTGATTTTTTTTTTTTTCCAAGAGTCTCTCTTGAATTTCAGAGTTGGTTCTGTGGACTGAGTGGTTTCTAGTTCCTTGAATCAGATCTTTACTTGAGTTATCCAGTGCTGATTTTGTTTAAGCTGTGGGATTTGGGGCAGCTGTCGTCACCTTAGCAAAGAAGGGGATGAGCAACTCTGGGATATGAAGTCTTTCCATGTTCCAAATCCTGTGCCAGGTCTAATATTAACCTGCTGGGGAAATGGCAGCTCTAGTCTCACCAGGAGCTGCTTGTTGGTTTGCTTCTGTGGTCAGAAAGTAGTGGGGGAGCTGAGAAGAAGCCAGGTATTGAAATATGAAGAATTTAAAAAATGCATATTGCACTTTAACAATATGAACTGGGGAAAAGTGGCTGCTGCCAATAAAACTCTGCCCTCTCCACAAATCCAATGACTGAGTCTTGCTGACAGAGCAGCTCTTGCCTCCAAGGAGTATCCAAAGTTCAAAGAATATTTACTGCTGCAGATTAATGCATAGATCTGATGGAAGCTTCGTCCAGGGGCTGATCAGTGCCAAATTCCCATTTCCCAATAGTTTAGCTCTGTGCCTTGGCCCTGGCAGTGTGTTTGATGTGGAAAGATTGTAAACTTCACAGTTATCTGCAGAGAATTAAAATTGAAACCAGATGTGTGAGCTGCATCTTAGGCAGAACGACTACCTTGCCATAATTAAGTCCTTCAGAAAGTTAAATTACAGGTTTGCAAGGGACATAAGCTGGAACTTACACAGGGCTTTGGGAGAGTCTGGGAAAGCCATGGATGTTGTTCTTTCAGTGATTCAGTCCTTGTTTCCAGAGCAGTTTTGTGTGTGATTATCTGCACTGAGACAAGTCCATTAACAATCACAGCAGATGTGAATGCAGGTGATCTGTCATGTCATATACAATTCCTGTAACAGTGAATAAACTGGCACTGATAGGTTTGGGCCAACTGAGCCTGGAGAATCTGTGCCTTTATGTGTAAAAACAAAAGAATTAGCTCAGTGCTTAATTTTACAACTTCATGTAAGAAGACCTGTTAATGTCATCCCTGCAGAAAACATGTTCAGATAGGCAGTGGGAAGTATTTGTTCTTGTTACTGTTTCAAAACTGGGTTTTTTAAATGATTTTAAGGATAAAAGCTGGAAGAGGTTTAAATGAGCTATGCTTTGTCACAGAGACTGAATTGGGAAATGGGTGTTGGATAGAAAGCTCAGTGGGAAGAGGGGCAGAGGTTATTATCTATCCTCAGAAAATACCTGCCTGCATGCTGCTCAACAGTTTCACAATGTGGTTTTAAAAGGCTTTGGATAGCAAAATTCAGCAAGTGATTTTTTTTTTCCTAGAAACATGCATTTCATCTATTGTGAGCTTTCTAACACAATGGAGAAGAGAAAAACACTCAAATTTTTGAATTCTTTCTTGATCCTGCATGTTAACACAGTGAATCCTGCTTTTGGAGAGCTACAGGCAGAACGAGATTCAGGAAAGGGCAACTGATACTGGAAGCAGATTTTCATGTCTCTCTAGGAGGAGGAAAATTCAGTGCAGTCCAGTGAGATACTGTGAACAGAGTGGGGGGTTGCAGCACAGACCATTTTGGAAGAGCAGAGGGTCATGGATGGAAGGTTGTCTCACCAGCAATGCTGTTTGCCCATTTAACTGGATGAGAAACTGCAAAGTTACCTTCTGGCTTCCAGATGCTGCCCATTATTTTGAAAGGTTTTGATTGATGCATTTGCCCTTTAGACTTCAGAACATGAGCTGACTCAGGAAGCCCAGATTTCTTCAGCCAGGGACTTCTATCAAGAGATTAACAGTAAAACTGTCCCTGGTTTCCCTCAGGATCTAATGTTATTAGGACTAACTATCCCAGTTGAGGAGGAACTGTGTTTTTGTTTGTTAAAGTCTGCTGTCTCCCTGTCTGCTCCAAGATCCCTCTACACAATACAACTACTACATAAATAACAAAATCATCATAGATTTTAAAATATCGTCCATAATTGATTTTAAACCAAAGCAAACCAGTATGAGATGTACCAGAAGGCTGTAGGCTAAGGGGGAAAAAAACAGGTTGAAGATGCTGTGTGCCTCCCAGCAGGAATGATACATGAAAAAAAACCCGACAAACACCCACTTCACCCTCCAAGAAACACAGATTTCCCATGAAATTAGTGGCATTATTGTCAAGAAGTCATAATCCCTCATTGATTTCAGTCCAAATAAATTAGCTTGATGTGACTCAAAGGCCATTTCTCTCCCGTGGTTTTTACAGGGTTTTAAAGACAATCTTCATGCTGTTTTTTGTCTGGCCGAGAACGCAGTCGGACCACGGGCAACGAGACCTGATGACATTCATGTTCTTTACTCTGGAAAGTAAGATTGTGTTTGTCCTTTTCCCAGAAACTGAGAGCAAACATGATTTTTGGTTCTGTTTACCTGAGAGCCATGTAAATGGTGAACCTGCCCCTAATCAGCTTCCCTAAATATTGATGATAGTGTTTCAGACAGCCATAGCAGTGAGTTTTAAGTGTGCTTAGAGTTTTCTGTTGAGTGTGTAAATACATAGCAAAGTACATATGTATCATGAGCTGATTCCTTAGGTCACTCAAATTTAGGTGTTTTTTTTTAGTACAGCCAGTGTTCTGTATCTATCTCTAGTCCATGTTGTCTCAGTCACAGAGGTTACCATTGATCAGAATCTCTTTTAAGCAGAGTATGTGACCTCTGTGGCAGTAATTTGTAGAATCCCAGCTCAACATGCTGAGCATCACACAGGCCCAACAAGTAGACCCTACCATGAGGACAGTGCTGTCATATCCCTTTTCCATGTGTGCTCTGGATGCTTGGAGCTGGGGAATAAGCAGCTGTACAGACTGTCAGGGTCAAATAAGAAAGCACATTGTGTTTGACTCTGCTCTCCTCCAGTGTTCTAGTCCAGGCAGGTGAGTCTTAACTCCCAGCCTGAAGCACTCTTGTCTTAAATGCCCTCTCTCTTGCTCCTAGAACTGTGGAAATCAATAACACTGATGCAGAAGGCAGACTGATACTGGCTGATGGAGTAGCTTATGCATGCAAAGATCTTGGAGCTGACATCATCCTGGACATGGCCACTCTTACTGGAGCTCAGGTACTGACCCGGAATGGCTGGTGGGCAGGGAGCAGTTATTCTTGTGGTGTAATTTTCTAGAGAATGAACTGGTGTTCATATCAGGAGGAGAAATGGTGGCAAATTTTAGAAGCATGAATGTTGCATATAGTGGTGTAAACATCAATCCTTTGAATTGAATCCTTTCCCATCGTTGTCCTACTGGAAAAGTGGTTTATTGGTGGCTCCTGGGTTTTGTGTGTTTGGAGGGAAGCAACCTTTCCAATGAATCAGGGTGTTACATTCAGACTGTGATGGACACACATTGCTGGGGTATCCTCTTTGTGTGCATTTTAGATTTTTTATTTATAATTTGTTTCTTATTTAATTTTATTTCTAAGGATGAATAATTCCAAAGTGATAGAGTTTGCTTACTCAGTAATTACAAATAAATATGTTTTTGGGAAAGCGATTTGAATAGGACATACAAATGAAGACTTTCACCACAGAATGGATTCTCAGAAAATTTAAAAGATTCAGCAGGAGCTACAATGTCTTTGTAGCATTGATTTATTGTGGAGTACTTCTGAGCCATTTTCTCTTGGTGGTTTTTTTAGATGGAAAGCAGCTCTTGATGTTGAGGGAGAATAGTACTTAACTGCCCAGCACAGTTAAGGTCACTTCTTCCTGATTTTGTCTCTTGTCTCACTAGGGAATTGCTACAGGAAAGTACCATGCTGCTGTCCTTACCAATAATGAAGAGTGGGAAAAGGCTTGTGTTAAAGCTGGCAGGAACTGTGGAGACTTGGTCCATCCTCTGGTATATTGCCCTGAGCTGCACTTCAGTGAATTTACCTCTGCTGTAGCTGATATGAAGAACTCTGTGGCAGTAAGAATGATTTTTTTTTCTTTTAAATTTCTTTATTACCTAAAAATGTGTGTTTTCTGGGCAGTGTGCTGGCCTGCTGGTAGCTGGCTGGAAGCTCTTCCTGGGGGTTCTAATCTTTCAGAAGTGGCCATATTGTTCTGAACTTCAGGGCCTTTTCCCTGGGGCTTTGCAGTTTGTATGTGGCTGCAGTGACATTCAGTGTCAGTTTTAAATGGGGTGGTCAGCTGCAAAGGTGTCTTTGTGCTGCTTGCCTGTTAAACGTGGCCCTAAATGAATCCATTCCTGGATGGAGACTGTTTAGGAAGTTAAGACGGGTTTTCCTCAGATCATGCATAACCAGCAGAGGCTGTAACTGGGAATTGAGGACAGAGACCTCAGGAATTGCTGCAGCTGCTTTTGCTGCATTTGAGAGTTACAATGTGCAGTTAAGTTCCAAAAACACTTCAGGAAGGAGCGTGGGCAGAGCAGGAATTGAACAGGGACTGCTACCAGGGACAGATTCAAAGGATTTACAGCATAGATGGTTTGGTTTAGGGCCTTTGATTAAGCTTTGAACAAGATTTGCATAACTGCCTTTTTTGTAGGCAGAATAAACCATTGCCATTTTCTTTTCTTACAAGACCAACTGTATGTTTACTGTTCCTGCAGGATAGAGACAATACTCCAAGCTCCTGTGCCGGGCTCTTTATTGCTTCCCACATCGGCTTCGACTGGCCTGGGGTCTGGGTCCATATAGACATTGCTGCGCCCGTGCACGCAGTGAGTATGTTCTTGTGGTGGGTAAAGACACCTGCAGGGGCTCTGAGTCGTGTCCATCCAGTTCAGAGGGACAGAAATAGGAGGAGAAGAGTTCTTGGGAAAAGCTGACTCGTCGTCTCTGTTGCGAATTTCTTTGGTTTGGTAGTTTCATCTGTTTGTATTTTTCATTTTGGTTCTAAGAATATTCTAACAGACACTTTAATCAGGAACATCTTTATCATTGTAGGCTTTGACAGCTTGCCTGCTTTCTGTTCATGGCAGTGATCCCAGCCTTCCATTTTCACCCATGTTGTTTTAAGATGATTGACCAGAGTTGATCATCCTGCCTGCTGACCTGCAGCAGAGAAAACATGTTCCCTCTTAGGGGTTTTCCCTCCTCCCTTTGATGGAACTTGTGTATATTCTTTTTTTTCCTAAAAACCAAGCCAATTTACTTCCCATGCCTCCTTTTTTTTTAAACCCAGTTTATTCAGCTTCAGCTCCAAATCCATGCTCAGGCTGGGTGGAAGATTCCCTGCCCTGAACAATGCTGGTGTAAATCCAGGCTCGAGTCAGTGTGAGCTCTGTTCTCATGTGAATCAGCCAATGTGTTGGGTTAATCCAGCCAGGACAGATTCCAGTAGCAGTGAGGATACAGCAGCACAAGGCCTGCCAGGGACCCTGAGTGTTGGCTGTGGCTCTTCACCATCATTCCTCTGACTGAGTGAGGGGGTAAATTAAAACTAAATTCGGTTCATACGATCCAAGGTGTGAACTGTGTGGTTCTGGTTCTGTTCTAGGGTGAACGAGCTACTGGCTATGGCGTGGCTTTGTTGCTGTCCCTGTTTGGAGGGGCATCTGAAGACCCTTTGCTAAACTTGGTGTCTCCTCTTGGGTGCAATGGAGACTCTCCCACTGAAGACATGGAGAGGGATTCCAAGAGACGGCGCCTGGTTTAACGCGCCCCAGCCCCGAGGGTTGGGGGTGTGGGTTACCTCACTTTGCACTGATTCATTCTCAAGCAATGAAAATGTCACACATCAGAAATTGCCATTTTTTTTTTTACTATCATGATAAGATTTATTATTTGTTTCTGATAAGAACAGCCTGATGTATTGTTTTTTTTTTTAAATTATTGGTGCACACAGTTGCTGAACAATATCAGTGGTGCAGAGTCCAGGCTCAACTAACTGTATCAGGAAGAGGGCATGTCCTCCTCTGAGCTCCTCACAAAACCTAACTAAGTGCATTAATGCATGAGAAGCTCTCTCTAGTCTGAAGAAGCAACTGCAGCTATTGCTTACAAAGCCTTCTGAATTACTTATTATATGTGAGGTTTTATCAGACGTCTCTGCAGGCCCCTCTACATCTCAGAACACGGGACAAAGTAAAAAAACTCTGTAGACTTGGCTTATTCAGAGACATTTTAGCTTAGGAAAAGGAGATGTAATGAGAAAAGGCCTATAGTTTTAATAAGGTGCTGTTTCCGCATGTTTAATGTTTTTCTGACCAGTGAAATCAGCAAGAGGGGTTCAGAACATATCTCTGTGTAGTTGTTTCACATACAAATTACAGAATGTATTCACGTTAAATGAGGAAAACAATAGAGGGACTGTGATTGAGTAAAATCGGTTTACAAAGTGGTGGCTTCCTGCCACTTCATAAATTTATTATTATTAAAGAAGCTTACATATCCCATGTGGTGTTTGGTGGTGTTATTTACATTTCTGAGAACACTGAGTGCTCCGAGAGTTCGTGCACTCCGTCATTCCTCCGTCCACATTCCTCTTCCCAGCACTGACATCCCAAACCAGGCCTGAGAGAGGAACAGCTTCCACTGAGCAGCTGGGGGCAGTTCTGGAGAACTGACTGATTCACTGCATTTGTTGGATTCAGCAGCAGCTGGGGATGCACAGTGTGAGTGTCTGTGCAAGCCAGTCACAGTTGCTCACGGGCACTGGTTTGGCTGGGCCACCTCGGGAAGTGACTTGTCCCAGTTTGTGTCACGTCAGCGCTGGGAACGGAGCGACCGAGTCCCTGTCCCGTGGTTCCAGCATCAGCCTTTGGAAACATTCCTTGGCTCCCCACCAGTGTCAATGGGGAAAAATCCCCCCCAGCACACAGCTGGCTGCTTTGCAGGTGAAGTCAAGCTGGGCTGGGATGGATTGTACCTTTCCTTGTGTCACAGGGGATCTCTGGAGAACTGGTGTTGGTTTTACTGGAGTTCCTGCAGTGGGATACACATCTGACCTAGGAATTGGTCTTCCTGATTAAAGACTTCATGGAAAGCTTGATGCAGAAGGGAGAAGAAACACGTTTCATTCTATTCTGGCCCTATTTGATTCTTAGACTTTAGATTCTTTTAAATTCTTTAGATTCTTTTAAAGAATGTAACTTTAAAAACTAAATGAAACAAACCCACCAGAACTTCATTACTTCCTGTGTTTGTTTCTCTCTTGCTGTTCTGGTTCCCTGGTCCACTTGAGCATAGTTTTAAGAGATTTGTATCTAAATGAGTTCTGCCTTTGGTTATTCTGGACACTTGGGATAAAGCATATCCCACCAAAAACTGCTGTGGGAAATGTGTTGATGAAGTTGTTTTCATTACTGAGCACTGAAGTGAATGGCAACATGTTCTAATTTCTGTGCTCTGAAATCAAGTCTTCAATGCCCGTCCTGTAGGAACACTCTTCAAATAAATCAATTCTGATTTTGAGATGTAGTGTTTTGCCAGATTTTTACATAAAAAGTAACTTTGGCTTTGTGGCACGAGGCTAAATTCTAATGTTATTCATGGAATGATAGCAGAGAAGTTCAATTTAGATGGCTGATAATCATATTCTTCCATTTTACTGCGTCTCAAGGCATATAATTCTACTGGATTTAATTTGGAAGGCACTTAATAGAAGCCATTTTTAAAAAGAAATACCTCATAATGAGGAAATCTATTATGAAATACCTGAAAAGCAAATGGGGTAATTTTCTGGGAAATCAAAAACTGAAAACCAGCTTGAGTTTGCTTAAGCAGAGTAAAATAAATAATTCAACACCCAGTAATAGAAAAGTTTGATCCTTTCTCTGTTTCAGAGATACAAAATAAAAGTCAAATATCTTTTTTTTTTCAAATCTATAATAAAATTTCCTGCTGTTCCTGATGTACATTATTATCTCTTTCTGTTTTGCTAAAAGGTTTATTCTCTAGAGCACAAGCTTTGGACCTACACAAGACAGTGATTTGTGAGCTGTCTTTCCCAATTAAATGATTCTCTCTCTTCTGTGTTTCACAGGGCTTGCACTGGGATCATTCCCATTAAGTTCACAGTGTCTTTTGACCCCTAAAGAGTAGAATTTTAATTCCTTCAAGACCCACTTCCACCACCTGGATTTACTTCCCTAGTTCCAGGTGCTGGACAATTTTGCCCTGAAGCATCTTGGAGTGAGACCTGGAAGCAATTTACGAAAAGGGAGATCCCAAAACTGCCTTAGAAGTAGCAAAGATGTAGAAATTCATATGTGGGATAGTTACCAAAATAAGAAATAAGCTCATGTCGAGCAGCAGAGCTGGAATTTGGTCTCTGCAGCTGCCACCCACTGCTAGTCCCTCCATGGCCAGAGGTGAGCAGGGTGCTGAAGACATCCATGTCTTTACTAGCTGTGTTCCACCAGCACTGACACAAACAGCTCCACAGGCCCTTCCATGTGACAGAGCAGCAGTTATTTACAGGAAACTGTTCCAGACACCAGAGGTTGACCTCTGGATTTAGGTGACTGCACTTGAAGTGTATTCTGGCACCACTTAAAGAACTTAAAATAGAAACACTCCTACTCTGGGCAGGGTGCACCTGCAGATGTTTGTAAACTGCTGAGCCTTGGGTCCTCCACTCTGTGGAGAGCCCTGGACCAACCCTTCCAAAGCAGAACAGGGCTCAGGGAGCTGCCAGAGGTCAACTTGGTGTTGAAATAAAGAACTGAAACTTGGGGACTCCCAAACTCCAGGTTCCCAGATGTCCTCCCACTCCTCAGGTGCCTTCTGAGCAACCACAGGAGGTTCAGCAGGGTCACAGAGCAGCACAAGAGCCAGGGAGTGCCTCTAGATTGTTTTGTAGGTCTTAGAGCTTAAATCACTGCAGCTGTGGGCCCAGCACTTATAAGAGGAGGTTGATGATTAATCACAAGTGGATACACTCCTTCAGGAGATCTTATTTCCTCCTTGGAGCTGCTGTTACCTGAGGATGATCCTGTGGAAGCTGACAAGGCAGCAGGTGAGTGAGGAAGTGTCTCTGCCATGGCCAGCAAGCTCTGGGGGCTGATGGTTTGGGCAGCAGTTTGTGTGAACTTCGTGGCAGACTTGGTGGGGGAGGACAAGGGTGATCTGCTGGTTTGCTTGTTAAAGTCGAGTTGGTGCTCAGTCAGGCAAAAACCTGCCTGTGATGTTTTCTTCACTGCAGGAAAGGCCTTTTCTGCCATTACAGTTGTGTTAGTCCAGACCCATTTGGGTTCCCTCTGGGTGTGCTGGACTTCACCTGCAGCCTCTGGTTTGAATGTGCAGGGTAGCTGAGCCATGCTGGGTGTGGAGGGATCATAGACACCTCCTGCTGTGTCTGGGAACAGTGTGAGAGCAGGAGGCAGGAAATCCCGTCCTGTTTGTCATGTGGACAATTTGGACAAAGTAGTTCCTTGGAAAATAGTCTTTTGGACATCAAGACAAGCACCTATATTCCAAGACTGTTCTAGGTGAGACAGAGTACCTTTTATCTTCTAACACCTATGCACAAAGCTCCTATTTGTCGTGTTTGCTACAGCAGGATTAGGGACCTGCTGGAAAAGCATCCATACAGGAAAAGGGTCCTTTTGTACTTCCACTGCACCGCCCCAGAAGCTGCACAAAGTCACACCAGACAATGAAGTTGATATTTCTCCCTTTGCATGTGTAAGGGATGGAATTAGTACATTTCAGTCCTTAGTCCCCACTGTGGTTTGTGTCTTGGAAATTCTGTTGCCTTGATACGTGATGACTTCTGGGCTCTGGATGGACAAGTAATAGTTTTCCAAAACTGCAGTGCAGGGATTTTTATTTTTCTCTTTCATGTTCTCTCTCAAACACTTCTCTTACACAAAACCCACAGAGAGAGTTCCAGGCAGTGTCCACCCATATGAAACCAGACATTTTTTCCATAATCTTTTTATAGATTTGATAATATTTAACTCGGCATGTATTAAAAATGTATGGAGTACATAAAATTCATTATAAATGTCACCAAACAGGCCAATGGCTTTTTAATATCGCTGCCACAAGACTGCATTTTAACCTATTTCCTGTCTGGATTCATTCCAGAGGCAATTCCAGGAGGGGAATATAGTTAGTCTATATTTACTTAGTCTGTTTAACTTTCAGTTAGTGTCTTTGGCTGATCCCGTGGCCGTGCTATTTTGGGATGATTTATACAATATTTACATTAAATTCTGCTAATATTTCCTTGCCTCTTGAAGTCGGATTACACTATTTACATCTCAAAGGCCCAAGCTGGAGGAATAAGCAGCTGTTCCAGGCACCAGAGAGAATTTAGCGTAGGGGAGGCTGCCAGAAAGGAGACCATGTGTCTGAAATACTCATGGACGAATTATTTAGAATTGGACCAGTCCTCCATGAAGGAAGGGGGAATCATGGAAGGGTTTGGGTTGGAAGGGACCTTAAAGACCATCTAGTTCCACCCTCCCTGCCATGGGCAGGGATACCTTCCACTATCCCAGGTTGCTCCAAGCCCTGTCCAACCTGGCCTTGGACACTTCCAGGGATGGGGCAGCCACAGCTTCTCTTGGCAGCCTGTGCCAGGGCCCCACCACCCTCCCAGGGAAGGATTGCTTCCCAATATCTAATCTAAATCTGTCCTTTTTCAACTTAAAGCCATCCCCCCTTGTCCCATCATTTCAGCCCCTTTTCCAAAGTCCCTCTCCAGCTGTTTTGGAGCCCCTTTAGGCACTGGAAGGGGCTCTAAAATCTCCCTGGATCCTTCTCTTCTCCAGGTGAACACCCCCAGCTCTCTCAGCTTGTCCTCACAGGAAAAAAGCTCCAGCCCTCTGAGCATCTTTATGGCTTCCTCTGGACTTGCTCCAACTGATCCATGTCTGTAGATCAGAGGCAATTCCCATCTCCAGTGGTAGGGCAGAGCAGTTGGCTAAAGGGAATAAAGTGTCTCCTTTACTCAGGGCCTCTGTGTGGTGTGGCAGGAGAAGCAGGGCAATGGTCCTTTGGTGTGTGACTGAGCCTTTTACAAAGCTGAGACACACCTTCAAAACAGAGTTTGGATGCTGAGGTTGTATTTCCCAAAGCAAAAAAGTAAACTTTGGATTTATAAAAAAAGATAAGACAAAATACATTCAACATCACTTAATTTAATTGCAAACATGCATCACAATTAGGGGGGGAAAAATTCCTCTCCACATGAATGGAATTTTACTTTCAGGATTGACCTGTGCAGTAACAAAGCAGCAACTGGATGAGATCAAAGTGCACAGAGCCAGCCACCATCAACCCCAACAGTATTTGGCAGAACAAATGGTTCTTCTGCATTGATGGCACAATGTAATTCAGTGGTCCAGGGAAAAAATCCAAACTGTGATAATATTTGACAGCTACTGTTATCTAGAGGTGTGGGTAAAGAAACCAAATTAGCTGGAATTTTGAGCTATAATTATTCTCAGAGGAATCTGCAGACTTTTTAAGTATAGGGGATGGTTCCAACAGACATTCCTAATGGTTTGAAGCTCTGGAAGCAAATCTTGCTCTGAAAGCCAGTGAAACTTTAGGATGAATAAATATTTTTTTCTTTTTACTCAATTTAGTTCTCATTTTCAAGTCAATAAATTGTCTACAGTCCATGAACAAAACATTTGAAGTCTCGTGTCCTTGCTAGTCCACCCTAACATTGGTCCTGAAGGACATTCATTGTACTTTAAAAATGTCTTGTTTGCAAAGTTACTCACTTCAATACTAAGAAAAACTTCACAGTAGTAAGAAAAACATACCTGTGGATAAATAATAGCTGTCATCCAGAAGGATTTTGTTGGCCTTGGAAAAGATAAAATGACACAGGGAAAAAAAAAGAAGAATAATGGGCAGAGCCAAATTGGGAATTGAAGCAGAAATCGTGTGATTCAGAATGATCAGGAAATAGAAAGTCTTTCTGACTTGGACACCACAAAGCAAAGCACAAAGCAGACAGATAAAACCTCTCTGACTCCTCCAGTTCATGGTCATGAAATAGCCTGAACCACAGGGGTGGGAGGAAAAAAAAAACCAGTTCAAATGAATCATTTCTGTTTTCTAGGAAAAGGGGTGTGAGATTGTTAAACAGCATTTTTAACCCAGAGAAATAAATAAATCAGACCAGGGGATGGGAGAATGGAACCTTTTAACAACTGCATGTGAATTGATAGGGAAGGGTCGTGATCTGCCACTAATGAACAATTCTCCAGGCTAGAAAACTGAGCAGGTGAGGGATCCATGTCTGGCATCTCACCTTTGATGCTGTCTTCAGCTCCCATCTTTTCTGCTGCTTCAGCTCCACTTAATTCTTCAGCATTGTGGCACAAATGTGTTTTGAACAGCCTGAAAATATCAGAAAAAAAAATTAATAGATTATGATAATTTTAGGTAGAGGTAACAGGAGGTTCTTGCCCAGTGGCAAATATCCCACCTGTGCTTTCCTGTGTGTTCTGGGTCCTCCTCCCCTTCATGCTCAGCCTGAGAGGTGGTAACCACCAGCTCAAATCACTAAAACAGTCTGAAAATCAGGGGAGTTCAGAGTTTTGTGGGTGATTTAGAAGGACAATCCTCAAAATCCAAAGGAATTGTGCCTGTAAATACTGTGTGTGCTGCTGGACATCTCAGTGCATGTTTAACATTGTAGTACCAGTTGACCATAGCATAATGGAACACCAGTTAATGTTTTTATTCTCTTTATTAATATCTTAAATGTAGTGTTCATATAGTTTAAGGCAGCTGTTGAAAACAAAATCAAGGCAATAACTGCTCTGAATTAGGTGTGCACTTTTTCTGAATTCAATGTCTTACAAACACTGTCCTTGTGACAACTCAGTGGCATAAATCTGTAACTTCAGTGTTGTAGAAATGACCAGAAAATTCAGATTTGATTTAGAAATTACTTAAGAAATGAGAAACATTAAATTCTTTTAGTCTTTATGCTCAACTAGTCAAATACTTTTATTCTGTTGTATTTTACAACATTTTTTTTCCTTTTAAACCACCCCTAATGAGTAAATCCAGGTTGCAAATATGGAAGTATTTTTCCCAAAGAACTAAGGTTAAAGCTAAAGCCAAGGAGACACTGGGGCTAGGCCTGGTGTTTAAAACACCAGCCACTTTTTTCTTATGGGCATCCCCACTCTCTTAAGTGACTTTCTTCCCTATCTGGCTCTCACATTCTTTCTCCTAAGACTGGATATCCCACATCCTTCACAAGCAATTTGGTAACACTTCACCACTTTTCCTATCTGTCTGAAATCATGCTCTGATAACAAAATAACATTCCCAACAGCAGGCAAGCTCACAAACCTAATCCAAAGCCCGTTCTATGAATATCAAAATGGATGAGGATTGTTCTTAAATGCATATTTTGTTGGATATCACTTTGACATGTAAGGTACAAAGTCTGTGAGAGCGACAGAGACTTTCATCTCTTTGGCCAGCAGGAATTTAACTTATGTCTTTTAAAATTGCCCCCCTCCTAGGAACACATGTAAGCTGGCAAGCCAGGAAATAATAAAGAGACAGTTATTCATCTGAGTATTTATACTTCTTCTGATACTATTGTTTTTATTTTTGTGGAGCGCAGCTTACTTTGGAGCTGGCCAGGATTTGGAAGCTGTCCATCCCCAGATCTAATATCCGAGACAGGAAGCGGATTTGACAGGCACATGCAATACTATAGGCAAACACAAAACAACACCATAAAGGGTTGGCTCTGGCCCAGCTTTGTATGTGATGTTGAAACATTTGCTATTCTGCTCAAGGTTCCTGCAAGGAAACATCTGCGAGATTCTGCCCCAGATAACGTGAAGTGTTTGATCAGTCCCTGCTCACTAGAAAGGCACTGGGAAGGCTTCCCTGTAGGATCAAAATGTGCCTCATGTTGGAGTAATGGAACAGTGACGTGAGGCTTGGAGAGCTGTTTGCATCCCCTTGCTGGGGGTCCTCTCACCAGTCAATCCCTGCTCCTGAACGAGCATCCCGAGGGAGCTCGAAGGACAGCCAGGGCACTGTGGACTGTGATCCCTCATCCTGCTCTTGCTCTCCCCTTGCAGAGCTGGAAAGGCAGTACCCCTCCAGTCCTCCTCTGCCACTCTTTGCCCAGTTCCTTCTTGGGTCTTTTCTGCCTTCTCAGTTTTCCAAACCTAAAAATTGCCCCAAGCAAACCTTTGCAGAGAGCAGGAGAGGGGCCAAGACTCAGCAAGTGCTGGAAGGCCACAACAGTGACCAGCAAACAGCAACACCTTGGCCAGATTTCAGCCACAGCTTTTCTCCAGGTTGCCCAACATCCATGAGCAGCACGTAGGAACTTGCATGGTGTGGGATAACGTGGTGGCAGCAGTGAGGTGCATCTGCAGGGATGCAGTGAGCCAAGGAAAAAGGCAGGCTTTGCAGGTTACAGTGTGCTGTCATTTAGAAAATTACCCTGACTTGGCTTGTGCAACTTGAGAACAGTTTGAACAAACATTTAAGAAAGAAAAAAAGAGACTACTGGAGTAAGAGTGTCTGTACTCAGAGATTACTTAAATTGCTGTATTAGTGAGATGTTGCTTACAGAAGCCAGGGAGCAGTGTTGTTATTTACAGAGCGGAACATTAAAAGCAATATTCCGGTTTGCTGTGCAAGTGGGTGACAGCCCTGAGAGCTGATGAGAACCCCTGATACCACAACCCTCCTCCTGCTGTGTTGTGCAACCCTGAGTGGCATCAGACACAGCAGGTGCCCCGAGGGAAGAGGTGGCATCTGTATATCCCTGTTGGTGTGTGGGCTTATGGCATGAGAGAATTTGGCCTCTGTTTAACTGAGCTTACCATGGGTGTTTTAATACCTTGGCAAACTGATGGCCCCTTCCTTAGGATACTTCTAGTCTCCTTATATTTCCTCACCTCCAATCCAAATTTGGAAAAACTGTAGGTGAGAAAATATTTGACACAGCTGAGTCAAATCATCCAGTGCTCCTGAGTAATGCTCTCAAACCCAATCCCTTCATGGGTGGTGGCAGCTGGCTTTGAACCCAGCTGACAAGCTGAATGAGATGCACCATCATCTCCACTGCTATTGCTCAAAAATAACTGTGTAGTTCTTCAAAATCTGTGCAAAATAGTCTTGGGTGTAAAGAAATCCAAAATGTGGTACTAAGTAAGAACTGGGAAAGGTGAATCCACTCGAAAATCGTAGCATTTAAAATGTTCTTCTGTGCCTTTCTCTACTGGGAAGATAATCTCTGTATACCGCTTTCTGGGGCTGTTTTTAGGAGCAGCAGCTCAGTGAGAACTGGATGACCCATAGCCCATTCCCAGCCTGGAACACATGCAATGTCATGATGTGGGAAGATCCTCCTCATGCTTCTGCAGTAACAGGAATAACTAAAGGATTTGGGCCAGCAGCAATTTCAAGGAATAATGTTCCTGGAGTTGTGCAATAAAGATTCTAGTGGGAGAGGGCCTAAAGCAGAGTGAATCAAGAACAATGCACTAAGATAAATGAGAAAATATTATTTGTTTCATAAATCTCCTCTCCATTGGCAGTCACAAGTATCTAAACAGGATTTTTATTTTAAAGAACCTTTTACACCCTGTTTATCCCATGCAGGTAATGGATTATTTAGCCTACTGACTGAACCAGTCATTTAAATGATTTCTGGCCAACTGGCAAGTACGTTCCAGCTCTCCTTAAAAGAGAAAGCCAAACAAAATAGAAGGGTGAAAATTAGTGGAACTGTATTTGGAAAAAAAAAAACCCAACCCAACAAGCAGTCAGTGCAAACCCTGCTCATACTGCCAGGCCCTCCTCCTGGTAAACACCACAGCCTGATATGCAGCAGAGCTTGGGACTGCCTGGCCCTCCTATGACATTGTTCCAGCAACCCTTCAGTTATTAAAATAGGGCTCCCACCTCCAGGCAGGGTCAAAGAGCCATTACTCCCCCAGAGCTCTCAGCACCAGCCTGTGGATGAACAGGAGCACAGCATGGAGCAGGTTTGTGCAGCAGCTCCTTCAGCCTGGCACAGTGGTGTCCATTAAGCTCGGGCTGACAAAACCTTTCTTTACAATTTTCCCCAACAAATTTTAGAAGTGACAGTTTAATCCCTCTGAAAATCCGTGCTAAAAGGCACTATTAATTTGATTTTCATGCTTACCTGGTACTGGGCCACACAGAACCAGAAGAGCACAGCGTGTTCCATGTGCCACCATGCTGCCATCGAGGCTGAGAATTAAAAACGTGGCAGCACAGAAATAGCTCCAGTGTTTAACTAATGTTCCATTAAGCAGAAAACCAAGGATTTCCAAAAGAAGATTATGTGGTTTGTCCCCTTCTGTAATGAGAAGAAAACAAATCTGTTGGGCATGATGCTATCACTGCTCTGACTTGACACCTTTTTTATAATTATCCCTGCCTGTGGCTGCAAACGCCTCTATAGCAGGTGACTTATCTTGCCTTAAACATTGTCACTTAGCAACTGAGGTCAAAAATGCAGAGGAGACTGGCAGTCCCAAAGAGCGGTTACTGCTCCTGAATACAGTAACTTGCTGTCTTCTTCCTTACATGGCATCCACTTGTCTTCCCCAAATACACTTACTTGAAACAGCAACAAGTGAGAGCTGAACAACTGGTGGAAACAAAGGTACGTTCTTGGCTGCAGAAACTTCTGCTTCAGGAGCCAGGTGTGGTCCTTGTGATACTCTGTGTTGCTCCCAGAATGGCTAGAAGATCTCTCCTGTGAGAGATGAGCATGAACACATCTCCCACCCCATGTGCTGTTACGTGATACCAAAAGTCTGTTCTCCAGCACCAAAACAAAGCGCAAGTGGAACCTCCCAGACAAGCAGGTACCTGTGTACACAAATCAAGTGCTTGTGTTTGCACAACTGATATTTATTAAAACTGTCCTTAGAATATTTTGGTAACAGGTTCCACCCTTAGTTTAGCAAAACTCAGTGCTTAACTGTATTGCTGAAGAGAAGGTCAGAGAACCGCCCTAGGATGAACTTGTGTTGTTTCTCCACTGTTTCCATTCCATATCACTTTTCTGAGAGATGCCTTTTTATCCTTCTTGTGTCTTTCAATCACATGTTGTCTTAGCAACAGCCAGACTGTGAATGCATAGAGGAGCTGCAATTAAACCACATTTGCACCTTACTTTTTCCACAGAATTCGCAGAGATAGACAAGCAAAACTTTTCCTGGTTTGGTAATTGAGAGAGAACTAGAATCTTACAAACTATCTAAACAAGTCAGAAAGGCAACATACCTTGGAGAGGATGTCTGTCCCAGTGGCCATAGCTTTTATATGTGTAAATTAAGGAGTTCAGGTTGCAAAGGTTTCGGAGGCAGGACTTGCTTTGTGTGAGTGTTGCACAGCACACTGTGAGGTCTGAGCATTATCAGAAATGAAGGCAACATCTAATGGCTGCACTTTTCTTCAGTATGAGCAAATGGCTCTTTTCCCCAACAGTTAATTAAGTCAGCATAGGAAGAAGAAGGTTTCACTTGGCTACAGAGCACGATCCCCTCTGAATTCCATGTCCTGTGCTGAAGTGTCTCCGACAAACCAAATGACAAGTGTTCCCAACACCGCAGTGTTCTCCCGTGCAGACGCCAGGACTGGCCACTCACCACTCCAGGCTCTCTTACAAAGCCGAATTCTTGGGCTATGATAAACTGGTAGGCCTGGAACAAGCTCCCAAGATTTAATAACGAGTGTTGGACTTTGCATGTGGCCTGCCCTCAGACGCTGAAAATGTACACACCAAAGGGCATGGATTTCATTAATGCCTTTGCCAAGTAATTTTGGTTTGTCCCTCACATCATTCCTAACGTGTTTTGGGTTAAGAGAGAGTACAATACAGCACCAGAATCAAAACACAGTTTTACTTTTCTCTCAGAGGCTGGCTCACCTGACCAGGGAATGAGAAAATGTGGAATTCCTACCTCCCTGCCAAGAAGCAAGCTTGGCTGTCAGTGTGGTTTGAAGCCAAAGCTGATGAGAACTGATTGTGGGCTTGCAGGGAAGAATTCCTTTGGGGAGATATTTAGCCCTGCAAAGAAACTTAGGAGAACCAGGATGTTCCCAAAAGCAGGAAGGAATTGGGAACTACGCAAGGCATAATGCCTCTGGTCACGAGCCATCCCAGTGATGCAGGACCAAACCAGCAGAACAAATTGGAGCAGCTGGAATGTGCAATGCTCCGAGGCTGCAAGGCAACAGAAACACTCAGGGGAAGAAATGCTGCCATTTAAATTCCAGTATGCCTCAAAAAATAGATATATTATTGCATAGATTTTCTATGTTATCCCTTTGGATTCCCTTGTGCAAAGCAAAATCAAGGATTCGTCTGTTCCACAGTAAAAATGTGTGTCTGCATCAAACAAATGGGCATCCCAAGGTCTGATTTGGTGTGTCTGTAAGGAATGAGGAAGGGAATCGAGGGTCAGTGTTCCTTTGGACATGTTTCTTGGTCCGATCATGGTCTCTGTCACACTTGGAGTTTGTATACACAGTCCCTGTGCCTTTCACTTGCTGCTCCAAATGCCATTATTGTCCCATTTCAGTAGGAAGCAGATGTGACACTGAAAGGTACATTAAAATTATGTTCAAATGTTACAAAACTATACTGTTAATGTGTCACAAAGTCAGTTCAGATAGACATAACTGATCAAGTGAGCGTGTATGCTCTTCATCGTCATAAAGCTCTTGCAGCCAAATTTTATTTTTGGAGCTCATCTGGCACTGGAATTTCCTCATTCAATCATATAGTGCCTGGCCATGGTAAAAAAGCTAAAGGATGTGGCACCTCCCATCCAAACAGTTGTGTTTCCCTTTCCCTGTGGACCCTCCCCCCCCGAAAAATCCCAAATGTCAGAGAGAATCTTTTGTGTTTGCTTGTGTTGGTTGTAAGAGAAATGAGTCCCTCCTACAGCAGGTAAGTGTCTGAGCATTGACGGGTAACTGCTCCCCAAGGCTGTGAATTCACAACACAGCTACCTCCTTTTTTAAGACAGGATTAGGTGGCAACTGTGCTTTGGTCTGTGTCGGGCTTGGTCACGTAAGGATCCCTCTTGGTGTCCCGTACCTGATAAAGGAGGGCCGTGCACTGGGCCGGCGGTGGCAGGAGCTGTGCAGGACATGCTGTGCACACACAGTGACAGGGAGAGTCCTGCCAGCCCCCACTTGCAAAACGAGCTCCCTGAAAAATGAAACACAAGGATATCGTAGGTGCAACCTCACCTTCCCACAGATTTTTCTGGTGCACTGTTACAGGATGCTGGAACTGCTCTCTAATGACTCACTGTTCCTGCCTGTTGGCTGGGCTGTCAAGGTGTTGGTTTTGTGAATACTGGATTTGTTTGTTAAGAAATGCAAATGGGTGGAGGGAAAAAGCAGGGAAGGAAAAGCAATAGCTCTGGGTTTCTCTGAACACATTTGTGTTGGTCAGAGGTAAAGCCAGTCTGCTTTATTCCCTTCATTCTTGGTCAGCTGTAGCACATTGTCCTGCTCCAGACTTCTGCTCTCAGCTGGCACATTAGGACTTCTTGCCTGTACTCCTCCGTTAAATATCACCCCAGGATATCATTTTCCTGTAGCACAGCTACACACTGTCCACTACCACTGACACCAGCTTGTTACCACAGTTTTACCAACACCCTTAAATTCTTCTCTTAGCAATCCTGTAAAAAGCAGGGGGGAAACATCAGTGTGAAGAATAATGGGAAAACCAAGCTATTGCTAAACAAGGCTCAAAACATCTTTGATGCACTTTCTCATCAGGGTGAGTGTGATCCCATCTGGGTGTGGGGGCAAGAAGCTTTGGGTAAACTTTGACTTTTAGATGACGAGAGACGGTTTGGTTTCTTTTTCAAGGTAAAGAGTAGCACCTTTTCCTGAGTTTTCTTCTGCCCCATATGTAAAATATCTTTTATTGAAATCAGAGTGGTTCTTGCCTAACCAATGAAAGTAGAATCCAGCTAATAACCTTTAATGAACAAAACCTGTATTTTAAATTAACCAATAGCACATGGAAAACCCTGAAATACTAATTTTGTTTCTTCAGACACAATACTGACAAAATGCCAGTTTAAAATAAAATAAAAGAAGGACTGGCATGTTTTGTAAGTCAACAATATTTTATTGCTAATTTTTCTCTCAAGGTGTGGGTCTGTAAAGAGTTTGGACTGTTAATGAAATGGAGAAGCAGAGATTTCAGCTCCCTCTTCAGTGCAGTGGGTATTGCCAAGCTAATAATGCAGTTACAGGGTGCTGCTTTCAATGAGGGGTAAGCTGTGCCAAAAAAAGCAACACTCATAAATTAGGTCATATATTCATGTTGTCCAATTGTTTCATGTACAAAGTTTACCAAGTCAGTATTTTCTTTAAGGGTAAAGAATAACCAAGGGTATATTGCACAGACTATTCTTCAAAACAAGTTTCCAAAAAAAATAAACACAGGAAAGCAAGTTCATATCAGATAATTAAAAACTCGGCTAATAGAATTTAAAGTAAGTAAAGTAAATTTTTTGGGTAAGAGAACAACGGAAAAAGTTATCTTCCAGGAGAGCTTTCCATGCTAAGTTGCACTCAGGTACAAGAAGTGTAAGAATGCAAAAGTTTCAGCAGGAAAAATGAAGTTATATATGATGGATTAAAATTTTAACGATGCATATTTTATAAGTAAGGCTGTTTTAAGGAGGAATCCTTTATGGAAAAAAAAATGTTGGTGGTGAAGCTGAGGTGCAACTAATGTCCCTGTGCCAACAACAGGACTTTTTTAAAGCAGCTCTTCCTTTTCAAGCATCATTATTCTCTCCCTCTCTCTCTCACTCTTTTTCTCTGACATT
Organism: Lepidothrix coronata; assembly: GCF_001604755.1. Lineage (NCBI taxonomy): Eukaryota > Metazoa > Chordata > Aves > Passeriformes > Pipridae > Lepidothrix > Lepidothrix coronata. The sequence goes on from NW_016690229.1 coordinate 3,028,331, forward strand.
ATCTATAAGAAAAATCTTCTGGGGAAAAAAAAAGTCTTCCAAGGTTCTGACAAATAAATATGTCAGAGAGCACTGGAGAGCTTCCGAGGCTGCCCCACATAATAAATAAACCCAGAAGCTAAATTATTCTCTGCAATTGTCGTGTTACTTCTGTGGTTGGTGTAGCAAACTGTGAGGCTTCCCCAAATTGTGAGCTGGCAGGAATTGTTCCCATTGCTTCGAGAAGGGGGAACAACCTTACAGGGAGCTGTTCCTGTTCCCTTCCCCCTCAGTTCTCTCAAATGGAAAGCACAAACTGTGTCCATCGATTGCTTTGCAGGTATATTTACTGTATACATTTCCAATCATCAAACCAAAGGCTGGGATTTGCTTTCTGTCCAATAATCCTCATTTTCTCTGAAATGAGAACTATTGATCTCGTGTTTCACTTTAATCCAGACTCTTTATTGCTGAGCAATTACTCTGAAATGTGGCTGTAGGATCCTTCTTTCTAAATCAGAGTTTCTCTGCTTGATTTCTTACCTGATACAAATAACTAGTCAGAACAGAAGTGTTCTTCAAATTGAAAATAAACCAAAAATGTCTGGTTTTTCTTTTTTTTTTTAATTAATGCTCAGAAGTCTAATTCTTGAATTTAAGATGAATGCAGACAGTCTGTATGCAACGTATTCTTAAATGCTTAATAGGCCAAGTGGAGAGACTTTAAAGAAAATTCTAAACAGCAATCCTATACCTGTAGTAATAGGCAAGGCAGAATTAACCAGCAAGGCAGAACACAATGAATCTAGTGACACTGGTACTGTTGCCTCACTCAGCAAATCCTCTTTCTGTCATATTAATTATTTACTGAAGCCATTTTCTACTTAAACTGTGAAAGCTGAAATACTTCTGTGAATTTTCCTTTCACTCTGTGGCTAAGGAGTTCATAGTAGATAACCCAACAGGACTGTATGGTGGGTCTGTGACTTCTGTTGCCAAATTTATCTGTGAATGAACTTTGCAGCTCCGAAAACACAGAGCTCTTTATGACTATTTGCCAAGAAAACAATTACAAGCTGTTTTGAGGCTGGCATTTGTGTGAAGTCTCCTTTTATATTATTGTGAGTTTTAAAGGAAACTAATCACAGGCTGAAGCAGAGCTCCCATCCAGAGTCCAGTCAGAGGGGTGGAACATGTTTGTACTGGTCAGCACCTGGGTGCAAATGTTTGGTTGAGAGGATGCAGGTACCCTGTGTCCCACCAATTCCCAGGGCTTCCTCCAGCCCTGGGCAGCTGCCTGCTGTTCCCACACTGGAACAGGAACTAGTTCAGGGCCTGTGCCTTAATTACAGTCTGTCCAAAGGGAGTTTGTCTCTGTGGAGTGTCAGTCCTGCAGAGGAATGAGTCTTTCTGAAATCCTCAGCGTGAACGAGTCAGTCAAGGAGTGACACTCTGCAGGCTGTACATGCTCACATCTGTTTACCAATTTCACCTCCAAGCTATTCCTACTCTCAGTGGAATTTAATTCAGTCCATGTGAAGGACATTGCATTCTGCACCTAAAATCTGGTTGGAAAGACCACAGACACCTTCTCCTGCCCCGGATGTAGAAAGAAATATTTCATAACAGGAGTGCAAATGTCATCAGCAAAAATTAATAAAGCTCATCAAAACTTCCTGTGCAGTCCAGCAACAAACACCACTTGAGATACGACTGACGTGGAAAAGCACGTTTTTAAATGGAACAGAAACCAAAGTCTTTTGTATCGTATAAACAAAGGAATGATTAAGGTGATAAGGTGATGTTATAATCCAGCTGAGCTCTCCCCGTGTAAAGCGCAGATTGCTTTGTTTAATTTGTGGAAACAGATTAAAGGTACACAAGTGGTTTAAAGGAAAACGCTGCGGTGATTTACTGATTGATTTTTATGGCTAGAGAGAAATGGGAAATAGGGGATTGTAAGGGAGGCACAAGCCCAGTGATCTTGGAGGTTGCCTAAGTTCTCAACAAGGTATGAACTTGTGCATCCTGGTATGTTCTGGTGTCACTAAGATGTGGCAATAAAATATTGAACAAACCTAAGAAAAACATGAATATCTACTCTGGAAAAACCCTTGAGATTTTTTTTTTTCCCCAGAAAAGGCAACTTTGGAGAAAATGAAATGTTTTAAAAGTCTTGTTTTCATGTTTTCTTACCAGCTGTACACGAGCTGACTGAAATCAAAATGTAGATACAGGTTTAGCAAAAAAATCTCCTTGGTGTAGAATACTAAAAATTCTGGCCTGTGGCCAGAAAAGGAAAGGAAAAATTCTTTGTCAGTACTTGCTTTCACATCCATAAAATGATAGACTTCTGCCTTTTTCCTCTTGTAGCCTCTGTACCCATTGTTAATACAGCCTTTGGTGTCTTTTTTTGCCACGTTTCTTAACATGAAAAGACCTAATTGTCTTCAGTGTTCCATTCTTTTTTCAGTAGTGATAACAGCAAGGGGAATTGTGAACGCTTTGCATTTCCAGGAGGGCTTTTTTCCTTTGACATCTTTGTTCTCTCTTTCATTTGGGCCTTTCCATTTGGTTCGGTGGAGGCTTCAGGTCTTCAGCTCAGCACAGAAGGACCCTCCTGGGTGAAGGGCAGCTGTCTGTCTGTCCCTGCAAAGGGCAGAGTCCTGTCTGCCCTAACAAACACCAGCCTTTTCCTTGGGACCCTCAGCCAGATGTGGTTTGGCTCTGTCCAGGCAAAGAGTTAACCAATCCTTACTCTAGAGAAGTACTGGGAAGTTGAAAGGTATGACAGCTGGTGAAGGTGAAGTAACAGCAAAGTCCAGCCTGTGAGGAGGATGAGAAGGAACATTGTATTTTCCCCTCAAGGTTTTTTCCTGGTGTTGCATCAGAAAAGGTAAATTACTGATTTTTTTTTTTGTGCCTGCACCTGAGCACTGCGGCATTAGCAAGGACAGGAGAACACCTGGATTGATCAGACAGCAGATATGAGAAAGCACCGAGTGAAATGACAGCTGAAACGGTGAAAAAGAAATGAAGCGGTTTTGTTCTTTTTTTAACTTCTAATGAGGCTGGTGTTAATACACCGGGGCCTCATTAGCAGCTTACAGGCGGCTTTAAAGCTGGCCATCTCAAAGGCAGCAGCTCTACCTTTGTTCTGGGTGGACACTTTGAGATGTGCTACCGCAGGACCAGGCACCAGCAAGCCCGTGGCACTGGTGACATCTAGAGGACTCCAGCTCTCGGCGTCAGCCACAGCTCCGTGCTGTGGAAGGACGGGCTTCCCAGCCGTGGGCCATCTCCTGCCGCCAGCTGGGCTCATCTCGGGCTGATGGGGCAGAGGAGAACGCTAAAAACCAACCCCTGCGCACGTGTAACTGCCTCTGAGGGAACGCTCTGCTTTCCTCCCTCTGCAGCCCTCGCTGTAGCTTCAGCTTTCATTAGCTTATGGTGTGAACTGTGCTGCTGGAAGGGAGGAGCAGAGACCAATATCTGCTACTTCACTGCTGTGACTGACTTATCAGGAGCCTGTGACTGGGTAAGCTCTGACACTGTTCCCAGAGCCAGGGTTGAGTGACGGTGTTTGACACAGAGCAGATGCAGCTGCTGTGCTCTGGGAGCATATCCCCCGTTCCCCTCCCTCCACTGACAGTATTTTGCCCTGGAATAATAATCAGAATTATTACTACAACTGCAGCTATGGTGCATTGATGCCTCTATTTTCTGCAGTCCTAATGAGAAGCAAGAGGCAGGTGTTCAGGCAGCATGAAAAAATATACAGAGAAGGTGTAAGTGGGAGCTCAAACTCCTCTGCAGGGCTGCTGCCTCCCAGCTCTTTGAGGCATGTCACTGCAGTGCCTTCCTGAGAGCTTGGGTTTGCTCAGCCTCCTTGGTCCTGGCAGCTGCAGCTCTCCCTTGGCTCTGGAGTGTGTTGGCACAGTTCAGTGGCAGAGGTGCCAGGCTGCTCCAGGGCTTGCCAGCAGTGGGGATACCAGCCTTCCCCACCTTCCCTGTCCTGCACAGCCAGCAATGCTTTCATGTTCAGTGCTTTTTTACCAGGAAAGTAGATCCCTTGTTTCTCTGACATTTTCTCCTTTAAAGCTGCATGAGAACAGTGAAGTCTAGCAGGCAAAGTCAGCCTGACCCAGTGCTTCAACAGCAAATATTAAACTGCAGCGCTCAGAGAAATGATGAAATCTTTACTGGTAGAATTTAACAACCTACTTAACATTGGAGCCAACCAGGAGAGATTTATAAAGCTGTAAAATCAGCTAATTCTGTTTGAGATTATTTCAAAACCTGAACAGCACAAACTGTCTTTAAAATCAAAGGGCAAATGTGACATTTAAAAATGAGGTTATACTTCATATGGCCAAAATTAAACGCTGTTGACCCAATAACATAACAAGTATTTTTGAGGAATAGCAGGGAGAAGGATTTCTGGAACTGTTTCCACTCAAACAGGAAATGGATGGTAGTCTCCATCTCTCTCAAGACTGCCCTTCCAGTCTATGCTATTCTAAAAGTCCTCTTTCCTATGACTTCCTCCCATGCCCACAACACCTCTGTGCTACTTGTTTGCTCTTTCTCTCACTCACAAAGCGCTGCAGGACCCTCAGTGCCCAAATCAGCCAGGGCCCGTGTTTGCAGAGTGTTTCTCAGAAAACCCTTTTGGGCTGCACAGTCAGGCTTGGGACTCGCCACACTTTGGGCATTAGTCACTTAAATCCAGAGGGCTGTAATTGCTCCCTCACTAAGCCTGACAGAGGAGCGTGTAGCACTGTTACCCACTTCAGTTAAGTCTTGTGTTAATTCCGTGAATAAGAGCACTGACATATGATACAGTATTTGCAGGACGGAGCTTCTAAGCAAAGCAGGATGCTGGCTGAACTCCAGGGCATACAGTTGCTCTTTGCTTATTGCACCAAACATACAGTTCTATCATCCAAATTGTACATCTGAGTAAGAGTTTGCCAGTTCAAGTGAAACGCTTTGCTCAGATCTTACTCGTTTTTTCCAAAAGGTTATGTGATCTTTTCAGACACTGATTCAGAAATGAGTGTTCATGTCCTACTGGTTTAATAAGTCACATGGAGTGAACAACACGCTGGCAGAGGAGCACGCAGCTTCTCCAGGCTGGCTTCAGCCTCCTCCTGCAGAAAGGCAACCTGAGCTGTTTCAGGATACGAGGACAGCCACAGGATTGGAAGGATGATCGCTGGGAATTGCATGTTTCGTTGGGAATACATCGCGTTGCCAACTGAGCTTTTGAAGTGGCTCGCCGCTGCCTGCTGGCCAGGACTGCCCATGAGCCCCTGTCACCCCCGGTGCCAGCAGTGCCATTGCGGGACCGCTCGCCCCGTCCCTCGCCTCTGCCCGCGGGCGCTATCTCAGTGCGGGAAACCACACGGGGCTGCATTTTCCTACCCCGGCTGATAAGAGCCAACAGATGTCAGTGCAGCCTGAGTAACGCGGGGCCGTGCTCTGCTCAGGGCTCTGCTCCTGCAGGAACACCCCTGGGTGGGAGTTCCACCATCAGGCGGCCGCGACAGACCCGGGCGAGGGGGAGAGCGGCGCCGGGAACAGTATCGGTGTGTTCGGGGCGGCTGGAGAGGCTCTGACAGCTAAAAATACCCGCCCGAGTATTTTTAAAAACACATTCGAGGGTCCTTATAAACACACAGACTTTTGTTGACAGAACAAGACTGCTCATTTATGCTGTGTATTATCCTTGAAAACCTGCTCTGTTTGTGCAGGGAGTCCCATGACAACCTCGGCTTGCTGAGGGTGCCACAATGATCTCAACAACAAACGTGTCCCTTTATCTGCTGGAGAGGGGCAGAGGGGAAGCAGGAAGTATCTGCAGGCTGTAGGAAAAGCAGTTAAGAAATGGAAATAAGCTGCTTTATCAAAATATTGCTTTGCTGTTTTTGCAAGTGCAATGCCAGCGGTTTTCTAGCCCAGCTCAGGGCACCTCTTCTGTGCCAGGTTAATGCCAGATATGTGTATAAAGCCCAGTAAAATCAGTGGAATTGGGTAGGCCATCTGGTTAAGTGATTGATGTCTGAATGGAAGGAGTTTGACAACGGGATTTTCTTTTCTTTCCACCTGCAGCCATAAATATGTTTTCAGGTGACATCCCAGAGCAGAGAACCTCACCGTAGAGAGGTCACACATGGTCTGCAGTGGGAAGTAAAGAAAGAAAAAGGAAAGTATTTTGATATTCCTGAAGGAAAACTGGGGCATGATGCTGCAAACAAAAATAGTCAAGGGAAAACCAACCGTAAAGATAGTCAAGGGGAAAGGTGACAAGTTTTATTGTATTTGAGAGGGGAAAGTTTGTACTTTGGAGCTTGGATGGTGACACTGGCTGGTTCTGTGCCCAGTGCAGCCTCCCTGGCAGGGAGTTGTTACCACCCCTGACCACAGCTATCACTACTACTCAAAGACACCTACATGGGTGCCTTCTCAGGTTTGGCAAGAGGAATGGACCCAGGAGCAAACAGTCACACTTCAATTTTAATTATTTTATTTAATTATTATTTAATTTTAATTATTTTATTATTTAATGCCAGTATCCATAATGATACTCTCAGGTATGGATATCCAAGTCCCACTGCCATCTCTGAACAGCAATACTGTGTTTGTTGACCGTGGCTTCACAACACTTTCCCATGACTAGAAGCACCAACACCTTTTGTCACTTTATATCTGAAATACAGTTCAAATGGAGCTAATTCTACTTATCGTGCCTTATCTGTGTATCACGGTGTTTACTTTGCAGATGAACCAGCTTTTAGGTGAGGAGATGTGACGAGGCCACTGATGGTGGCTTTGTGGTTTTACGTATCAGGAACTCTTGGTTTTCAGGCTTTCTGAAAGAAAACAAAAAAATTAACAGTTTAGATTCATACTTAAACAAGGATTTAGGAATCCAAGATTGAAATTAGTCACTATTTTAAATGTAAACTTCCATGTAGGGAACAGAGGAATGATAGAAAAGCAAGTATTGAGTGAAGCAAAGGACCAAAAGCAAAGACCAGATAGAACCTGCTTCAGCTAAAGTTAAAGGAAAATTCTCGTAGTCTGTACAGGGTGTTCAGTCATATAAACACTGAGCAAGTTCCACAAATGTAGATTCCTCTCCTTCTGCCCTAAAAGCCCTGTTTTCTAACTGGGTGGCACGATTTATTTTCAGGGGTGCTCAGCACCCTGTGTTGCTCCAGCCACACTGTGCACAGCAATCCTAGGGCCTGTTTGAAAACTTCATGCCTTTACCCAGGATGTCTTTAACACAGTGCCAGGCTACAGCCACCTACACTGGAAAAGTTGAGTGCAAAGCAGTGCCCTGGAGAGGCTGCCTGTGGGAGGGCAGTGCCAGCAGCTGGTCTGACATGTACACGGTGCTCTGCATCAAGAAATGAAGGTTGCACATACAGATCCCTTACAGTAATAGGGGTGGGAGTTTGAGTTCAATCCATTATTTTCCCTCTCAAGGTACAAATAAATGCAAATTTTACTCATTTACATTTCTCTTGCTGTCATATTTCCTGGTGTTGCTCCAAGTTTTTTCGCTTATGTGTCCATGTCCCTTAACACTGCAGTCTCACAGTTGTTGCCTCTCTTCTTTTCTTCTGTGGTATTTTTTGCATACACAGATGGCCCACTCTGCTTTTTAACCCCTCCACTTGTTATTTCCCCCCGTAGCAGATGGTAGAAATAACAGAATAAAAATGCAGAGAGATCTTCAGCCCAGCGCTCGGGGAAGGACAACTCTCTATTCCTACCCTCCCTGCTGGGAGTCAGGAAGAGGCAGAGCTTCAAGGTAATTTCCTCCTCTACCTTTGAAGCTGTGTGTGATTTCAAGAAGCTGTCAGTCTGTGTCAGCACTCTTGACCCAGGTGAAACATGTGACTTTATCCTTGCTGTCACTTCTTGCCACCAACTAAAACTGGTGTAAGTTAGGAAGTGATGAATTGTGCCTCTGACACTGTAAAGAGTTGGAATTCAAGTAACTACATCTAGGGGCAGGGCTATACCAGGATGTGAAATTTCTGGTTTCCTGAAACAAGTAATTGATAAGATTTTGAGTTTTTCTAGGGGTTTAAAATAATAGGACGAGGGAAAGCCTGCCTTCCACTTTGAAATCCTACTTCATTTTCAGATTTCTGCTTCAGAGATACCTGGGAGAGGATGGACATTGCAGGTTTGGTGTGCTCTGTAGAACTTGTCATCTGCACTGGAAAAGTTTTCAGAGTAACCAAACCAAGACAGACTGACCTTAAACTTCTCTTTGCTGTGAATTGCACAAGCAGGAAAACTCTGCTTGTCTACCCTCAGAGCCAGGAGAACAAATTCATAAGCTGAATGTTACTAACTAATATCCCATTTTAGCTTTTGGGTTGGTTTGGATTTGTTTTCCTCACAGCCCTTGAGAGTTCCCTTTCCTTTTGCAGATCCCCACAACACATAGTGCTTCAAAGAACTGTCCTGTCTATAAGACTCCTCTTGTTTTGGTGTCTCTCTGAAAAGCACAGGAAGAAAAAGAAAACTACTATTAATAATATTCTAGGCTGACCTTTACATTTTCTTGTTATATTACATTCTCAGGGGTGTGTTCATCAGAAGAACGAACTCTCGGTCCCAGAGGAAAAGGCATTACAGCAGTAGAGACAGAATGAGTCATGTGGGCATTTTGAGCCTGATGTGAGATGGATTAATTCCTGCTACAGGCAGCAACTGCTGCTGAACCTTGGGCTAACAGTGATGTGTAAAGTGAACTTGTCTGCCATGTAATGATCTCATTTGTACACTTACTAATTGCTGTAACAGACAGGCAGAGAGTTATTGATTAGGTGCCTCGAGCGGGACATAGGCAGGAGGAGGGACAGGGAAGGAGGAGTGTTGTCTCCCTTTGCTCAGGTGATGTCTTTCTTCAGGAAGAGACACACTGACTTTCCACAGGATAACTTGCAGGAGAGAAGAAGTACGAAACTGGCCATCAGTTACCAGACCTGACTGAAAGTGAGTCAAATAGAAATAAACTTGTTGAAATGACAAACATCCTTTCTGCGTGGGACACAGAGCATCTCCTTACAGAACAGACGCGAGTGTTTCCAGGCATGTCCCCACTGTGAAGCACGTGCTCGTGTCTGCCTGAGCCCTAATTCACAGACCATTCAAACACATTTCCTGAACTTTGTTCTGGCACCCTCTCTTGCTGTCACTGATTGTTCCTGGAATCGCTCTGGGAACAGGACACCAGGGAGCCAGTTTGCAGAGAAGCCTGAACTCCCTCCTGCAGGCAGGGCACAGGGTGAGCCTCACCAAAACCTCACTGCTGCCTGCCAGGACCGTGCTCTCTGCTGGACCCGGGGCACTGCTCCTCCTCTGCTCCAGTGCAATCAAAAGGGTTGATTTAAGGCTGGATCCCAAGACTGGGAGTAACAAAAGGAATACATAAGAGTGCTGGTTAGCTCACCTGGTTAACAGTGACCTCCGCGGGCAGCTCCTATCCTGGCAAAGCTGTTCTGATGCGTCAGCAACAGAAATCCTCAAAGGTGTCATAGAGGATATGACCTGCTCAGCCTTTTGTGTGGTGCTAATAAAGAGGGAAGAGAGGGCCACTGTAGCAGGATCTGTCCTTCTGCTGACACAGACCTGCAGAAGATTTTGAAAGAGAAATTTGTATCAAGAAGACGCCTAACTTGTGAGAAAGCCCCGAGAGGAGAAACAGAGATTTTGGTGAGAACCACATAGGCTATTTGCAGAGGACAGGCTACAGCACAGAGAGCTGGTTGGAAAGCTTCAACTCCAGAGTGCAGGATGTGTGGCCAGGCCCCAGAGAGTATTAGTCATCTCCTAAGTGAATGCTCAGAGCTGGCCGGAGATGAGTAC
>NW_016690229.1:3038283-3044899 GCF_001604755.1 Lepidothrix coronata
GCATGACAAAGTTGGCAGTGCTGTGCATGGCCCATGCTGCCAGGGAGGGGGGCACGGCACAACCAGCATCATCACCCCAGCCCAGGTACAGTGACAGAACCGAGGAGGTGATTGTGAAGTTTGTTGTTAGAAGGCAGAGGTGGTGCCTCCAGAGCAAGCTCCATCAGTAACTTCTGTACTAGATGATGGCACTGGTAGAAAATAACAAGAAGTCACTGAGAAATACGAGTGTGTCAGGAAATGAATTAAAAATGGGGCATGAAAATGGTGCAGGTCTTGGTGTCATGACCTTCTTTCCAGTGGGATGAGGTGCTGTGCTGGAGGAGCTCTGGTGCAGTGTCCAAACTGGACATTACCCCCCCATGGACCAGGACTGTCTCTGCCGCCGCAGCATCCTCATGACGTGCCAGAGGCCGGGATATCGCCTCATGTCTCGACCTTGACCCGTGGCTGGGGCAAAAGCCTTACCCAGGCGGGGGTGAAACGTCAAACCAGCGCTGGCTCTGTCCGTTTGGGATGTTGGGAATGGGAAGCGCTGACCCCCGGCTCTCCCGGCACTCGCAGCCCGTGGTGGGCTGCCCGGCACCTCCCGCGGGGCAGGCGCGGGGAGGGCAGTCCCCGGGCACTGCGGGACGCGACCCCCGCACCCCGGAGAGGGCAGAAGTGACACGAAGGGACACGGCGGGGGGGTGGCCGGAGGGACGCCGCGGGGGCGGGGGGGGGGAGAGCAGCGGCCCCCCCACCCCTCACGGGTGCGGCGGGGGCCGCTTTCCAGAGAATACGGTAAAACATGTCCGCATCACGTGCGGCCGCTCCCGCGGGCCCGGCGCGGCACCGGCCGGGGGGCGGGACGGGAGGGACGGGACGGGACCCGCGCCCCGCGCCCGCCGAGCGGGGCCGCTTTAAGAGGCCGCCGGGAGCCGCCGCCTCGCCTCGCCCTGCCCGCCCCGGCCGGCGGAGAGCGATGCCCGCGGCGCCGTAGGGCGGGCGGCTCCGGCACCATGGGGCTGTGCTACAGCCTGCGCTCCCGCCTGGCCGCCGCGCACCCCTCCGCGCCCTACGGCGGCCGCGGCGAGCCGGACACCCCCGGCGCGGCGGCGGAGCACGGGGACCCGCAGGTGCGGCACCGGCTGCGGCAGGACCTGGTGGCCAAGGAGCGGGCGGACAAGAAGCGGAGCAAGAGCATCGACAAGACGCTGAAGGCGGAGAAGCGGGAGTACAAACAGACGCACCGGCTGCTGCTGCTGGGTGAGCGGGGCGGCACAGCCCGGCCCGGCCCGGCAGGTGCGGGGGCCGAGGCCGCCGCCGGTGCCCGCGGGCGGAGGGGCTGCGGGGCGGGGCGGGGCGCGCACGTGGCGGCACCGCCGGGCGGGGGTCCGGGGGATGCTGTGCCCGGGGGTCCGGGGGATGCTGTGCCCGGGGGTCCGGGGGATGCTGTGCCCCAGGGTCCGGGGGATGCTGTGCCCGGGGGATGCTGTGCCCGGGGGTCCGGGGGATGCTGTGCCCGGGGGTCGCCGTGCCCGCGGGTGCCGCTGTGGTAGGAGCCGGTGGCCGGTCTGAGGAAAGGGGCAGCCTTGCGCATCCCGTGAAGGTGATGCTCAGTACCGTGTCCGCCTGTCCTCACGCTGTCCCCGCGCTGGCTGTTGAGGCAGAGCCACGCGCCGGGACTGCAGGAGCGGTTATTGAGCTCCTCTGTAAGGAGAAAGCCTGAGTTTTCCTGTGTGCCTTAGTGTTCTGCCTTTGCCCACTTCGCCTCTCGGAGATGCAGCCTCCCAGGCGGTGCCGGTGCCATCAATCTCTGCGCGATGCACCAGCCCCTGCTCCCTGCATGGCCCCTCGCCCCTGCCTCTGGTCTGGGCAGGGCTCCCGGGCAGGGGATGCTCCTGCACGGTGGCAGCACCGGCACTGCCTTCCCGAGGGATGCCCTGTGGAAAGGCGCCCTTTTTATCCACTTATGTGAGCTTGTATGGTACATGACCCCAACCAAAACGATCATAGAAAGTCATGTGTTGGCCTTCAGGTAAGTCATTGAGGGTTGGAGATTTTTCTAATCTCTCTTCCCCCAGCACAGTGCAGGTGGAATACAGATTATTCTGAACATCTTGGAATAATAGAGAATATTTTCAAATGTCCACAAATAACTTAAGTGCCTCTTGCTCCCAAAGTGTGTGTGGTTCCATGGGCAATAAACAGCAAGATTTGGCCCCCATCTTTTTGGTGTGTGTTTGTAGCCTGTAATAGAAGAGCTGACCTTTAGAAAACAATATTTGACCTCGTTTTCTGTGTCTTAGTGGTAAAAGCTTTTATTCCAGAAGTACAGCATCTTTTTGTGTGGTTGCAGCTCTGCTGATGTGAGTCTGTTCATGAAGTTGTACCTCCTTCTCACGAGAAAGGGGTTGAGCAACACTCGTGGAAAGAGTAAAGCTTGTGTGCTCTGGCTGTGTTGGTGAGGAATCACTCCTCTAACCAACCTGGCATTCCCAAGCACAGGCTACTTGTAGGTATGCTATGGTTTGGTGTTTTGTTTTAACATATTTCAAGTTTGTTCTGTAGGGAATAAGTGTGTGAAAAAGGACCCGTGAGAACTGTTTTTTTCTTTGTAGATTAAATAACTAAGGAAAAACTCCCAACAGTAGGGCTAATTTTGATGTTAATCTGCAAGCCTTTAAGTCATAAAGGCTATCTGATAGGCTTCTGTATTCTCAGCAGGCAGTATTTCACTTGTCTGGTTTTTCATATTGCTTCTAACGTGTTGTGCCACAGAACTGGTTTTTGCAGCAATGACACTGAACACTGAGTGGGTTAAACAACATATCTTAGTGGTTTAGAGTTGTCTATGGTGAAGCCAACAGAGAGAGCATTCTTTGTCAAAGTACTGATTTATAAATCTGATGGATATGAGTCAGTGTTATGCTGGCAGTCGTTTATTATATTTCAGCCTGGACTTGAATAGCAGGAAGTCACTTTTTGGCCCTCTTGTAAATCTTGGGATGCCTAAGAGACCCATTTCCCTGCTCCTTGCACAGGGACTGTCAGTTTAGCTTCCTTCCCCTGCTGCTTCTCCTCTGCATCCCACTCTCACTGCTGCTTTGTGAATTTTCAGTTTCTAAGCTGGAATATGAAGTTTGGGGCATATTTGGTTATACTTCATGTACATCAGCAGGTATTGCTGCCAGAGCTGAGTGTGACTTTGCCTAGATGCTTAGAGATTGCACACACAAATAGAGCAGGACAGTAATGCTGAGTGAGGGGGGCAGGAGCATCCAGCTGGGATTTAAAGCTACAACTGAGTCTTTTAAGGAATGGACTTGGGGTGGGGGAAAAAAGACTGAAGAAGTGCAGAGCCAGGGATGTCTCCTTGCTTGGGGTGAAGGCTCAATGACAAAAGCTGCAGTAGGTACTCATGGTTTCTTACTTGTGCTCCTAACTTTTTAGACTGATGAGCTCCTGCAGGAGCATCACTGATGTGGACAGAGGAGGACACCAGGGGTGCCCGCTCTTTGAGAGCAACAGAATTTAAATGCAAACTGCACTGATGATTCAGGTCTGGTCTGTCCCCAAGGCTAAATTATTTGTAACATATGGCTGCAGTAGCTCGTGTATTTCCAAGGGCTGTGCTGGAAATGTGAAGTGTTTCTTCCTATCGTGTGCTCAGCCCAAAGTCCCTGTGCTTGTGTGTGGTTTCATGTTGTAGTGTGTGTGTAACATCCTAGTCTCAAGTTACTCAAGAGTATTACTTGGGTTAGTGCTCTTCAGCACAACTGATACTTATGTTCCCACTTTGTAGTTCCTTTTTTTGGAAGGAGAAGTTCATCATTTTATCGGAGTGCCCAGGGGTGTGCAGTGTGGTTACTCAGAGAATAATTTTATGCCCTGTTAAATGATCTTTAGGTCTCTTTAATAATTTTTCAGTCTTTTTTTTTTCATCACTACAGTTGTATAAGGTAAATTCCCAAGTCCTGGAACTTGTTTTAATTTCAGTAAAGCAAAGATTTTACATCTGCTCTATTTTGGAAGCAATAATCTGACTTTGTACTTGCAGCATAGTACCTTTTACTTTTATAGTTTCTGTGAAATGCTCAACCAGGTGTAATCTCAACGGATTTTGTTTAGTGAACTGTGCAAATCACAACTTCAAGATTACAATCGTTATGTTGGCAGCATAGTGAGTTCAGGGTTACTACTGGGAATTGGAGGGTGATTTTTTCAGTGCATTGGGGTTGTTTTTTTGTTTGAGAACAATCCTGGCTCTAAAAGTGAAAGTATGTGCTTACAGGGGAAAGGATTCTAAGCTTTGTCATAGAACAGTTCCATTCTTTGTGTGCTTTCTCACTGGTGACATTAATGTGGGTCTTCCTCTTTTTTTTTTTTTTTTTTTTTTTTTTTTAAGACTTTAAAGTATAAATCTGGTTTTCTGTAAGAGAGTAAACTTGGGCTGGTCCCTTCTCAGTGCTTTGCCAGTCTTTGTGTGCTTATTTCTTTTTCATTCTCTCAGGCTGAACTCTTGCCCCTGTAAAAAGTTCTTGTAGTTTATCCCCATATTGAAAAGGAAATGCTGATATCAATTTACCAATATAGATATATGCACTTGTCATTTTAGGCATATGTCTTAAACTACAATATATTAAATAATGGCCATTTTGGATCTTACCTATATCAGTGCTTAAGTAAAAATGTTTTTAACAGAAATATTTACACTGGTACAAATATGAATATAGGGCATGCAAATGTGAAGTTTTTATGGTGGAATATGTTATATAGAAGAAAAACATACTTTAGAAAGCTGGGAAATATCAGTGTGAAGACACAGCCACCCTCTCTGTGTGTGCTGCATGGTAAGCCCCTCTGAACCATATAATTAAAGACTGTCTTGTATGGTTTACATTGTATTTTTTTCCACTAGTACTGGTACTTCATTCAGGGCACAAGATGGATGTTGTGCAGTGAATGAGCAGCCATTCAATATTCTTATCCTCCTCATACAATGTGTCACCCTGTGCCCTATTTACGACACACCATCCGTACCCTGTGCTGAATAAAGAACTGTTGAACTCCTCATGGGCTTTGCTCTAGTGCTGATCACTGCAGGGACTGAATGCTTCATAAATGTCAGTGCATGGCACTGCTGCGAAATGAGGTGGGATCCTTCTTTTGTGGATGCCAGACTGGGAAATGCCACCGAAGACTAAAGCTGAAATTGTCCGAAGCCGCCACGGATTTTAAATGCCCAGTCTTTGCCAAAGGCTAATTTTAATCCATAGTACTCAACTTTTTTTTTTTTTTTTTTTTTAGTAACACTTCATGTGTTTAGAGCATGGACCTCATTGTTGTGAACACTCAGCATTTTTGCAATGTGAGCTTTAGATGCTCTGAAAGCAACCCAGGAGTGAGAAGCACAGCTGGGCGTCCGTGATGGAAGCCGTGTGCTGCTCCTTTGGCTATGGCACCTCTGTGGCAAACTGAAGCTGGTCTGGTTCTCCAGGGCAGCATTTAGTGGCAAATCCCACAAAATACTCCTTCTCTTGTTGTGATTCCCTGTTTTACTGGCTCTGCTTCTCTCAGGGATTGGATGGGTGAGGAGGGGGGGACACCCAGTTATAAGGACAGGCGTGTGTTGAAGCACTTGACAAAATTCCATCTTGTTGACAATAGTTTCATTCACTCAACCAATTTGTTTCTTGTGCCCCATGTATTGTGAGCAGGAAGAGAGGGCATACACCCTACAAAAAAGCATGTGGTCCTTATCAGAAGATCATGTAAAAGATGTACAGGACAGAATGGACTAAAAATGTAGAGGGAACCTTTATCCTGGCGCTTCTTGACTCTTGAGAACATGATTTTTGATACTGAATGTCTTATACCAAGCTATATTTAATCTCCCCTTTAAGAAAAGCAGGAATAAGACAAAAAAGTCCTGATTTCAATCCTAGGGGATGCTTGTGGTGTGTGTATCTTGTAACAGGGCTGCTCTGCTGAGCAACCTGCACACTGTGATAGCAGCTTGTGGGGCACAGTGTGCAGTTTTCCAAATGGACTGTCATTAGTGGTGAAGGAATTACAATATTTTCCAATAGGGTTCCCAGTAATTACCAGATACTACATGAACACTTGGACATGGGAATCTCCGTGGTTTCCATCTGCCCAGTACTTTCCAGTGCAGACATGACAATCCTGCTGTGGACACCAGGGGAGGTGGAATGCTAATTATGGGTCTTCCTTTGCAATGAAGAGCCTCTGCAAGAGGAGTCCTACTTGGTTCCCACTGCTGTATCCAAAATGTTCTGCCTTTCAGTTGGTAAACAGAGATCTTCTGGGTCTGCAACATGTTCACCCCAAACAAAAGTACCTGGAAATCTCAGAACAACCAAGTGTCTGCAGCAGTGGCACCTCTATGCTTTAGATTACTTGGTGAAGTAGTTTCTCTCCTGCTCCTGATTTAAAATTTCGTAGAAAGGAGACAGGCAAGATACTTGTCATTTCCTGCTACCCTCCCCCTTTTTTTGTTTTGTTTGTTTGTTTGTTCGGTTTTGTTTGATTAGTTTTTTCCTCGAGAGCTCCTGAAAGTGACTTTTTCCTTGTACCACTTCCACATAAAGCAAAAGATCATTAGCCCCAG